>NC_086447.1:482134780-482438709 GCF_028390025.1 Pseudophryne corroboree | reverse complement strand
CATTATGCCACACACAATAATACCCATGACACAATATGCCACACACCGTAATGCCTCCGACACATTATGCCACACACCATAATGCCTGTGACACATTATGCCACGCATCGCAATGCCCATTTTACTAGACACTGCAATGCCCCTGATACATTATAGCACATACAATGCCTGTGACACATTTTGACACACACCGTAATGTCCATGATACATTATGCCACACACTGCAATGTCCGTGATACATTATGCCACACACTGCAATGCCTGTTATACATTATGTAACACACTGCAATGCCCCTGAGACATTATACCACTTACCACAATGCCCGTGACATAGTACACCACACAAAGTAATGCCTGAGATATATTATGCCACACACCGCAATGCCCATTACACATTAAGCCCTAAATTAAGGCGTCTAATTACTTTTAAATTACCTGCTGGTTGCCAGGGGTTTCATGCTCTTGGTTCCATGCACGGTGCCAGGGGTTTTTATGCTCAGGGTGTCATGCTCGTTGCCAGGGGTTTAATGCACTAGGTGTTATGCTTGTTGCCAGAGGTATCATGTGCTAGGTGTCAAGCTTGTTACCAGGGGATAATATTCGTTGCCAGGGGTTTCAAGCACTGGGTGTCATGCTCGTTGCTAGGGGATAATGCTTGTTGCCAGGGATTTCATGAGCTGGATGTTGTGCTTGTTACCAGGGGGTAATGCTTGTTGCTAGGGCTGTGCTCCCAGTGCCACATATGCCCCCAGTGCCAGATATTCCCCCACAGTGCCAGATAAAAATATGCTCCCATAGTGTCAGAAACACATATGCCCCAGTGCCAAATATGCCCCCCCAGTGCCAAATATGCCCCCCCCAGTGCCAAATATGCCCCCCAGTGCCAGTTACACATATACCCCCAGTGCCAAATATGTCCCCCAAGTGCCAGTTACACATATACCCCCAGTGCCAAATATGCTCCACCAGTGCCAGTTACACACCCTCCCCGGGCTACCCCGCTGCTATGAGTTTTGGGAAGGAGCCAAAGGGCACAGCGCGTGCCTCTCCTGGCTGTGTACTTCCTGTGTCTCCAGCGGCGTGTCTGTCAAATGAAGTGCTGGTTCATGAGCCAATCAGTGCTTGCAAATCGGCAGCTGCCGGTCCACGAGCTCTGATTGGCTCACGACCCAGCACTTCATTTAACAGCCGCCGGAGACCCAAGAGGGACACACAGGAGAGGCACGCACTGTAACCTCCGGCTCCTTCCCAAAACTCACAGCAGCAATCAGTGGTGGAGGTGGCGCCCCCATAGCCCTGCGCCTCCAAGCCACTGCAGTAGCTGCGGGGGCAGTAGTTACACCACTGACTCCTACCATTCAGTAGTTCTGGGGTCTATGTACTAAGCCTTGGAGAGAGATAAAGTGGATGGAGATAAAGTACCAGCCAATCAACTCCTAACTGTCATTTTTCAAACACAGCCTGTAACATGGCAGTTAGGAGCTGATTGGCTGGTACTTTATCTCCCTTCACTTTTTCCTCCATCCATGGCTTAATACATAGACCCCTTAAATCCAAAGTAGACTGCTGATTCATTCATATATGTGTCTAAACATTTTGGAGAGGATTCAATATTTGGCCAAATGTGCTTTATTGAAACTACTAGAATACCTGCTTAGCCTGTCCATTGCTTCCAATCTGAATCCAAGACGATAGGCAGTGGTGAAAAAGTAAAAATCATGAGAACAAATTGCTAGCATAATAAAGGTAGCAGGGAAATGTATTACAGGTTGAGTATCCCTTATCCAAAATGCTTGGGACCAGAGATATTTTGGATATGGGATTTTTCCGTATTTTGGAATAATTGCATACCATAATGAGATATCATGGTGATGGGACCTAAATCTAAGCACAGAATGCATTTATGTTACATATACACCTTATACACACAGCCTGAAGGTCATTTTAGCCAATATTTTTTATAACTTTGTGCATTAAACAAAGTGTGTCTACATTCACATAATTAATTTATGTTTCATATACACCTTATACACACAGCCTGAAGGACATTTAATACAATATTTTTAATAACTTTGTGTATTAAACAAAGTTTGTGTACATTGAGCCATCAGAAAACAAAGGTTTCACTATCTCACTCTCACTCAAAAAAGTCCGTATTTCGGAATATTCCGTATTTCGGATATTTGGATATGGGATACTCAACCTGTAGTTATAAAGTGCATGATACTGTACTAACATTCCTTTGCATGGGTTTTGTTCACTTATTTATCCTTCTATCTGTTTATTTTAGGTTCACAGTCAAAGTACTAATTTAACGAGTGCAACAACAATGGGTCAAAATGCCTCCACGTCATCTCACAATTCAAGTGGCGTATCACCTGTTACAACTTCCAAGAACGCTACAACACCACATGGGCATGCAGATTCCTTGTACTCATCCTCTTTACTTTTCCTAAGTTTTGCCTCTATCTCTCTTTTTAACCTCTACTGCTGATAAACTGTGACCTAAATACAACCATAGCAATTCCTCGCCACTTCTGCTCGCTTCTGTTCTGATAACCAAGCACACCATGGAATGGCATACAATATGTGATGCTGTACAAGATCAATATACTCCCCAGTTCAGACGGAGAAGCTTATCTTGACTGAGGCTTTCCCTAGCTGAATGATATGTCAGGCACAGGGAACTAAAAACCTTCAGTGTCTAGTCCACCAAGAATCAAATTTCCTAAATGGAAGAAGTGAGACACTATCCCACAGTGAAACCCAACAAGATGTATAGTATGAGCGGCAAGACAACATCATTGTAACAGAGCCGGTGATGAGGTCAGCAAGATCACTGCATAAACTTGATGGACCTACAGACTGTTTTGCTCATAATTATATATATATATATATATATATATATATATATACATAATACAAAAATGTATATTGTCCCGCAACCAGTATGGTAATAATGCTTTCATTCCATCTTTATCTGTGTGTCGATGAGTCAATTTAGACTGTGAAAGACATACCTATATCAAGCAGTCTGGAAGACTGATGACAAAGAAAGGCGAGCTTGGTCTCTGTGATGAAAAGGAGTCATTGTACTAGAATGATGGAAAAAAACTGAATTGCTCCTAGGATTCCTCTTCCAATCAGCTTGATGTAGTAGCATGTCCTTGCCAGCTACTTTCTAAACAAATATGTGTTGCTGTTAGTTGGTTCTTTGCACTTTATAGATATTCTACTTCTTCTTAGCCATATTACCAGCAAATGATGATACGATTGGAAACTTTCTGCACTCTCTAGTTTGTTCATGTCAGTTTCCTGGTGTGTTTTCAAGGCGAAAGATCACTTATACATTCATTGGTTACTGATATGAGGGTCCAGTAATTGCAATGCAATATAAAGATGTCCTTGAAGTCTCTTTAGAAAGCAACGACACCGCAGTAAACTAAATAAAAGCTGTTTTTTTGTGTGTTTTTTTTAATTTGTTGCAATGCATTGACATTTCACTGAGCCATCTTCCAATCTGTACCCTCAATTGCTTTACATGTGTTTATGTATTTATTTTAATAAGGGATAATTCTCATTGAACTAAATACAATTCTAGATAATATTAACAGCACATTAACACATCACCTTGAAACTTAATGTATTGATTAAACAAATTCCAAACCTATATTAGCTTGCAACATAAGCTCTTCCTGATGTCATTAAGACTGGACTTCCAATTTAACAACTTCTAAATAAAAGATAAAATTAGCAGAATACCTATTAATTTAAATTCCTCTTTCTTGTACATGCATTATGGAAAATCTAAAACATATGTATTTTGCAATGTCATATCAATATCTTTTATGTAAGAGCAAAGAGCATTTCACTTATTATTCACATTCCCCTATAGTTATGTAACTGTGCTGTGACACAACTTACAGTTGTTGAATATGACCGGTGCAGTGCCTACGGTAACTATGTCTGCAGTACAAAGAAGATACGGTAACTACTTGCTGTTTTTAATAATGGTGTAAAAATATAGGGACATACTTTTAGGAGTTAATGACTAGGGGATTATTGGGTGTGATATACTATTGACTTCAATGCATTACTATATGTGCCAGGAAATATTGACCTCTGCAATAATTGATGATCATTTTGTAAGTTTAATTTAATCAAATAAAATAAACATGAAGGAAGCTGATTATTCACTTTCTGATTTGTAAACAGAATGAAATACTTTTATTTTATTCATCTATCTCTCTCCTGTTTAGATTTTACTTGTTTACACATAGTTCATAAATTCATAATAGTGTCGTTTAATTGTATTTTTTGTGGACAAGAAAAAAGAAAGATGGGATGATAACGTCTAGCTTTGCTGGGTAACCTGTTTACATGTATTCAACCATATAATCGCGTTTACATCAGGAAAAAAATCCATAAAAATATAAAGTTTCTTCTGACACCTTGTCACTGCAATCTCTAGAATTTCTGAAATATTTTCTTGAGAATGTAACAAGCAACAAAAACCATGAACACAGTTTTGAAAAACCTCACTAAAATTACAAGTGTAGCTGTGTACTATTACATAAGCAATACGCAAAAGATGCCATAAACATTTTCAGTGGGCAGGGGTGCTCACATATTTATTAACTGCATATTAAAGTAGAGTGACCCTTTTGTACAGATCGGTGAAGAGGGGCTGAGGATGGTCTTTTTCTTGGCGCCTCCCCTGGTTTTGCAGGCTAAAGGGCCTCATACATCTTGTGTCCGTTTCCCCAATTCCCCAAACTGAATGGAACCGCAGATGATTAACCATTTGTCTGTGAATTAGGGAAATTGTTTATGTTAAAAATCTTAAGATCTTGATCATTTTTGGGTTGGGATTGGAGAATCCAGACTTTTAACATTTTTGAATATCTCCAATTTCCCAACCCAGCGTTGGGAGAATCAGAGAATCAGTCGCAGATGTACAGTATGGGGGCCTTCAAAGGCTGCAAGATGTAGCAGTATTTCCCTTATTTAGAAATTAGAAGTCAGTCTCCAAAGGGATAGTTAACTTTTAAATAATAACAATTTTTTTTCTGCCTTATTTGGTGCAGATGTATATATCCATTAATGAGGCTTGCCATTATGAGAGATCATTTTACATTATAATAAATCATTTGTGGTATGTAGGTGTCTGATGCACTGCACATAAAGCTGGTTAGTTTCTGAGTTGCTTTCTGTTGTCAGTCAGGTCAGATTACCAAAGTTCAAACATGTTTTTACTACATTGTATAGATTACGGTAAATCAGCCTGTCTTCTTCCAATGCCAAAATGCCACAGTTTGATCTGACAGGGCCTGGTGACCTTTAACAGCAAGATATGTCTATGAGAAAGTCCATCTAATTGGAGTCACTGACTTTGGCTAATTGTATACACTGACCTAATAGTAGCTCCAACATCCCCTATTTTTAAACTGCCAGAGAATGTGATTGTAATTGCAAACTCCTTTAGGTCACAGAATAGATAGCAGACAACAACACAGATACAGATCACTTTCCAGAGACCAAAGGACCGGTATAAACCAATGAGTGAGAATAGCGCATCTAAAGAAATATCAAATCATTGTTCTTGGGTATGGACTTGGTGCCTACAGAGACTGTCCCTAGGGTTTTTAGTGATATACTCTAATACTCTGATTGTTTTCTCATATGATAACTGTCTTAAGGCCTAATTCAAGGTTGATTGCAAAATAAAATTTTCCTCTAATGGGCAAAACCATATGCACTGCAGTTTGAACACACCCCACCCAAATCTAACTCTCCCTGCAAATGTTACATCTGCCCCACCTGCAGTGCACATGGTTTTGCCCATTAGAAAAATATGTTGTTTTGCAATTAACCTTGAATTAAGCCCTTTGTCTCCTGCAAATATCATCAATACATAGTTTTCTAAAATGCAATAACAAGGTCAAATCCAAAAGCCATCAGGGATCAGTCACGTTGCCTTATCTTGCTCATGTACCTTGCAGTATTGTCTGTTTACCACTTAAAGAGAGGGGCCTAATTTAATTAAAATATCCCTGGTTGCTTACCCTATTCCTGTACAATGGGCACATGCACCATTCTCCTCGTGATTAACAATTTCACCAATATAATGTAACACCATGTCAAATTAAGTGTTTCCAACCTATGATAACTATTTAAAGCTAACAAGCATGGAAGCACATAATTGTTTAAAAAAAAAATATTGTTAATAATAAAAAGTCTGCAGTTTTAGAAATGGATAGCAAAGCCTTTAGGGCTATTTATAGAGCTTAATATATTCAGCCATGAAGGGCAATAATGTCTTGTGGTGTGGCACACCTGTGTCTGCTTGTACAGGAAAGCGCATGTATTAGTGCATAGCATACACCAGTGGTTCCCAAACTGTGTGCTGTGGCTCCCTGGGGTGCCTCGGGACACTTGCAGGAGTGCCTTGGATTGGTGGTTCAGGACCAATTCAAATTATTTATGGTCAATATAATAGGAAAAACCAGTGTTGGTGGCTGCCAGTCATAAAATATGTGGCCAAACAGAAGCAAATATTGTCCCTCACCACACAACTGAGCCTAAGGATGACATATAAACACAATCTACTTAATTTAATATTTCTTTCTAAATTTCTCAGTAAGAAATTTTTGCCCTAGGGGTGCCGTGAACAAAAATTCTGATACTCTAGGGCGCCGTGATTAAAAAAAGTTTGGAAACCACTGGCATACAATGTTTGAAGTGTAACCTGGAAACTTAGTGTCCTCATAATTAACCGTAATTAAATGATCCTGTCTGACATAGAGTATAATTATAGGATAAAAACTGACCATAAAACCGCTGGAATAATTCCTAAAAAAAACACTGAAAAAAGATGTGGATATGGGAGGTGAGATAGTTCATACCTCATGCTGCTTGACTTATCTGGCATACAGATTGCAACTATGTTATGGTGCAATGCTATGTGATTGATAATTCGGACAACAGTTCTTATTTCATGAGATGGGCCCTATTTACAGACTTGTGACACTACAAGTGCCAGCATGCCCAGCCAAGGGCGCAAATCTGAGACATATCACTTCTCATGTCAACCTTATTTTTGTTGCGGTTTTTACAATGATTTTTGGTGTCAACATAGTTAAACCACAGTTTGATAAATTTCACACTTTGGCCCAAATTTATCAAGCCTTGGAGAGTGATAAATTGCACTGTGATAAAGTACCAACCAATCAGCTCCTGTCATTTTTCGAACACAGCCTGTAACATGGCAGTTAGGAGCTGATTGGTTAGTACTTTATCACCGTGCAATTTATCACTCTCCACGGCTTGATAAATCTGGGCCTTTGTGTTTTAAATATGTAAAACATTGAGATGTGTCGTGTGTGGCGATTTTATAACCAGCAGTTTCTGAGTAGTTTAGTTGTTATTATATACTGCTGTACTGGAACAGCTGAAAACACAATATTTTTACTAAACCGCACTTTAGTATGTTTCGCCCAATACTAACGGCATATAGTTAATCACTTGCTTCAGAAATATTTTATTTGGCACATGCTCAAAAGCAATTACATAAATTGACATGCCACCTGCAAAGAAATAAAAGGATATTTATTAATAACGTATTTCCTATTATTTCAGCCTTTGTGTAACTACATTGGCAATTGTGCTTACTATTAGTTTTAATGAAACAAAAATAGGACTAAAGTAGTGATACACTGATTTGGGACAGTGTTGGAATCTGAGAGCTCTGTAGTTCCTGCACTCTTCCAAACTTTTTATACCAATTGGTATTCATACCATTGTTAAACTTCTCTAGATACTATGGGCTTCTCAAAAAACATTTAGGGGTCTATTTACTAAGCCTTGGATGGAGATATAGTCCATGGAGGTAAAGTACCAGCTAATCAGCTCCTAACTATCATTTTTCAAATACAGCCTGTGACATGGAAGGTAGTTGCTGATTGGCTGGTACTTTATCTCCGTGCTCTTTATCTCCAGCCAAGGCTTTAGTAAATAGACCCATCTATAACGTAATATGTTGCATTTGTTGTTTCAGGTGTCTACATGAAATAATATAAGCTGCATTATTTTATATATCAGCACCAGCATATAACTTCATTTGGAACAAAACAGTAGTAAAATGAGACTGGGTAATTACAGAAGGTGGGATGTATCATGCATCGCCACTTACCGCATGCATAGCCACATACCACATTCATTAACATTGTATGCATGTAGATTTGCATAAATAAATGAAAAGTACAGCTCCTCCGATAAGAGCTGTCCATTGTGAAATGAGGACTTCCAGATTTCTGTGCATGTGCGCCCATTGCCAGCACATGTGCAAGCTGCAAGGAACGCTAGGAGGGATCCTATTGGAACCCCCTTGTTGAATTATGTGAAAAGAAGCCTATAGGCCTCCAGTAGACAAAGCCATCTATAGATGGCATTGCCTATTGGGTACAAGCTCTAGAAAGTTTAGCTTTCAGGAACTTGATTCATATGGAAAATGCAGTCAAACCATAGAAGTCAAACTGCAGTTTTATGAATTTTGATCGCAGTTTGCCTTTAGTATATCCTGCCCAGACACAAGCTTGCAATCTATAGGGAAACAAGAGTATGATCCATGAGAAGTGCTGCATATTGCATATTGCTCCAGCCAGGTTGCAGATCTAAAATATTCACACAGCAACGTTGTCCTGTGGTCAGTGGGTTGTAGGAGTGTGGAAAGTTACGAGAGGACTGTGTAGAAGGCAGGTAATTGGGTAGAATGGGAGGAATTCAATTTGGGTGGTGGTCCACGCCACCACCCGAGGGGGAATGTAACCCTGTGGTGACCGAAGGGATCAGGGCTGTCGAGATCCTTCATCTGTCTCCTGGCCGCCAGGATCCCAACAGCTGGGATATCCTACTGAATCCGGTAGAATAGCTTATATAGGTTGCATGTATGGTTTTGGAATTTGATAAGCTTTCCCGCAGAGGCGAGTTATCAGGGAAAGCTACATGAAAGTCTTATGCAAGCAAGGATATTCTACAGAGTAGGTGAAGCCTGAAAAAAGTCCTGTTACTGTGAATGGGAGCAGATAATGAGTGTGGATGAGAGACGCAGACCTTGCACAGAGCTTGAAGATATTAAATAGATAAACAAGGAAATCTACTGTATATTGGGGTAATTTGTTTGATAACCTCATATGTAAGCAGAAGAATTTTATTTTTCAGTTGGTAAAATACAGGCAACCAAGGTAGGGACTGACAGCAGCAGCACAAGAACGTTTAGAAAGGAAGATTAATCTGCCAACACAATAGATTGTAGGGGGTGAAAGTCTGTTCAGGGAAAGCCAGTAATAACACTATTATGCTATAATTATTATTGCTCGAGAATGCATGAATTACAGTTTTTGCAGTATCTTGTGTGAGATTTGTACTGTATATATTCAGGCTATTTTTCTTAGAGGTATGTTACAGGATTTGAATACAGATTGAATGAAGGTAGCAAAGTACACTTTTGATTGAAGGATAACACCTAGCAGTGAGATTGAGAACTGTGGGTCATTGCCGTGTTGTCAGCAGAAAAAGAGATGTCAGATCAGTAACTTCTACTGGCTGATGGGAATATTATTAACTCTGTTTTTGAAAGATTGAGTTTGAGGTGGTGAGAGCACATTAAAAATAAAATGGCCCAAAAAAAGACATTCAGTAATGCAGGACACACAGATGGTGAAAGGTCTTGAGAGGATAGGGAAATATGGTGTCATCTCAAAATAGATACTGAAATCCAAACAAGCTTATTTTCCAAGAAATGTGGTATAGATAGAGAAGAGAAGAGGACTTAGAACTACAATAAGCCGTGAGGTAAATAATAGCATAGAGGTGGTAGATCCAGAGAAGCAAACACTGAAAGAATGGTGTGCATTCAGAATGGTGATAGATTGCTTTCGATTTAGGAAGGAAGTTCTATGTTACAGATGGTATCTGGATGGAAGATAGGCAGTATTTATATAGTCAGTCAGTAGGTCAACACCAGATGGTCGACATTCACTATCTCAACTGGGTCAAAAAGTTGACAATAGAGTCAAAAAGTCATTATGGTCAAAAGGTTGATGCAAAAAAGGTCGACACATGATTTTTAGGGTTAGGGTAGGGTTAGAGTTATGGATAGGCACTTAGCGGAGGGATAGGGTTAGGCTGCAGAAGGGGACAGGTAAGGTTAGGAACTAAGGCAGCGGTGGGTAGTTATTTCAGCTCAGGGGCCACTTGAAACTTTCCTGTCAGTCTACAAGGGCCACACACAAAATAGCAGTCCCCCCACGTGACAAAAATATAGGGACGTTGCTTCATGAGGTAGGGGTGTGGCCAAAAATAATACAGATTCATATTAGGCTGCACAATAGTCTCCATTATTCAAATTACACCACACAGTAGCGCCACTTACACACATTACACCAGGAAGAGACCCTTTTTACACATTACGGCAGGTAGAGCCCCCTTTTATAGATTACGGCAGGTAGAGCCCTCTTTTACACATTACGGCAGGTAGAGTCCCCTTTTACACATTAACATTTTATTTGGGATACAAATTATCCAGTGTCTCATTGCCCCTGGTGAAAGGGGGACAGCACTTTATAAAAGTGTGCTCACTTACCACTGTGGGACATGCGGATATAAAAGCAGGAGAAGGAAGTGTTGTTGGAGGGCCGTCTGACAGATCTGGCTGCTGCAGCCGCTAATGGTGGTCTGGACCTCGCAGGAGAAGCTGGACTCAGAGAACCTGGACACATTTACCAGCTTCCCACCCCTGGACCAAATTACCAGCTTACCCCCTTTACGTAATTACCAGCCTCGCTGCAGTATGTCAAGTCCAGAAGAGGATTAACAGACATTGCTATAGCTAAGGTGCTATTTGAAAATGGATATTTTTATCCAATTTCATTAAAAATGATAAAAGGTTTACATTAGGTTCCAGATTCACTGCCCACCTCCTGAAGTAAAGCTGGTCGGCTGATGTGATGAGTCAAGTGACGTGACCGCGAGGCCGCGATCTCAGTGGTGCCGGCAGCTTGGAGATACTGCAGAGCAATGACAAGAAACTCAGCCGGTTGGGCCATTTGTCATTGTGCGCTGGTGGGAGGCAGCGGGCCGGGCAGGATCAGTTTGCAGGCCATATTTTGTCAACCCCTAAACTAAGGGAAGGGTTAGGGTTAGTCACTAGGGTAATTGTTAGGGTTAGGCACTAGGGGGAAGGTTAAGGTTAGGATTAAGGTTAAAATAACAAAAAAGTGTCAAACTTTTTTGTGTCGACCTTTTGACCCTGACAACCATTTTAACCCTGCCGACCTATTGACTATCAACCATATGGTGTCGACTTATTGACTGTCTATCTAGACAGTGTTGAACTTTAATCCACATCTGCAACAGACTCAGTGAAACTATTTGTGAACACTCATACCAGCAAATTCTGCACAACTACGCTGTAGACTATGTCCAAAGTCGCGTCTCAATGGTACAGTCACCCTGGGCTGCAGCATAGAATTTTACTATGAGTCACGAAACCTGCTGGAGATGATATATGGCTATGGGCAGTTTCCTGCTTATTTGGCTGGAATATCCCTTGCCTCTTCCCTTTTGGAACACATTAATTCAGTGCTCTAAAGCCATCCTTTGATATTATGCCCTAGTGGAACCCAGTTTTTGGCTGCTTATCTTAAAAAACAGATCTACCAGTTGCTATGGAAAAAAAATACCTCCTTCATCTTTTAAATAATGCTGCAGTGACTGTAATCCTGGTTCATTGTAAATCCCCATAAAAGATTGGTTCATGAGGGTAGACAGCTACATGGACATGGATGCCTTGACTATACCAGCCAACGATACTTTTTCCAACTTTGCCCCACCTCGTTGCTGTGGTTAATATTTAAGGAAACTTAAGCTGGGTACACACTGGAATGGTATCGGCCTAATATTGGAATGACATATCGGGCATATCGCTCAGTGTGTATGCTCAATATGCACACTCCTGCGGTCGCTACCATCGTCGTCAAGTTTGATGTGCTGCACATCAAACCTGGCAAGATTGCTGGCATCCTGTAGTATGCTAATGAAGGACAGAACATGATTGTTCCGCTCCAGTGTGTACACACAATGTGGGCAAACGGGCATTTATTTGATGTCGGATCGAATGCCACATCGCTCCAGTGTGTATCCGGCTTAACCCATATGTCTCATGCCTCTCCATTCACTCATTTATAGATGCCCATAAGTCAAAAATATCCTGCATAGGTTTCACTCTCCACATCCCCTCCCCCTTTTTTCCCCTCCCCTTCCCCTTTGCCCCTTGTGTTACAGATTTACGTGGTTTTACATGATTCCAAAATGACATGATTTTATATTCACTCTGTTCCTAGCAATGGCCACCTGTCATTACCTGGTGACACACAGACCACCTTTTGATGTTATCTATTTCTTTTGTGCAGTCGTGTGGTTTATTGTATTGTAATTGTGTTGTTTTCAATAAAATTGTGTTGTTTCATTATTACGAACACAAATAGAATTCTTAACTGTGCAATCTTCCTTATGTCCTCAACTTGCTTCATTTTATGTGGGTCTTTCAAAGGATGATTTTGAGGAAATAAACAGGCTATACAAATAAGATTTTTCACATCAGACCTGGTGAGGCCGATGGTTTCCTTGGGAAAGTACTGCACTCTGTTGTGGGCAAACTTTAACTGGAGATACAGAAAAACAATATATGAAGGACGACCAAATGGTCGTGGAGTGTTATACAGACCCAACAATAGAGGATATGGGGATTATTCAGAGTTGGTAGCAGTTTTTATTAAAATAGCAAAAACTGCTACCATTAAAATTGCATGCTGTGGGCCACCCCAAAGAGTCTATGACACACCTGCGTTTCCTACTCCACTCCCTCTCAACGCTGTGTTGCTGCTCCCAAATGCCCGCCTGTCAGTCATAATGCGATCACATCCTTCCAGGGTGCGATCGTGTAGTGAAAGTTTGCACATGTGCTGTGAGAGTGCTGAACATGTGCAGATCATCCAAAAAATCATCCATTTGCGTTTTTCTCAAAAGACCAATCAGGTATGAATACACCCCCTTAAGTGTGGAGCTAGTTTTCTATAACAAGAGGCAGAAGGGACTTCCGGTTCCGGCGCCCATGTGAGGAGAAGCCGATTGCTGCAGCTCTCCTGCACCCTCGGCAACCGGAGCACACAGCGCCTCCAATTCGCGGCTTTTCTCCGCGCCGGCTGCACAATACCAGTGGGAAGGTGTAGAGAACTGGATGGAGAGATTTCTGTCCTCCCCTATGCCCCCTAAAGTCCAGAGATCGAGGTCTGAAAAACGGCCGGGAGAATCCAAGATGGCCGCCGCATCTAACTCACAAACGAGTCTGCAGGCTGCTGGCAGCACCAAACAGGCTTCTGCAAAACACACTTCTCCCTCAGGTGAGCCTGACTGTACCCCTGTCTCTCCAGTGACTTATGCTGATGTAGTAAGAGCTGTTAGGGATGCCATGGAGCCTATCATGGATGCACATGCTGTTAAAATGCAGCAGGCAGTAAAAGATCTAAAATCCCAAATCAAGCAGCTCACCAAGACTGTTCTTACAAATGAACAAAGGCTGGGGGAGACTTTTCAGGATGTTGGGGATCTTAGGCACAGATATGATGAGCTCCAGAAATCTCACTTTTCAACTGCTGAACAAGGTTGATGATCTTGAAAATAGATCGCGGAGATCGAATCTGCGGGTACTGGGGCTCCCTGAGTCACTGAAAGGTCCTGATTTGACTCTGTTTTTGCAAACGTCCCTCCTTGATTTACTGCATATCCAAGATGAATGCACCGGCTTAGTTATTGAGAGAGCCCACAGACTGGGTCCCCCACGTTCTGCACCTAATAGCAGACCACGTGTGGTCATATTTAAATGTCTGAACTTTCTCCATAAGGAGGCAATATGGTCGGCATCCAGGAAGCATAGAAATTTACAATGGGAGGGAGCTCGTTTGGCCATTTTCCAGGACTACTCCGCGGAGGTTTCCCGGGCCCGTCGAGAATTTACCCCCCTTTGCTCTCATTTGATACAGGCGAATAAAAAATTTGCTCTGCTCTTCCCTGCAAGACTACGTCTGTTTGATGGAAATTCTTATCGAGACTTTACGAATCTTGCAGATGCAGGGGCTTATGTTTCCGAGGCCTCCCAGGCAGATGACGACTCCTCTCAGGTGGACGACACCCTGGAGAGGGATGGCTGAATATTGCTCCTGGACTTCTCTGTTTCTGGCGATGCCCGCCAATCTAATATAATTTAATTATTGCGGTAGAAGCTGCTGCAGGTGTTTTTCCCCCCAAAAGAGCATTTGGTCTTATACAACGGGCCGAACCATTTTACTCTGTTTTATGTTTTAGATTTTTCTTATACATCTGCTGTTTTCTCCTGGAAATGCAATCTTTCTAGAATGCTTACATATGTTTAGAGGAGATATTTCCCCCCTTTTATTTATCTGACAGGCTGCATTTTTCTTTTTCTGTAACATGCTCTGTGTGCTCTGATATTTTCTGGTTAATTTTCTTAGGTATATTTTCATATAATATGTTGCCGAGGGTGGGTAAGGGCGCCCCCTCCCTCACTTTTTTCTCAGGTTATCAAATTCTGGCTGGCTCAGTGGTGGTCTATGACGGCCTCTGTGCTTGCTCGAACCGGTTGTTCTTGTTTTCTGAAGTTATGATCGTCCTTAGCAGGACTTTCTTTCACAATTTTAATGTTATATTCTGTGTGTTTTCTATGTTTTTGTTCTTCTTTTCTTCTCCCCCTCCCCTTCTTTTCCTTATGTGTCCACCCCGGTATGTTTGGTATTTGTTTCTCGACGGCTGTAGATATTATGGTTACTGTGCATGTTTTCAGGTTCTCCCAGGTCATTTGATGCATGGCTAGTCTGAGTGTAGGCACGTGGAATGTGGGAGGGATTAACTCCCCAGCTAAACGCAGAAAGATCTTACTCTATCTTCGGAAGGTGGGGATGGATGTAGTTTTCATTCAGGAATCTCACCTTATGCCAAATGAGGTGGTGAAACTGAACACTATGGGTTGGTCTGTGGTAGCCTCTTCCTCCTTCTCTTCTAAGGCTAGAGGAGTGATTATATTAGCACGACACATGGTCCCTATCTCTGTCCAAGCTATTATAGATGACACTCAGGGTAGGTATGTACTGGCAGATGTCACATTGTATGCCTCCAGGTTCCTACTTTGTAATATTTATGCCCCTAATCAGTACTCTAAGCAATTCTATACGAACATGGTCACTAAGCTACTAAGTTACTCTGAAATTCCCATAATACTGGGTGGAGATTTTAATATATATTCTTCAACTATGGATAAATCCCCTCCCCCCCGCACTCCCCCCTCGTTACCGCGTATTGGTATCCCCTATATTTGCTCGCAGCTGTCCTTAGTGGATGTGTGGCGCGCATGCTATCCATTAGAAAGGGAGTTTACATGTCTCTCAGCTGCGCACCACACGTTCTCGCGGATTGATTATCTGCTGTTATCTGAATCCCTTTTCTCAAAAGTGGCTGACTCAAAAATCGAGAATATCTGTATTTCAGACCATGCTCTATGCTGGATGAAATTGATGCTCCTCTCAGAAAAATCCCCATTCCACTCCTGGCACTTCCCCTCTCATTTAAGTGGCTCTCTAAAATTCCGCTCCTCATTAGATGCAGCGTGGCTGGATTATCATATGCACAATGGAGAAACTCTGAGTGACGACCCTGCTCTTTTCTGGCAGGCGTCAAAATCAGTTATCCGGGGACACATTATTTCCTATAGTAAAAAAAGGGATTTAGATTTAAATTCACAATATTTGGAAGCCCAGGCGGCTCTCACTCTCGCTTTCCAGGAATTTAAGTCCTCCCCCTCCCCTTCTACTAGAGAACGGTACCTTACACAAAAAACACTGTTCGATACCCTCCTTTCTCAATTGGAAGCGAAATATTCATTTTCAAGAGACTGTAGCATTTACAGATATGGCAACAAGTCTGGCAAACTGTTATCATGTTTATTAAAGGGCAGACACCCTAAAGTGGTCATTCACTCTCTGCTCACCCAAGGTGGAGACAGAGTACGGACCTCGGCCGAGATTGCTGAGGTGCTACAGTCTTTCTATTCCACTCTGTATGCACGTCCTATTATCAACCAGACACACAAGTCTAGCTTTTGGTCTTCTACTGATCTGCCTCAAATGTCTGAGTCGCACTGTACCTCTCTTCTTGCACCTATCACCACTGAGGAAGTTTCTCTAGCAATAGCTGGACTGAAGACTGGGAAGACTCCGGGCCCTGACGGTTTCGCCAATGACTACTATAAAATTCTATCTACTAGACTGAGCGAACCTCTTTCTGTCTTATTTAATTCTTTTATGCAGGGTGCTTCCTTGCCCCAATATTTTAATTCAGCCGTCATAAAGGTTATCCCGAAGCCTGGCCGGGATCCTGAGTCTCCCAGTTCTTATCGTCCGATCTCCCTTTTAAACACCGATTATAAATTATTCACTAAAATCCTCTCAAATAGACTCAAATTCATAGTCCCTGACATAGTGCATACGGACCAGACTGGATTTGTCTGGGGTCGGCAATCAGTGAGCAATATCCGAAAGGTCTTGACTGTTATGCAGGCCTTTCAGCTTTCCAAACCCACTGATACTAATGTATTATTATCCATTGATGCCGAAAAGGCGTTCGACCTGGTCACCTGGGACCATCTGTATGAAACGCTCCATCGCTTTGGTGCACCTGAGGACTTTGTCTCTCTTATTTCCCGTCTATATGAATCTCCCTCCACTCAAGTTTTGGGGAATAGTATTCTCTCTTCCACTTTCCTTATCCAGAGTGGCACACGACAGGGCTGCCCCTTGTCACCTTTATTATTTGCCTTAGCTTTAGAACCCTTAGCTGTTTCCCTGAGAAACTCTCCCGAATTTGCAGGCATAAAAATCATGGACACCACGGTAAAATTATCACTGTATGCCGACGACATGCTGCTATTTATTTCCCATCCTGATACGTCCATCCCTGCGATTGTCTCCCTGATTGAACAATTTGGTTCTTTTGCGGGATACAAGATTAATATATCTAAATCCGAGCTCCTCCTCCTTTCAGGGGACTCTTCCCTCTTTCCATCACACCCGGTCCTGTCCCGATTCCCAGTGACCCGAGATAGTCTTAAATATTTAGGAGTTCAGATCCCTACTTCTCTCCCGGATCTATATGCGATGAATTTTGGTCCTATTTTGTCCAAGGTGTCTAAAATACTTACTGACTGGGCGTCCCTGCCCTTATCTCTTATGGGTCGTGCAGAAGTTATTAAATCTGTGATATTTCCCAAGATTGCTTATTTCCTGCTTATGCTCCCTATTGCCCTCATTGAGAAAGATGTCCTTTTCCTTAAACAATGTTTCACTAGATTTCTATGGGCCGGAAAACGACCAAGAGTCCCCTACGCTAGATTGCAGCTATTACGTGAAGAGGGAGGTATGGGAATCCCGGATCCTGTCCTATTTAGTAGAGCAGCAATGTACAGGTATATCACAGACTGGCTTTGGGGCAGATCAGTATTTACGAACCTGACACTTGAACTGGCCGTATTTCACCCTTTCTCCCCTGCTGCACTCTTACACACCCCAAACTCCCGTCTCCCATCTGGGATAAAACAGAATATTTTGTTTTGGCATACATATCGAGCATGGCAGGCCACACACACTAAAGCACAGAGAAAACCTGACACCTCTCTTCACACTACATTCTGGGGTAACCCATGTTTCCTTCCTGGCCTTGATAACACACATTTTTTGAGTTGGAGAGAAAAGGGGATCGCAGCTATTAGAGACATATACGACCCAGGAGGCAACGCAGTGCTTTCTTTCTCTGACATCCAGATAAAATTTGGTATATCCCACCGGGAATTTTTTATGTACCTACAGGCTAGACATTTTGCTCAATCCCAGTCTCATCCCATGATTTCTGAGGCTACCACAGACCCGCTGCGCACCCTAATGGTGCTCACTATAGATTGTCCTTACCTTCTCAATTATTTCAGAAACACCTTTAGGGTCTCATATAGAGACCGGCTCTGGGAACCCGCGCTGTCCTCATGGTCCAGAGATATCCCCAATATGGGATCGAGCGCTGAATTATTAGATAACATTTTACCCATTTTTAGGTCCTTATACTCTGCCTCTTTGCAAGAGGTACACTTGAAAACGCTCCAAAGGGCATATATAGCACCTAATCAGAGGGCACACATGGTCCCAGACGACACTGGCTGTTGCATCAAATGTACTGCGCAGAATGCCACCTTGTACCACAATATGTGGTCTTGCCGGAAAATATCTAAGTTTTGGTATAAGGTGGTCGCTTATCTCAACACAGTATTTAACTTACGGTTAATAAAACGTCCTAAGGCTTGCTTGTTACTTGATTTTAGGGAATGGTCTCTTGGGCCTGAAGATAGAGATATTGTTCTGGTAATCTCTGTCATTTTGACAATTGCCAAGAAACAAATTCTTAATAATTGGATCAAACCGTCTACCCCTTCTTTGATGGCTGTGAAACACATGACCCTCCGAATTATTTATTTTGAGAGGCGTGCTACTCTTCCTGATATAGAAATGGGGGTCAGGCGGTTTGCCAAGAAGTGGGAGAGGTACATTGATACTCTAGATCCGGACATACAATCTTTCATCTATAAACTTTTTGAGACCACAAAGTGGTACCTATATAGACAAATCGATAGGGCCTCTTGATAACTTAGGCATTGTCACAACTGAGGGCCTGAGCTGACGGGAGGCAGCCTCAGTTGTAGGGGCTGAGATGTACCGGAACCTGGGAGGTTGTATCAGACCCCTGGACATGTAAGTAACATGAATAATAACTGCCCGAAGGCGTGACCACGACAACTTGGATAAAAGTCAATGATGTTTATTATGACAACTCCGCAACACAGCAGCAGTAAAAGAAAACGTAAAAGTCAGCAAATAATAAATACAGTTCCTGGGTACTACAGGATGGCAGGAGCCACAGGGCACTGGTAGTGTGAGATAGTTCTTATGATCTTCTAGATGGAAAGTCCTTACCAGGCCCGACTGTAGCAATGGAGATAACCCAGGATTGTGCCAGCTGATGTTCCAGGAAAAGCTGGGTTGCTGAAGGTAAAACAGCTGCTGTGGATACTGGCTGGAACCAGACTGTTGTTAGCACGGAGTGGATACTGGCTGGAACCAGTTAAATAATAGATGAACTTGGGAGCGATGAAATATGAACTGAAATGTAGAACTTGAGAGCGGAGAAATAATAATACCGGTGGAGAGTGGTAAAGTGTAGAAAGGACACCGGCCCTTTAAGGGAAGCTGTACTCTGCTGAAAGCTGAGCTGGAAGCAGGTAATGTTGTAGCTGGAAACAGATGAATCCACAATGGATTGGAGAGTCAGGCTACACCGCAGGTGGAATGCTGGTGCGGGTCTCTATGGTGGAAGTCTTGAGACAGGAGCTGGAACCTGGAAGACAATCACAGGAGAGAGACAAACAGGAACTAGGTTTGACAACCAAAGCACTGACGCCTTCCTTGCTCAGGCACAGTGTATTTATACCTGCAGCAAGGAAGGGATTGGCTAGGCAATTATGCAGATTAACAATACTGACAACAGATTGGAGGAAATGATCAGCTGACAGAATCCAAGATGGCTGCGCCCATGCAGACACTTGGAGGGAAGTTTGGTTTGTAATCCATGTGGTAATGAAAACAGTAATGGCGGCGCCGGCCACTGGAGACAGGAGACGCCAGGCTGACAAGTGCACATCCAACCACGCGGACACAGCGGAGGCCGCGGCTGACGTAATCGCCACTCTGACACTCTGCATGCAGAAGCTCAGGGACGGCGGCGGAGGCCGCGGGAGACGCCATGCCAGATGTAATAAGGCGTTACTGTGACAGCGTCTCAGAGAGACAGGAGAGGATGCAGGAATGTGAACATTAGGATAACAGATGGGATCCGGTCCTGGAGCGCTGAGCCAGCCTTAGGAGGCATCTGATGGGTAAGAAATGGCGTCCAGATACCCGGATCGTGACAGCACCCCCCCTTTAGGAGTGGCCCCAGGACACTTCTTTGGCTTTTGAGGAAACTTGGAATGGAATCTCCGGACCAAGGCAGGAGCATGGACATCAGAAGCATTGGTCCATGAACGTTCCTCAGGGCCGTAACCCTTCCAGTCAATAAGATACTGTAGTTGACCGTAACGGTGACGTGAGTCCAGGATCTTGGCCACTTCATACTCAACGCCTCGTTGAGTTTGGACTTTCGGAGTTGGAGGAAGTGAGGAATGAAACCGATTCAAGATCAGCGGTTTCAACAGGGAAACATGGAATGTCCTGGGTATTTTTAAGAAGGGAGGCAACTGGAGTCTGTAAGCAACAGGATTGATGACTTGTTCAATCTTGAAAGGACCGATATAGCGAGGTGCAAACTTCATACTGGGAACTCTTAACCTCAAATTCTTCGTGGATAACCATACCCGATCACCCACCTTGAGAGCAGGAACTGCTCGACGCTTCTTATCCGCAAACTTCTTGTACCTGAACGATGCCTTGAGCAGAGCTGATCGTACGCTCTTCCAGATATTGGCAAACTGATGCAAGGTGATATCCACTGCGGGAACAGAAGTTGCTGGAAGCGGTTGGAACTCAGGGACTTTAGGGTGGAATCCAAAGTTGGTGAAGAATGGTGTTGAAGAAGATGAAGAATAATACTGGTTGTTATGACAGAACTCGGCCCAGGGAAGTAATTGAACCCAGTCATCTTGAGAGGAGGACACATAGATGCGGAGGAAGGCCTCCAAGTCCTGATTCACCCTCTCGGTTTGACCATTGGTCTGAGGATGGTAAGCCGTGGAAAACTTTAGCTTGACTTGGAGGACTTGACATAAACTTCGCCAGAATTTGGCTGTGAATTGAACTCCTCGATCTGAGATAATTTCTTCAGGAAGACCGTGGAGTCGGAAGATCTCTTGTATGAATACTTGAGCCAACTTGGAAGCTGACGGAAGACCGGTGAGAGGAATGAAGTGTGCCATCTTGGTGAACCGGTCAACTACCACCCAGATGGTATTGAACTTGTTGCACATGGGTAAGTCTGTAATGAAATCCATCGACAAGTGGGTCCATGGTCGACGGGGAACGGATAGTGGAACCAGTTGCCCCGCAGGCGACTGGCGGGATACTTTATGTTGGGCACACTTTGGGCAAGATGCAATAAACTCCAAGACGTCTTTTTTCAGAGTTGGCCACCAATAGGACCTAGAGATAAACTCCGGGGGTTTTTGGATACCTGTATGTCCGGCAAAACGGGAAGCATGGGCCCAATGCATGAGCTTCTTCCTTAGCATCGGCTTCACAAAACTTTTCCCTGATGGGGGCGTAGAGTCCATCCCTACCGTGGAGAATGCCAACGGATTTATAATAGGATGCTTGTCTGAAGACTCTGACTCATTTTCTTGCTCCCATGAGCGGGAAAGGGCATCGGCCTTGCGATTCTGAGAGCCCGGACAGAACTGGAGTTTAAAGTCGAACCTGGAAAAGAAAAGTGCCCATCTGGCCTGACGAGGGTTGAGACATTGTGCGCCCTTCAGGTATAAAAGGTTCTTGTGGTCTGTAAGTATGGTGATTAAATGAGAAGCTCCCTCCAACAGATACCTCCACTCTTCTAGAGCGAGCTTGATGGCTAGCAACTCCTGGTCGCCAATGGCATAGTTGCGCTCAGCTGGGGAGAACTTCCGGGAGAAGAAACTGCAAGGATGTAAATGGCCATCTTTAGCCCTCTGAGATAACACCGCTCCTACTCCAACGGAGGAGGCATCCACCTCTAGGATGAAAGGAGAGTCGATGTCAGGCTGTTTCAGGACAGGCGCAGAGATGAACCTCTGTTTTAAAAGATGAAAAGCTTGCATGGCTTCTTCAGACCACTTGGACGGGTTAGCACCCTTCTTGGTGAAAGCAGTAATAGGCGCCACAATGGTGGAAAAGTCTCGTATAAACTTTCGGTAATAATTGGCGAACCCTAAGAACCTCTGGACCCCTTTGAGGGTTAAGGGTACCGGCCAATTCTGAATTGCTTGTAGTTTCTCAGGATCCATCTCTAGTCCGGAACCGGACACAATGTACCCTAGAAACGGAATGGACTTGACTTCAAAGACGCATTTTTCTAATTTGCAATAGAGATGATTGACACGGAGACGGGACAGAACCTCTTTAACCCAAAAACGATGTTCCTCTAAATCGTTGGCAAAAATGAGGATATCGTCTAGATAGACCACGACATGACGGTATAGAATGTCTCTGAAGATCTCATTGACAAAATGCTGGAAGACAGCTGGAGCATTGCTCAATCCGAAGGGCATGACGAGGTACTCATAATGTCCGTCACGGGTGTTAAAGGCGGTCTTCCACTCGTCACCCTCACGGATCCGGATGAGATTGTATGCACCTCGCAAGTCCAGCTTTGTAAAGATGGTAGCTCCGCTAACTCTGTCAAAGAGCTCAGTAATCAGGGGTAAAGGATAACGGTTCTTGATGGTAATGTCGTTCAAACCTCTGTAGTCGATGCACGGCCGCAGACCACCATCTTTCTTTTTTACAAAAAAGAAGCCTGCGCCGGCTGGGGAAGAAGAAGGTCGAATGAACCCCTTTGCTAGGTTCTCTTTAATGTATTCCTCCATAGAATGCGTCTCTGGCAGAGACAACGGATAAGTTCGGCCTCGAGGTGGAACCTTCCCTGGAACGAGATCAATCGGGCAGTCCCATTCTCTATGAGGAGGAAGGATATCAGCAGAAGCTTTACTGAACACATCCGTGAAATCTTGATATGGAGGAGGTGGAACATCAGACGACCTGGGGGAGGAAGAACAGACAGGCAATACTTTAAACAAACTTGTCTCTGCACAGGAGGAACCCCATGCCAGGATTTGCGTAGTCGTCCAATCAATTGTAGGATTGTGAAGACGGAGCCATGGAAGGCCCAGGACCACAGGATGTGTGGCTCTTGGAATCACTAAAAGTGAAATAAGTTCGGAATGAAGAACTCCCACTCTCAGACGAACTGGTAGAGTCCTTAGAGCAATAACAGTATCAAAAATTTTACTGCCATCCACGGCAGTTAAGGAAAAGGAGGAAGGAAGTCTCTCGGTGGGTAGGGACCACCGTTTAACATAGGCTTCAGTAATAAAGTTCCCAGCTGCTCCGGAATCAAGGAGGGCAATGACGTTCCGATAACGTTGAGCAACTTGAAGCGAGACTGGGAGATTACAATCATGAGGAGATTGAGAGGAGATCATTACTCCTAGCCGGCCCTCTCCTGGGCGAGCTAGGGTTTGGAGTTTTCCCGGACGTTCGGGACAGGCATTGATGGTGTGAGACGGAGCTGCACAGTAAAGACAAAGAGACTCAGAGAGGCGTCTTCGGCGCTCAGCAGGAGTTAAACGGGAACGGCCAATTTGCATGGGCTCATCTTTAGATGGTGACAGTTGACGAGGAGGAGGAGCAGAAGATTTTGGAGCAGATGATCTTCCACGCTCAGTTGCTCTCTCTCTGAAACGTAAATCAACTTTCGTGCAGAGTGAGATTAGCTCATCTAACTTAGAAGGTAAGTCTCTGGTAGCTAACTCATCTTTAATAAGCTCAGATAAGCCATGCCAGAATGCAGCATACAGGGCCTCGTCGTTCCATGCCAGTTCGGATGCCAGGATCTGGAACTGTATCAGATATTGTCCTACAGTACGTGACCCCTGGCGTAAACGGAGAATCTCGGATGAAGCTGAGGTTACCCGGCCTGGCTCGTCGAAGATGCGCCTGAATGTTGACACGAATGCAGTGTAAGAAGATAGCAGGGTGTCGGACCTCTCCCATAACGGTGATGCCCAGTCAAGGGCGGAGCCACTGAGAAGAGAGATAATGTAGGCAATTTTTGTACGGTCACTGGGAAAATTGCCAGGTTGTAGCTCAAACTGAATCTCACACTGGTTGAGAAATCCCCTGCAGAATCTTGGAGATCTGTCAAATTTTGCTGGCGTTGGAAGATGAAGACGTGGAGCAGAAATGGGTAAGGTGGGTGGGGTTATAACTGGAGTCACTGTGGTTGACGCACCAGATGCGCCTGATCCACGGAGAGTTGTCTGAATCCCATCCAGCCGAGTAGAGAGATCCTGGAGACAGCGGATGATGTGGCCCTGTGCAGCCTCCTGATGTTCTAGTCGGGCTGCCAGTTCTTGCATCGGCCTGGCCGCTTGATCCTGGTCTCCGGCTAGATTCATTAGGTCAGTGCTTACTGTCACAACTGAGGGCCTGAGCTGACGGGAGGCAGCCTCAGTTGTAGGGGCTGAGATGTACCGGAACCTGGGAGGTTGTATCAGACCCCTGGACATGTAAGTAACATGAATAATAACTGCCCGAAGGTGTGACCACGACAACTTGGATAAAAGTCAATGATGTTTATTATGACAACTCCGCAACACAGCAGCAGTAAAAGAAAACGTAAAAGTCAGCAAATAATAAATACAGTTCCTGGGTACTACAGGATGGCAGGAGCCACAGGGCACTGGTAGTGTGAGATAGTTCTTATGATCTTCTAGATGGAAAGTCCTTACCAGGCCCGACTGTAGCAATGGAGATAACCCAGGATTGTGCCAGCTGATGTTCCAGGAAAAGCTGGGTTGCTGAAGGTAAAACAGCTGCTGTGGATACTGGCTGGAACCAGACTGTTGTTAGCACGGAGTGGATACTGGCTGGAACCAGTTAAATAATAGATGAACTTGGGAGCGATGAAATATGAACTGAAATGTAGAACTTGAGAGCGGAGAAATAATAATACCGGTGGAGAGTGGTAAAGTGTAGAAAGGACACCGGCCCTTTAAGGGAAGCTGTACTCTGCTGAAAGCTGAGCTGGAAGCAGGTAATGTTGTAGCTGGAAACAGATGAATCCACAATGGATTGGAGAGTCAGGCTACACCGCAGGTGGAATGCTGGTGCGGGTCTCTATGGTGGAAGTCTTGAGACAGGAGCTGGAACCTGGAAGACAATCACAGGAGAGAGACAAACAGGAACTAGGTTTGACAACCAAAGCACTGACGCCTTCCTTGCTCAGGCACAGTGTATTTATACCTGCAGCAAGGAAGGGATTGGCTAGGCAATTATGCAGATTAACAATACTGACAACAGATTGGAGGAAATGATCAGCTGACAGAATCCAAGATGGCTGCGCCCATGCAGACACTTGGAGGGAAGTTTGGTTTGTAATCCATGTGGTAATGAAAACAGTAATGGCGGCGCCGGCCACTGGAGACAGGAGACGCCAGGCTGACAAGTGCACATCCAACCACGCGGACACAGCGGAGGCCGCGGCTGACGTAATCGCCACTCTGACACTCTGCATGCAGAAGCTCAGGGACGGCGGCGGAGGCCGCGGGAGACGCCATGCCAGATGTAAAAAGGCGTTACTGTGACAGCGTCTCAGAGAGACAGGAGAGGATGCAGGAATGTGAACATTAGGATAACAGATGGGATCCGGTCCTGGAGTGCTGAGCCAGCCTTAGGAGGCATCTGATGGGTAAGAAATGGCGTCCAGATACCCGGATCGTGACAGGCATATGTACTGTTCCTTTGAGACCTCCTGTTCTTTTCCTAGGAAATGTAATCATACTAATTTTAATACCCCACGCTGTATGTTTAGTCCGAGGCCAATTAGATACTGAACCTTCTCTTTGGTTAGAGTGGCTAACCATGCCGGAAATGCCCCTTTTACTATTCTTAATTAAGATGTCTTTGGCCGTTACTCATTTATGAACTGATCATACTTGTATTGTCTTCCCCATTTGTTCCCCCCCCCCCCCCCTCCTCCTGTCTGTCTTCTTCATTGACCTCTCCGGTATATTGATGTTCTGTGAATTCTCAGGTAAAACTAGGTGCTTGACCTTGGGTATATGATGATTTCGTATGCTGAGACGTACACTGGTACTGTTTTCATCATTTCCTAGACCTCATGTAGATTAAGATTGTCCATCCTTTGCCTTTTACCCAAGCCCACAGCTACCGACTATATATGTATTTGTTGATTTCACTGATGTGATTTAAAAGCACTTTACGTTGGAACACTGTAACTATACCGGTTTCTCTCCGGTTTTTGGTTTGTCTGTACCATGAAGGTCTTCCCTGTTTTTGTATTTCTATATAAAAATCTAATAAAAATTGTTGAATTAAAAAAAAAAAAAACAAGAGGCAGAAGGAATGTCTGAGCCAGCAGCCACTAACCAGGGGCAAAATTTACTAAAGTACGATTTTGGTGACTCAAGGGATTTGGCATGATGTTTCCATTCGATTTCCAATTTGATTTGGGTTGAACAGATACACTAAAGACCAACTCAAATGTCAAATTGATTCTATTACCAAATTCAAATTACATTTCAATAGAAATCGAATTTCTGAAAAACATCAATGTTTTCCCATAGCCCAACATAGAATCCCCTCATTTACTAAAGTTCAATTTGAAATGGAACTCCAAATCGAACTCCAAATCGAACCTCAAATCCCCAAATGTTTAGAATGATTTTGGCTTCTAAACCTATTCTAATGACAGGAAATTGATAGTGATGACTTTTTAAGTGCCCAAAAGCAAGTAGGGCAGTGTGGAAGTAGTAATAATGGATGCCCAAGGTTATGGTATGTTGTGCACCTACCTGCACAATGTAAATCACCTCCTGAGATCACCCTGGTGGATAAATCAGAGAACCATCAGCAGCTTTATGAGTTAAATAGTGTACATATTAATACTTATAGACATCGGCCCTCATTCCGAGTTGTTCGCTCGGTATTTTTCATCGCATCGCAGTGAAAATCCGCTTAGTACGCATGCGCAATGTTCGCACTGCGACTGCGCCAAGTAACTTTACTATGAAGAAAGTAATTTTACTCACGGCTTTTTCATCGCTCCGGCGATCGTAATGTGATTGACAGGAAATGGGTGTTACTGGGCGGAAACACGGCGTTTCAGGGGCGTGTGGCTGAAAACGCTACCGTTTCCGGAAAAAACGCAGGAGTGGCCGGGGAAACGGTGGGAGTGCCTGGGCGAACGCTGGGTGTGTTTGTGACGTCAACCAGGAACGACAAGCACTGAACTGATCGCACAGGCAGAGTAAGTCTGAAGCTACTCTGAAACTGCTAAGTAGTTAGTAATCGCAATATTGCGAATACATCGGTCGCAATTTTAAGAAGCTAAGATTCACTCCCAGTAGGCGGCGGCTTAGCGTGTGTAACTCTGCTAAATTCGCCTTGCGACCGATCAACTCGGAATGAGGGCCATCATACTTTTTCCATTAATGTGCAATAGATAGCACCAGAGCACAATATTGGGCAATTTGGTTAGAAAATATATAGAAATTTAAAATAATGAGTGTTGTAACTGGCTATCTTGATTCATCCCATGATGCCTACATCCTTAGCAATTCATCCCTGTCTGCAAAAATTATTTTGGGACAAATGCCAGAGGAATGGTTGTGGATACCAGTATGTGCTAATAAAGCAGCTAATAGTAATTGTTAGTATATTGTTCTAATTTGTTCCCCTGCCACCAAAAAAGGTTATTTAGGCTATGGCTTTTGCTCTTGGATTCTGACTCCATTGTCAAATCCACAAACTCCTGCTGAGCATAAGTATAAAGAAGCACATATAGCCACCCAATCTATAACAGAATGCATCTTTGTTTGTTTGTTTTTTGTTTTTTATTATTTGGAAGGCATATTAATATATCATTTGGCAAAAATGTTCAATATTGTGCTCTGCTGTCATCTATTGCATAATCGCACATTAAATATACAACTCCCCCCAGATTATGCAATAAACAGGGAGCAGGCTAAGGTTTTGTTTTTTTTTAGCAACAGCTGACTATGTGTGCACAGAACATGGAAGGCAGGCAGGAAGGAAAATTAGGAATAAGCTTATTGTCAACTATTTCAGCTGTAAGTATTTAAAAAATAATAATACTCATCACTTAGGTTTTCATGTATAAAACAGTGTAAAGAGAGAGCTTCCCCTTTAATTAGTGTGCATGTGATACATTTGGACTAATAGGAAGCAATGAGGAAGTTCTGTTCGATTTTGCATTTGATTTTGCTGGGAATTTTAATGGATATTTGAGGTTTGATTTTGGAAGGGATTTCATAAATTTAACTCTAAATGCCTTCCCTAACATGAATCCACATTGAATTCTATTTGAAAATCTAATGCAAAATGGATTTTCAGTAAATAAGGGATTTTTTGAAAAGTTTAGAAACTCAAGGAATCGATTTCAATCGATTTTGAAGATTAATAAAGTGCTTTTCAAAATTTTATTTTAGTAAATATACCCCCATGTCTTTTATTATGACATTACCACCAAACGGAGGCAACGGAGGCAATTATTTACATATTTTTATCAGGTTTTTTTTGGGAACTTATAAACAAAGGTCTTCTGGATAAAAGATCCCTTACCTGTGTTTTTTATCAACTGTTTTAGCTAAGGTTCAGATTAAGCATGCTGCAAACCAGCATATTATTTCTCTAACACTGCTCTGACTATGCCTCAGAATTTATCCTGAAAAGAACTATTGTCTGTTTCCAAACAGAAACCAGAGTCTTTAGAATATTAGCATTTTCCTTTCATTTGAAAAGCTGCCCTATCTGAGGCCCCTGCGAGATTGGGTTTCATTGGCGTATATATATCAGACATATAGATATTCTAGCCACTGGTTTTTATCTGTGCAGCAGCATTGACATATTTTTAAAGTAATCCATTATTGCATTTTCCTTCCAAAAGAAGTGTTTTAGCCTATTTGCTCAATTATCTACTTAGATGTTTTCTATCAGTGGTTTTAGAAAAAAAAAATAACATTAGCAAATGGAAAGTAAATAAAAATAAATAATAATCAGGCATGTTATGCTTTGCCCCTACAATTTAATTATCTTACTTGTAGAGGGAAGTGGCACAGAGAACAATTTGTTCTTAATTAACCGTCAGGGAGAGGAATAAAACGTACTTAAATATTTAGCAGAAGCATCTCTAGAAATGAAAGAGAAGATGAGAATAACAGCAGGAAGAGAAAAAATAAATTACAATTTTCAAGTTTTATTTTCCATCTACAGAATCTGTAGGAAGCTTAGACAGAGGTATAACATCACAATAATAAATTACATATTGCATACAGTAAATAGATACAATGGAGTGACTATTCCATATAGCTAGATATAAGAACTTCCATTGAAATAATAATGCCTTGTATCACTATAAACTGTGTTGTTATTACCTATCTCACATACAGTACAGTCTTGTAACACTTTATTATGTATTAGTACATCATTTGTGCCAACAGATAACATTGTTCCTCCTGGTTCAGTTTACTGTACATATACTGTATGATGCCAAATACAGTAATACAATAAGTGTAAACAATGTGGGTTTTGCTTACAGTATGTCTGTATATATGTCTTTGGGACCTGTAAGGTCGTTGTTGCAATTTGTTATGGAATAGGTGTAGAAACAGCAGTGATTGTCAGAGCAGTTATGTAGGTGGTGCACTCCGTAAACCGGGTGTACTACATTTGCCCGGTGCTCGGGATCCCGGCACCTAGCATACCGGTGCTGGGATCCCGACCACCAGAATGCCGGCAGCGGGGTGAGCGCAAAAGAGCCACGCTATTTATTCTCCCTTCAGGGGTGTCGTGGACCCCCCAAGAGGGAGAATAGTTGCCGGTATACCGGCTGTCGGGATCCCGGCGCCTGTATGCTGAGCGCTGGGATCCCGACAGCCGGTATATCGAGTACCACCCCCGTAGACCATGGGTGAAATTAAACTGCCTGCGAGTTGCAGGTTATACGGGACTTTGTGCGGGTGTACCTGTATTTTTAAAGCAGCAATTATTTACACGGAAACATCAACCAGTTTTTTTCTGTGTAAATGATTGCCGCTGTAAAAATACGGGCAGACTCACACAAAGTCCTGCACAGGCTGCAACTCGCAGGCTATTTCATTTCACCCCATATGTATTATATGTAGTTATCTATAATTCATTTATATCAAAATTGATTCATTGTTAGCATGTCTTGCACGCATGCACTGCTTACTCTATGAGGAATTTATAAATATAACTTTATATTATAATAATAATAATAATAATAATAATAATAATACCTTGAATTCTGCTGTGTAAAAATGTAAACAACAAAAATGTATGTTTCTCTCATTTTTATTTACGAAAAAAACCTGACTAACGTGACCCAAAGTGATATATATCAGCTTAAATATCAAACAATAATACACTCTTCCTTACCTTGGATACTGCAATCTAATGCTTGGAAGCAGGGCCGGATTAGCCATCACTTGCATTGGGACGAGCCCCGGTGGGACGATTGGGGTGAGGGGCCGCCTGTCATAGGTGGCCCCACCCGTGACTATAGGCGTGCGCAGCTAATTTTATTAGGGGGTGCACAGCTGGAGGGGCGTGTCTAGCACCTCCTTTTGGGCGTGTCTCGCACCGCCTTTTGGGCGTGTCTAGCACCACCCAGGGACATGTCGACCACTATTTTACATTCTCTCAGTAAAATCACATGGTGTAATCTAATTTAGTTCCTAATAATACAAGTAGAAATATTACACCACAGAGAAATAAAATGAAACATAATGGTGCGACCAGTAGCCACTACTGACTGTCAGCTACGGCATAATCCTGAGTGCTAGCTGCCGCCTCATCCTATCGCTACTTACACTTCCCCAACCTATCTCTGACCTAGTGGTGGAACTAGAGAGTGGTGGGCCTCGGTGCAAAATTCACATTATGCCACATGGTATGAGCCGAAATTCACATTACGCCACACGGTAAAAGCCAAAATTCACATTAAGCCACACAGAATAAGGTGAAATTTACATTACGCCACACAGTATGAGCCAAAATTCACATTACGCCACATGGTATAAGCCAAAATTCACAGTACGCCATACAGTATGAGCCGAAATTCACATTATGCCACACAGTATGATAGAAAATTCACATTACGCCACACAGTATGAGCTGAAATTCACATTATGCCACTCAGTATGATATAAAATACACATTAACGCCACACAGTATGAGCCAAAATTTACATTACGCCGCATGGTATGTGCCAAAATTACGCCACACAGTATGAGCCAAAATTTACATTACGCCACACAGTATGAGATAAAATTCACATTACGCCACACGGTATGAGGCAAAATTCACATTACCCCACATGTTAATGCGCGGCTGCACCCCGGCCTGAATAGACCCCACAGTACCCCACAAACACATTATATAATACACAGTGCCCCTAAACACATATGCCACACAGTGTCCCCACACACACATTATGTGACACATAGTGCCCCTCCAAATACATTATATAATATACATTATACATTACCTGTTGTGGGTGCGCTCGCAACTGAGCGCTCCTCGTCGCCTGCCACTCCATGCATAGACAACTACTGATGTCCTTTCTCTCTCCTTCACTCCCTCCTTCCCTGCAGTCCTGTTCACATGTGGGTTCCAGTAGCGGGTGCAACTGACAAATGCACCCTCTACTGCCCCTGCAGCGGCGTGTCTCTTCCCCTATCGCCAAGCCTGCTGACCGGGTGTAGTGGGCAGGTGTTGAGAGGGGAGCGGTGGGTGGAGGGCAGGCGCGGGTGTAGAGAGCAGGAGTGGGCAGGTGTAGAGAGCGGGGGTGAGCGGGTGTTGAGAGCGGGGGCTGGTGTGGCGAGCGGGCGGACGGCCATAGAGATTGGGCGGTCTGTGCTGGCTGGTGGGCGGTCTGTGCTAGCAGGCATAGAGTGCGGACGGGCGTACACAGTCAGGAATAGAACTGCAAGCTCAGCAATGACTCAGCTACAGGCGTGTATGAGGGGGGTGCCGGACATTAGGGGGTGCCTGTGCGCACCAGGCACCCCCCCCCTGCGCACACCTATGCCCGTGACTCAATGTAGTGCGGTGCACACAGTGGCTATCACCCGCTATCAGGAGAACTTGCCCTGTACCAATCCCAACTGGCTGTCAGGAATAGACGGTGCTGCTGCCGTGGGTGTGAATCCAGCAGGAGAGGTGAGTATGAGCCTACTCTGACCTCTGCTTGCACTGCGCTCCTGGGCCACCACCAGAATGTCATGCCAGTCTGTGTAGGGAGGGAGGAAGTCAAGCAGCCAGGAGAAACTGCAGTCAGAAAGAGCTCTATCATGTACCTGGCACTGCAGCTTACAGGACTTTTTTTTTTTTTTTTTTTTTTAAAGACTGTCATGCTTCCTGCAGTGCCAGTGGTACATGGTGGAGATCAAGGGCAAACACAGGATTTTTACAGGATGGGTTTTTCCCAAAAAAATGTCATGTCACATACAAGACCATCTCTAATTCCACTGCTCCCTACATCTCCAACTTCCTCTCCCTTCATAATCCCTCCAGCCCCTTACGGTCGACCAATGACCGGTGCCTCTCCTGTACCCTGGTCACTGATTCCCATGCTCGAGTTCAAGATTTTGTCCGTGCTGCACCCCTTCAGTGGAACGTGCTCCCCCACTCCATTAGACTCTCCCCGACCTTTCAAAGCTTCAAACTGGCACGAAAAACCCACCTATTTATCAAAGCGTACCCTTCCGATGCATAACCTAGTCCTGAGGCTGCTCCTCCATCCCCCTGCCTCATGCCTTGACCATCTCTGCTTTGCTCACATCCTGCCATCAGGCTACCTCCCGCTTGCACCTCATATCATCTGTCTGTCGCCCCTTCCTACTACATTGTTATCTCCTCAGAGCAGGGCCCTCTTTCCTCTTGTTGTCAAAACCCTCTCCTACTCAGCGACCATCTTTACGCACTTTTTCTCCTGCTGGTAAAGGCTCATCTCTATCTATGGCTACCAGCAACTAGTAGTATGCTAATCACTTACTCGCTATTTACATCTTAGCTGTATGATGTATTGAGAATTGTGGTGCTCTTTACCTGTACTCTATTTTTGTTTTTTATTTACAGTAATGTTAACTTTTGTACTGTACTGTCCTTTGTATGGTGATGAGAAACACTTGTGGCACCTTATACATAAAATGTAATAATAATAATAATAATAATAATAATAAAATAAGTACATCCAAGGCACAGTGCTGCCCCCAGGGCCCTTTCACAACGGCACTGCTCGCACCCCATATTTATGGCCCTGTGTACTGATCCCGCCTACTTTGGTGTTGGCTCTGCCTACCGTTTTTGTGTCACCCACATGGGGCCACTTATAGAAATTTTTCTGGGACTAATTGTAGTTCCCAATCCACCCCTGCTTGGAAGTAATAGTAGTAGCAGCAGCAGCAGTAATAGTAGTAGTAGTAGTAGTAGTAGTAGTAGTAGTAGTAGTAGTAGTAGTAGTAGTAGTAGTAGCAGCAGCAGCAGTAGTAGTAATAGTAATAGTAGTAGTAGTAGTAGTAGTAGTAGTAGTAGCAGCAGCAGCAGTAATAGTAATAGTAGTAGTAGTAGTAGTAGTAGTAGTAGTAGCAGTAGCAGTAGTAGTAGTAGTAGTAGTAGTAGTAGTAGTAGTAGCAGCAGCAGTAATAGTAATAGTAATAGTAGTAGTAGTAGTAGTAGTAGTAGTAGTAGTAGCAGCAGCAGCAGTAATAGTAATAGTAGTAGTAGTAGTAGTAGTAGTAGTAGTAGTAGTAGCAGCAGCAGTAGTAGTAGTAGTAGTAGTAGTAGTAGTAGTAGTAGTAGTAGCAGCAGCAGCAGCAGCAGTAGTAGTAATAGTAGTAGTAGTAGTAGTAGTAGTAGTAGTAGTAGTAGTAGTAGTAGTAGTAGTAGTAGTAGTAGTAGCAGCAGCAGCAGTAGTAGTAATAGTAATAGTAGTAGTAGTAGTAGTAGTAGTAGTAGTAGCAGCAGCAGCAGTAATAGTAATAGTAGTAGTAGTAGTAGTAGTAGTAGTAGTAGCAGTAGCAGTAGTAGTAGTAGTAGTAGTAGTAGTAGTAGTAGTAGCAGCAGCAGTAATAGTAATAGTAATAGTAGTAGTAGTAGTAGTAGTAGTAGTAGTAGTAGCAGCAGCAGCAGTAATAGTAATAGTAGTAGTAGTAGTAGTAGTAGTAGTAGTAGTAGTAGCAGCAGCAGTAGTAGTAGTAGTAGTAGTAGTAGTAGTAGTAGTAGTAGTAGTAGTAGCAGCAGCAGCAGCAGCAGTAGTAGTAATAGTAGTAGTAGTAGTAGTAGTAGTAGTAGTAGTAGTAGCAGCAGCAGCAGTAATAGTAATAGTAGTAGTAGTAGTAGTAGTAGTAGTAGTAGTAGTAGCAGCAGCAGTAGTAGTAGTAGTAGTAGTAGTAGTAGTAGTAGTAGTAGTAGTAGTAGTAGTAGCAGCAGCAGCAGTAATAGTAATAGTAGTAGTAGTAGTAGTAGTAGTAGTAGTAGTAGTAGCAGCAGCAGTAGTAGTAGTAGTAGTAGTAGTAGTAGTAGTAGTAGTAGTAGTAGTAGCAGCAGCAGCAGCAGCAGTAGTAGTAATAGTAGTAGTAGTAGTAGTAGTAGTAGTAGTAGCAGTAGCAGTAGTAGTAGTAGTAGTAGTAGTAGTAGTAGTAGCAGCAGCAGTAATAGTAATAGTAATAGTAGTAGTAGTAGTAGTAGTAGTAGTAGTAGTAGTAGTAGTAGCAGCAGCAGCAGCAGTAATAGTAATAGTAGTAGTAGTAGTAGTAGTAGTAGCAGCAGTAGCAGTAGTAGTAGTAGTAGTAGTAGTAGTAGCAGCAGCAGTAATAGTAATAGTAATAGTAGTAGTAGTAGTAGTAGTAGTAGTAGTAGTAGTAGCAGCAGCAGCAGTAATAGTAATAGTAGTAGTAGTAGTAGTAGTAGTAGTAGTAGTAGTAGTAGCAGCAGCAGCAGTAATAGTAATAGTAGTAGTAGTAGTAGTAGTAGTAGTAGTAGTAGTAGCAGCAGCAGCAGTAATAGTAATAGTAGTAGTAGTAGTAGTAGTAGTAGTAGTAGTAGTAGTAGCAGCAGCAGCAGTAATAGTAGTAGTAGTAGTAGTAGTAGTAGTAGTAGTAGTAGCAGCAGCAGTAGTAGTAGTAGTAGTAGTAGTAGTAGTAGTAGTAGTGGGAGTAGTAGTAGTAGCAGCAGCAGCAGTAGTAGTAATAGTAGTGGTAGCAGCAGCAGCAGCAATAATAGTAGTAGTAGTAGTAATAATAGTCATAATAGTAATTATGGTTATACCCAGCTGTAAGTTTATGTCCCACTTACTAAATGTATTATTGTCATTAACTACTAATGATTAAATCTGCATTTACATCACAGCTTTCATACTCATGGATAGCAGTACAGCAAAGTTCACAAAAGTTTCTGCCCTTTGCATTGTGTTTGGCTTCCTATGATTCTATTTTTGTAAACTATTTTTGGCTGCCATGTTAACATCTAATTAGAGTATTTTAATATTACTTTGTACAAGTATATACTTTCATCAGCACACATACAGTAATACAGTATATTTAATTGCTCAGTGAACACATAATAAGTCATTTAAAGTAACCTTGTTTTCAAAGATGAGCCATGGAGTCTGAAACTGACTGTTAGACGTAAGGTAGTATCACATGGCAGTGACTCGGAACTGGCTTGAAAATCTCAGGGATCTGAATTGCTGGATTACTGCCACAAAATGACTGGAACCCAACTGGCTGCATTTCTGTACTTCACCTACAGCTAGAAAGCTCACAGCCTGGATGTCAGAAGGAAAGTTTATTTTAGGTTTTATTCCCTCAGTCTTGGCACCTGTACGTGTTACTTGCGAGAAAAGAAATCCATCAAAAAGTGTATTAAAAACATTGATTTTATAATACAAATTTTTCCTAGCATTGTGGTGTCACAGTGTAGTAACTTACTTATAAGGCCATGGTTCACTATAAACAACAATACTATACAGTACATCTCTATCACATCAAAGTGCCAAACAAATCAAACGTTTTTAAAAGTAATAGGTACTAAAATGTTAGTGGCTTCCCTGTTTTCCTTTTTAGAAGCTAGTTTGCTCAGGCCAATCATTACGGGTTTGAAAAATAGCAGTTAGGAGCTGATTGGCTGGTGTGTTATCACCTTCCACTTATCACTGCTTTATCACTTCTCCAGGCTTAATACATCTGCTCCACTGAGTCAATGGCAGGCAGACAGAGAGTACTCAGGAGTTAACATAAAACAGGTTGCTGTAAGCAGGTGTGTGTTTGCTGGCAGGAAGACAAATAGAAAAATCCCTATAGGTGCAGACAAGTTGTGTGTGAATCTAAAATTGAGAAGTAGCCTGCAACTGTCAATGGAGTGTGTCAAACTCGAATAAAGCGTGGCAAATAATAGAGAAGTAAGATTAAGCAAAACTGGATATATCAATACAAATTGCATCAAACAAAATCGACTTGATTAAAAAGTTTACCGTGTGAATCAGAATGCCGAAATATATACATTTAGAATATGTAAAATACTCATCTTTTATTAGAGATGAGCGGGTTCGGTTCCTCGGAATCCGAACCCGCCCGAACTTCAGTTTTTTTACACGGGTCCGAGCGACTCGGATCTTCCCGCCTTGCTCGGTTAACCCGAGCGCGCCCGAACGTCATCATCCCGCTGTCGGATTCTCGCGAGGCTCGGATTCTATCGCGAGACTCGGATTCTATATAAGGAGCCGCGCGTCGCCGCCTTTTTCACACGTGCATTGAGATTGATAGGGAGAGGACGTGGCTGGCGTCCTCTCCGTTTATAGAGAAGAGAGTGAGACTAGAGTAGAGAGAGACACAGTATTTACTTTAGTAATTTTGGGGAGCATTAGGAGGAGTACTACTACTTGCTGAAGTGATAGTGTGACTGTATATCTGACTTGTGGGGGAGACAGTGGGGAGCAGTTAGAGTCTGAGAGCAGGAGTACATATTTTAACGTACAGTGCACACTTTTGCTGCCAGAGTGCCACACTGCCATTGTGACCACACTGACCACCAGTATATATTGTGATTGTCTGCTTAGGAGTACTACTTGCAAGTTGCTGATAGTGTGACCAGTGACCTGACCACCAGTTTAATTAATCACCACCAGTTTAATATATATATATATATATAATTGTATATAATATATATATAATTGTATACCACCTACCCGTGTTTTTTTTCTTTTCTTTCTTCTTGATACATACTACTATAGTAGCTTACTGTAGCAGTCTGCGGTGCTGCTGAGCTGACAGTGTCCAGCAGGTCCGTCATCAGTCATTACATAATAAATATATATACCTGTCCGGCTGCAGTACTAGTGATATTATATATGTATATATATTAATTTCATCTCATTATCATCCAGTCTATATTAGCAGCAGACACAGTACGGTAGTCCACGGCTGTAGCTACCTCTGTGTCGGCAGTCGCTGGTCCATCCATAATTGTATACCACCTACCCGTGTTTTTTTTTTTTTCTTTCTTCTTGATACATACTACTATAGTAGCTTACTGTAGCAGTCTGCGGTGCTGCTGAGCTGACAGTGTCCAGCAGGTCCGTCATCAGTCATTACATAATAAATATATATACCTGTCCGGCTGCAGTACTAGTGATATTATATATATATATATATATATATATATATTAATTTCATCTCATTATCATCCAGTCTATATTAGCAGCAGACACAGTACGGTAGTCCACGGCTGTAGCTACCTCTGTGTCGGCAGTCGCTGGTCCATCCATAATTGTATACCACCTACCCGTGTTTTTTTTTTCTTTCTTCTTGATACATACTACTATAGTAGCTTACTGTAGCAGTCTGCGGTGCTGCTGAGCTGACAGTGTCCAGCAGGTCCGTCATCAGTCATTACATAATAAATATATATACCTGTCCGGCTGCAGTACTAGTGATATTATATATATATATATTAATTTCATCTCATTATCATCCAGTCTATATTAGCAGCAGACACAGTACGGTAGTCCACGGCTGTAGCTACCTCTGTGTCGGCAGTCGCTGGTCCATCCATAATTGTATACCACCTACCCGTGTTTTTTTTTTTTCTTTCTTCTTGATACATACTACTATAGTAGCTTACTGTAGCAGTCTGCGGTGCTGCTGAGCTGACAGTGTCCAGCAGGTCCGTCATCAGTCATTACATAATAAATATATATACCTGTCCGGCTGCAGTACTAGTGATATTATATATATATATATATATATATATATATATATATATATATTAATTTCATCTCATTATCATCCAGTCTATATTAGCAGCAGACACAGTACGGTAGTCCACGGCTGTAGCTACCTCTGTGTCGGCAGTCGCTGGTCCATCCATAATTGTATACCACCTACCCGTGTTTTTTTTTTTTCTTTCTTCTTGATACATACTACTATAGTAGCTTACTGTAGCAGTCTGCGGTGCTGCTGAGCTGACAGTGTCCAGCAGGTCCGTCATCAGTCATTACATAATAAATATATATACCTGTCCGGCTGCAGTACTAGTGATATTATATATATATATATATATATATATATATATATATTAATTTCATCTCATTATCATCCAGTCTATATTAGCAGCAGACACAGTACGGTAGTCCACGGCTGTAGCTACCTCTGTGTCGGCAGTCGCTGGTCCATCCATAAGTATACTAGTATCCATCCATCTCCTTTGTTTACCTGAGGTGCCTTTTAGTTGTGCCTATTAAAATATGGAGAACAAAAATGTTGAGGTTCCAAAATTAGGGAAAGATCAAGATCCACTTCCACCTCGTGCTGAAGCTGCTGCCACTAGTCATGGCCGAGACGATGAAATGCCAGCAACGTCGTCTGCCAAGGCCGATGCCCAATGTCATAGTACAGAGCATGTAAAATCCAAAACACCAAATATCAGTAAAAAAAGGACTCCAAAATCTAAAATAAAATTGTCGGAGAAGCGTAAACTTGCCAATATGCCATTTACCACACGGAGTGGCAAGGAACGGCTGAGGCCCTGGCCTATGTTCATGGCTAGTGGTTCAGCTTCACATGAGGATGGAAGCACTCAGCCTCTCGCTAGAAAAATGAAAAGACTCAAGCTGGCAAAAGCACCGCAAAGAACTGTGCGTTCTTCGAAATCCCAAATCCACAAGGAGAGTCCAATTGTCTCGGTTGCGATGCCTGACCTTCCCAACACTGGACGTGAAGAGCATGCGCCTTCCACCATTTGCACGCCCCCTGCAAGTGCTGGAAGGAGCACCCGCAGTCCAGTTCCTGATAGTCAGATTGAAGATGTCAGTGTTGAAGTACACCAGGATGAGGAGGATATGGGTGTTGCTGGCGCTGGGGAGGAAATTGACAAGGAGGATTCTGATGGTGAGGTGGTTTGTTTAAGTCAGGCACCCGGGGAGACACCTGTTGTCCGTGGGAGGAATAGGGTCGTTGACATGCCTGGTGAAAATACCAAAAAAATCAGCTCTTCGGTGTGGAAGTATTTCACCAGAAATGCGGACAACATTTGTCAAGCCGTGTGTTGCCTTTGTCAAGCTGTAATAAGTAGGGGTAAGGACGTTAACCACCTCGGAACATCCTCCCTTATACGTCACCTGCAGCGCATTCATAATAAGTCAGTGACAAGTTCAAAAACTTTGGGCGACAGCGGAAGCAGTCCACTGACCAGTAAATCCCTTCCTCTTGTAACCAAGCTCACGCAAACCACCCCACCAACTCCCTCAGTGTCAATTTCCTCCTTCCCCAGGAATGCCAATAGTCCTGCAGGCCATGTCACTGGCAATTCTGACGAGTCCTCTCCTGCCTGGGATTCCTCCGATGCATCCTTGCGTGTAACGCCTACTGCTGCTGGCGCTGCTGTTGTTGCTGCTGGGAGTCGATGGTCATCCCAGAGGGGAAGTCGTAAGCCCACTTTTACTACTTCCATCAAGCAATTGACTGTCCAACAGTCCTTTGCGAGGAAGATGAAATATCACAGCAGTCATCCTGTTGCAAAGCGGATAACTGAGGCCTTGACAACTATGTTGGTGTTAGACGTGCGTCCGGTATCCGCCGTTAGTTCACAGGGAACTAGACAATTTCTTGAGGTAGTGTGCCCCCGTTACCAAATACCATCTAGGTTCCACTTCTCTAGGCAGGCGATACCGAGAATGTACACGGACGTCAGAAAAAGACTCACCAGTGTCCTAAAAAATGCAGTTGTACCCAATGTCCACTTTACCACGGACATGTGGACAAGTGGAGCAGGGCAGGGTCAGGACTATATGACTGTGACAGCCCACTGGGTAGATGTATGGACTCCCGCCGCAAGAACAGCAGCGGCGGCACCAGTAGCAGCATCTCGCAAACGCCAACTCTTTCCTAGGCAGGCTACGCTTTGTATCACCGGTTTCCAGAATACGCACACAGCTGAAAACCTCTTACGGCAACTGAGGAAGATCATCGCGGAATGGCTTACCCCAATTGGACTCTCCTGTGGATTTGTGGCATCGGACAACGCCAGCAATATTGTGTGTGCATTAAATATGGGCAAATTCCAGCACGTCCCATGTTTTGCACATACCTTGAATTTGGTGGTGCAGAATTTTTTAAAAAACGACAGGGGCGTGCAAGAGATGCTGTTGGTGGCCAGAAGAATTGTGGGACACTTTCGGCGTACAGGCTAGAGATGAGCGGGTTCGGTTCCTCTGAATCCGAACCCGCCCGAACTTCAGGTTTTTTACACGGGTCCGAGCAGGCTCGGATCTTCCCGCCTTGCTCGGCTAACCCGAGCGCGCCCGAACGTCATCATCACGCTGTCGGATTCTCGCGAGGCTCGGATTCTATATAAGGAGCCGCGCGTCGCCGCCATTTTCACACGTGCATTGAGAGTCATAGGGAGAGGACGTGGCTGGCGTCCTCTCCGTTTAGAGAAGAGAGAGACACAGTATTTTGGGGAGCATTATTAGGAGGAGTACTACTATACTGTATACTACTATACTACTTGCTGAAGTGATATTTATACTAGATTATATAATAGATAGTGTGACTGTAAGTGTATTATCTGACTTGTGGGGGAGACACTGACAGTGGGGAGCAGTTAGAGTCTGAGAGCAGGACTCAGGAGTACATATAACGTACAGTCACAGTGCACACTTTTGCTGCCAGAGTCAGTGCCACACTGCCATTGTTGTGACCACACTGACCACCAGTATAATAATATATTTTGTGATTGTCTGCTTAGGCCTCGGAGTACTAGTTGCAAGTTGCAACGTGACCTGAAGTGACCACCAGTTTAATAATCAATCACCACCAGTTTAATATATATATATATATATATATATATATATAATTGTATATAATATATATATATATAATATTGTATACCACCTACCCGTGGTTTTTTTTTTTCATTCTTCTTTATACATACTACTATAGTAGCTTACTGTAGCAGTCTGCGGTGCTGTGCTGACCTGACAGTGTCCAGCAGGTCCGTCATCAGTCATTACATAATAAATATATATAGTACCTGTCCGGCTGCAGTACTAGTGATATTATATTGATTTCATCTCATTATCAATAATTTATCATCCAGTCTAGACTCTATATTAGCAGCAGACACAGTACGTTAGTCCACGGCTGTAGCTACCTCTGTGTCGGCACTCGGCAGTCCATCCATAATTGTATACCACCTACCCGTGTTTTTTTTTTCTTTCTTCTTTGTACATACTACTATAGAGTATAGTAGCTTACTGTAGCAGTCTGCGGTGCTGCTGAGCTGACAGTGTCCAGCAGGTCCGTCATCAGTCATCATTACCTAATAAATATATTATCTACCTGTCCGGCTGCAGTACTAGTGATATTATATATACATACATATATATATTGATTTCATCTCATTATCAATCATCCAGTCTATATTAGCAGCAGACACAGTACGTTAGTCCACGGCTGTAGCTACCTCTGTGTCGGCACTCGGCAGTCCATCCATAATTGTATACCACCTACCCGTGGTTTTTTTTTTCTTTCTTCTTTGTACATACTACTATAGTATAGTAGCTTACTGTAGCAGTCTGCGGTGCTGCTGAGCTGACAGTGTCCAGCAGGTCCGTCATCAGTCATCATTACCTAATAAATATATTATCTACCTGTCCGGCTGCAGTACTAGTGATATTATATATACATACATATATATATATTGATTTCATCTCATTATCATCCAGTCTATATTAGCAGCAGACACAGTACGTTAGTCCACGGCTGTAGCTACCTCTGTGTCGGCACTCGGCAGTCCATCCATAATTGTATACCACCTACCCGTGGTTTTTTTTTTCTTTCTTCTTTGTACATACTACTATAGAGTATAGTAGCTTACTGTAGCAGTCTGCGGTGCTGCTGAGCTGACAGTGTCCAGCAGGTCCGTCATCAGTCATCATTACCTAATAAATATATTATCTACCTGTCCGGCTGCAGTACTAGTGATATTATATATACATACATATATATATTGATTTCATCTCATTATCAATCATCCAGTCTATATTAGCAGCAGACACAGTACGTTAGTCCACGGCTGTAGCTACCTCTGTGTCGGCACTCGGCAGTCCATCCATAATTGTATACCACCTACCCGTGGTTTTTTTTTTTTCTTTCTTCTTTGTACATACTACTATAGTATAGTAGCTTACTGTAGCAGTCTGCGGTGCTGCTGAGCTGACAGTGTCCAGCAGGTCCGTCATCAGTCATCATTACCTAATAAATATATTATCTACCTGTCCGGCTGCAGTACTAGTGATATTATATATACATACATATATATATATTGATTTCATCTCATTATCAATCATCCAGTCTATATTAGCAGCAGACACAGTACGTTAGTCCACGGCTGTAGCTACCTCTGTGTCGGCACTCGGCAGTCCATCCATAATTGTATACCACCTACCCGTGGTTTTTTTTTTTCTTTCTTCTTTGTACATACTACTATAGTATAGTAGCTTACTGTAGCAGTCTGCGGTGCTGCTGAGCTGACAGTGTCCAGCAGGTCCGTCATCAGTCATCATTACCTAATAAATATATTATCTACCTGTCCGGCTGCAGTACTAGTGATATTATATATACATACATATATATATATTGATTTCATCTCATTATCATCCAGTCTATATTAGCAGCAGACACAGTACGGTAGTCCACGGCTGTAGCTACCTCTGTGTCGGCACTCGGCAGTCCATCCATAATTGTATACCACCTACCCGTGGGTTTTTTTTTCTTTCTTCTTTGTACATACTACTATAGAGTATAGTAGCTTACTGTAGCAGTCTGCGGTGCTGCTGAGCTGACAGTGTCCAGCAGGTCCGTCATCAGTCATCATTACCTAATAAATATATTATCTACCTGTCCGGCTGCAGTACTAGTGATATTATATATACATACATATATATATTGATTTCATCTCATTATCAATCATCCAGTCTATATTAGCAGCAGACACAGTACGTTAGTCCACGGCTGTAGCTACCTCTGTGTCGGCACTCGGCAGTCCATCCATAATTGTATACCACCTACCCGTGGTTTTTTTTTTTCTTTCTTCTTTGTACATACTACTATAGTATAGTAGCTTACTGTAGCAGTCTGCGGTGCTGCTGAGCTGACAGTGTCCAGCAGGTCCGTCATCAGTCATCATTACCTAATAAATATATTATCTACCTGTCCGGCTGCAGTACTAGTGATATTATATATACATACATATATATATATTGATTTCATCTCATTATCATCCAGTCTATATTAGCAGCAGACACAGTACGGTAGTCCACGGCTGTAGCTACCTCTGTGTCGGCACTCGGCAGTCCATCCATAATTGTATACCACCTACCCGTGGTTTTTTTTTTCTTTCTTCTTTGTACATACTACTATAGAGTATAGTAGCTTACTGTAGCAGTCTGCGGTGCTGCTGAGCTGACAGTGTCCAGCAGGTCCGTCATCAGTCATCATTACCTAATAAATATATTATCTACCTGTCCGGCTGCAGTACTAGTGATATTATATATACATACATATATATATATTGATTTCATATCATTATCATCCAGTCTATATTAGCAGCAGACACAGTACGGTAGTCCACGGCTGTAGCTACCTCTGTGTCGGCACTCGGCAGTCCATCCATAATTGTATACCACCTACCCGTGGTTTTTTTTTCTTTCTTCTTTGTACATACTACTATAGTATAGTAGCTTACTGTAGCAGTCTGCGGTGCTGCTGAACTGACAGTGTCCAGCAGGTCCGTCATCAGTCATCATTACCTAGTAAATATATTATCAACCTGTCCGGCTGCAGTACTAGTGATATTATATATACATACATATATATATTGATTTCATATCATTATCATCCAGTCTATATTAGCAGCAGACACAGTACGTTAGTCCACGGCTGTAGCTACCTCTGTGTCGGCACTCGGCAGTCCATCCATAAGTATACTAGTATCCATCCATCTCCATTGTTTACCTGAGGTGCCTTTTAGTTGTGCCTATTAAAATATGGAGAATAAAAATGTTGAGGTTCCAAAATTAGGGAAAGATCAAGATCCACTTCCACCTCGTGCTGAAGCTGCTGCCACTAGTCATGGCCGAGACGATGAAATGCCAGCAACGTCGTCTGCCAAGACCGATGTCCAATGTCATAGTACAGAGCATGTCAAATCCAAAACACCAAATATCAGTAAAAAAAGGACTCCAAAACCTAAAATAAAATTGTCGGAGGAGAAGCGTAAACTTGCCAATATGCCATTTACCACACGGAGTGGCAAGGAACGGCTGAGGCCCTGGCCTATGTTCATGGCTAGTGGTTCAGCTTCACATGAGGATGGAAGCACTCAGCCTCTCGCTAGAAAAAGGAAAAGACTCAAGCTGGCAAAAGCAGTAGCACCGCAAAGAACTGTGCGTTCTTCGAAATTCCAAATCCACAAAGAGAGTCCGACTCCAATTGTGTCGGTTGCGATGCCTGACCTTCCCAACACTGGACGTGAAGAGCATGCGCCTTCCACCATTTGCACGCCCCCTGCAAGTGCTGGAAGGAGCACCCGCAGTCCAGTTCCTGATAGTCAGATTGAAGATGTCAGTGTTGAAGTACACCAGGATGAGGAGGATATGGGTGTTGCTGGCGCTGGGGAGGAAATTGACCAGGAGGATTCTGATGGTGAGGTGGTTTGTTTAAGTCAGGCACCCGGGGAGACACCTGTTGTCCGTGGGAGGAATATGGCCACTGACATGCCTGGTGAAAATACCAAAAAAATCAGCTCTTCGGTGTGGAAGTATTTCAACAGAAATGCGGACAACAGGTGTCAAGCCGTGTGTTGCCTTTGTCAAGCTGTAATAAGTAGGGGTAAGGACGTTAACCACCTCGGAACATCCTCCCTTATACGTCACCTGCAGCGCATTCATAATAAGTCAGTGACAAGTTCAAAAACTTTGGGTGACAGCGGAAGCAGTCCACTGACCAGTAAATCCCTTCCTCTTGTAACCAAGCTCACGCAAACCACCCCACCAACTCCCTCAGTGTCAATTTCCTCCTTCCCCAGGAATGCCAATAGTCCTGCAGGCCATGTCACTGGCAATTCTGACGATTCCTCTCCTGCCTGGGATTCCTCCGATGCATCCTTGCGTGTAACGCCTACTGCTGCTGGCGCTGCTGTTGTTGCTGCTGGGAGTCGATGGTCATCCCAGAGGGGAAGTCGTAAGACCACTTTTACTACTTCCACCAAGCAATTGACTGTCCAACAGTCCTTTGCGAGGAAGATGAAATATCACAGCAGTCATCCTACTGCAAAGCGGATAACTGAGGCCTTGGCATCCTGGGTGGTGAGAAACGTGGTTCCGGTATCCATCATTACTGCAGAGCCAACTAGAGACTTGTTGGAGGTACTGTGTCCCCGGTACCAAATACCATCTAGGTTCCATTTCTCTAGGCAGGCGATACCGAAAATGTACACAGACCTCAGAAAAAGAGTCACCAGTGTCCTAAAAAATGCAGCTGTACCCAATGTCCACTTAACCACGGACATGTGGACAAGTGGAGCAGGGCAGGGTCAGGACTATATGACTGTGACAGCCCACTGGGTAGATGTATGGACTCCCGCCGCAAGAACAGCAGCGGCGGCACCAGTAGCAGCATCTCGCAAACGCCAACTCTTTCCTAGGCAGGCTACGCTTTGTATCACCGGTTTCCAGAATACGCACACAGCTGAAAACCTCTTACGGCAACTGAGGAAGATCATCGCGGAATGGCTTACCCCAATTGGACTCTCCTGTGGATTTGTGGCATCGGAAAACGCCAGCAATATTGTGTGTGCATTAAATATGGGCAAATTCCAGCACGTCCCATGTTTTGCACATACCTTGAATTTGGTGGTGCAGAATTATTTAAAAAACGGCAGGGGCGTGCAAGAGATGCTGTCGGTGGCCAGAAGAATTGCGGGACACTTTCGGCGTACAGGCACCACGTACAGAAGACTGGAGCACCACCAAAAACTACTGAACCTGCCCTGCCATCATCTGAAGCAAGAAGTGGTAACGAGGTGGAATTCAACCCTCTATATGCTTCAGAGGTTGGAGGAGCAGCAAAAGGCCATTCAAGCCTATACAATTGAGCACAATATAGGAGGTGGAATGCACCTGTCTCAAGCGCAGTGGAGAATGATTTCAACGTTGTGCAAGGTTCTGATGCCCTTTGAACTTGCCACACGTGAAGTCAGTTCAGACACTGCCAGCCTGAGTCAGGTCATTCCCCTCATCAGGCTATTGCAGAAGAAGCTGGAGACATTGAAGGAGGAGCTAACACGGAGCGATTCCGCTAGGCATGTGGGACTTGTGGATGGAGCCCTTAATTCGCTTAACAAGGATTCACGGGTGGTCAATCTGTTGAAATCAGAGCACTACATTTTGGCCACCGTGCTCGATCCTAGATTTAAAGCCTACCTTGGATCTCTCTTTCCGGCAGACACAAGTCTGCTGGGGTTGAAAGACCTGCTGGTGACAAAATTGTCAAGTCAAGCGGAACGCGACCTGTCAACATCTCCTCCTTCACATTCTCCCGCAACTGGGGGTGCGAGGAAAAGGCTCAGAATTCCGAGCCCACCCGCTGGCGGTGATGCAGGGCAGTCTGGAGCGACTGCTGATGCTGACATCTGGTCCGGACTGAAGGACCTGACAACGATTACGGACATGTCGTCTACTGTCACTGCATATGATTCTCTCAACATTGAAAGAATGGTGGAGGATTATATGAGTGACCGCATCCAAGTAGGCACGTCACACAGTCCGTACTTATACTGGCAGGAAAAAGAGGCAATTTGGAGGCCCTTGCACAAACTGGCTTTATTCTACCTAAGTTGTCCTCCCACAAGTGTGTACTCCGAAAGAGTGTTTAGTGCCGCCGCTCACCTTGTCAGCAATCGGCGTACGAGGTTACATCCAGAAAATGTGGAGAAGATGATGTTCATTAAAATGAATTATAATCAATTCCTCCGTGGAGACATTGACCAGCAGCAATTGCCTCCACAAAGTACACAGGGAGCTGAGATGGTGGATTCCAGTGGGGACGAATTGATAATCTGTGAGGAGGGGGATGTACACGGTGATATATCGGAGGATGATGATGAGGTGGACATCTTGCCTCTGTAGAGCCAGTTTGTGCAAGGAGAGATTAATTGCTTCTTTTTTGGTGGGGGTCCAAACCAACCCGTCATTTCAGTCAATGTCGTGTGGCAGACCCTGTCACTGAAATGATGGGTTGGTTAAAGTGTGCATGTCCTGTTTATACAACATAAGGGTGGGTGGGAGGGCCCAAGGACAATTCCATCTTGCACCTCTTTTTCTTTAATTTTTCTTTGCGTCATGTGCTGTTTGTGGAATGTTTTTTGGAAGGGCCATCCTGCGTGACACTGCAGTGCCACTCCTAGATGGGCCCGGTGTTTGTGTCGGCCACTAGGGTCGCTTATCTTACTCACACAGCTACCTCATTGCGCCTCTTTTTTTCTTTGCGTCATGTGCTGTTTGGGGAGGGTTTTTTGGAAGGGACATCCTGCGTGACACTGCAGTGCCACTCCTAGATGGGCCCGGTGTTTGTTTCGGCCACTAGGGTCGCTTATCTTACTCACACAGCTACCTCATTGCGCCTCTTTTTTTCTTTGCGTCATGTGCTGTTTGGGGAGGGTTTTTTGGAAGGGACATCCTGCGTGACACTGCAGTGCCACTCCTAGATGGGCCCGGTGCTTGTGTCGGCCACTAGGGTCGCTTAGCTTAGTCATCCAGCGACCTAGGTGCAAATTTTAGGACTAAAAATAATATTGTGAGGTGTGAGGTATTCAGAATAGACTGAAAATGAGTGTAAATTATGGTTTTTGAGGTTAATAATACTTTGGGATCAAAATGACCCCCAAATTCTATGATTAAACTGTTTTTTAGTGTTTTTAAAAAAAAACACCCGAATCCAAAACACACCCGAATCCGACAAAAAAAATTCGGTGAGGTTTTGCCAAAACGCGGTCGAACCCAAAACACGGCCGCGGAACCGAACCCAAAACCAAAACACAAAACCCGAAAAATTTCCGGCGCTCATCTCTAGTACAGGCACCACGTACAGAAGACTGGAGCACCACCAAAAACGCCTGAACCTGCCCTGCCATCATCTGAAGCAAGAAGTGGTAACGAGGTGGAATTCAACCCTATATATGCTTCAGAGGTTGGAGGAGCAGCAAAAGGCCATTCAAGCCTATACAATTGAGCACGATATAGGAGGTGGAATGTACCTGTCTCAAGCGCAGTGGAGAATGATTTCAACGTTGTGCAAGGTTCTGCAACCTTTTGAACTTGCCACACGTGAAGTCAGTTCAGACACTGCCAGCCTGAGTCAGGTCATTCCCCTCATCAGGCTTTTGCAGAAGAAGCTGGAGGCATTGAAGGAGGAGCTAAAAGGGAGCGATTCCGCTAGGCATGTGGGACTTGTGGATGGAGCCCTTAATTCGCTTAACAAGGATTCACGGGTGGTCAATCTGTTGAAATCAGAGCACTACATTTTGGCCACCGTGCTCGATCCTAGATTTAAAACCTACCTTGGATCTCTCTTTCCGGCAGACACAAGTCTGCTGGGGTTCAAAGACCTGCTGGTGACAAAATTGTCAAGTCAAGCGGAACGCAACCTGTCAACATCTCCTCCTTCACATTCTCCCGCAACTGGGGGTGCGAGGAAAAGGCTCAGAATTCCGAGCCCACCCGCTGGCGGTGCTGCAGGGCAGTCTGGAGCGACTGCTGATGCTGACATCTGGTCCGGACTGAAGGACCTGACAACGATTACGGACATGTCGTCTACTGTCACTGCATATGATTCTCTCCCCATTGAAAGAATGGTGGAGGATTATATGAGTGACTGCATCCAAGTAGGCACGTCAGACAGTCCGTACTTATACTGGCAGGAAAAAGAGGCAATTTGGAGGCCCTTGCACAAACTGGCTTTATTCTACCTAAGTTGCCCTCCCACAAGTGTGTACTCCGAAAGAGTGTTTGGTGCCGCCGCTCACCTTGTCAGCAATCGGCGTACGAGGTTACTTCCAGAAAATGTGGAGAAGATGATGTTCATTAAAATGAATTATAATCAATTCCTCCGTGGAGACATTGACCAGCAGCAATTGCCTCCAGAAAGTACACAGGGAGCTGAGATGGTGGATTCCAGTGGGGACGAATTGATAATCTGTGAGGAGCGGGATGTACACGGTGATATATCGGAGGATGATGATGAGGTGGACATCTTGCCTCTGTAGAGCCAGTTTGCGCAAGGAGAGATTAATTGCTTCTTTTTCGGTGGGGGTCCAAACCAACCCGTCATTTCAGTCACAGTCGTGTGGCAGACCCTGTCACTGAAATGATGGGTTGGTTAAAGTGTGCATGTCCTGTTTATACAACATAAGGGTGGGTGGAAGGGCCCAAGGACAATTCCATCTTGCACCTCTTTTTTCTTTCATTTTTATTTGCGTCATGTGCTGTTTGGGGAGTGTTTTTTGGAAGGGCCATCCTGCGTGACACTGCAGTGCCACTCCTAGATGGGCCAGGTGTTTGTGTCGGCCACTAGGGTCGCTTAGCTTACTCACACAGCTACCTCATTGCGCCTCTTTTTTTCTTTGCGTCATGTGCTGTTTGGGGAGTGTTTTTTGGAAGGGCCATCCTGCGTGACACTGCAGTGCCACTCCTAGATGGGCCAGGTGTTTGTGTCGGCCACTAGGGTCGCTTAGCTTACTCACACAGCTACCTCATTGCGCCTCTTTTTTTCTTTGCGTCATGTGCTGTTTGGGGAGTGTTTTTTGGAAGGGCCATCCTGCGTGACACTGCAGTGCCACTCCTAGATGGGCCAGGTGTTTGTGTCGGCCACTAGGGTCGCTTATCTTACTCACACAGCTACCTCATTGCGCCTCTTTTTTTCTTTGCGTCATGTGCTGTTTGGGGAGTGTTTTTTGGAAGGGCCATCCTGCGTGACACTGCAGTGACACTCCTAGATGGGCCAGGTGTTTGTGTCGGCCACTAGGGTCGCTTATCTTACTCACACTCATTGCGCCTCTTTTTTTCTTTGCGTCATGTGCTGTTTGGGGAGTGTTTTTTGGAAGGGCCATCCTGCGTGACACTGCAGTGCCACTCCTAGATGGGCCAGGTGTTTGTGTCGGCCACTAGGGTCGCTTAGCTTACTCACACAGCTACCTCATTGCGCCTCTTTTTTTCTTTGCGTCATGTGCTGTTTGGGGAGTGTTTTTTGGAAGGGCCATCCTGCGTGACACTGCAGTGCCACTCCTAGATGGGCCAGGTGTTTGTGTCGGCCACTAGGGTCGCTTAGCTTACTCACACAGCTACCTCATTGCGCCTCTTTTTTTCTTTGCGTCATGTGCTGTTTGGGGAGTGTTTTTTGGAAGGGCCATCCTGCGTGACACTGCAGTGCCACTCCTAGATGGGCCAGGTGTTTGTGTCGGCCACTAGGGTCGCTTATCTTACTCACACAGCTACCTCATTGCGCCTCTTTTTTTCTTTGCGTCATGTGCTGTTTGGGGAGTGTTTTTTGGAAGGGCCATCCTGCGTGACACTGCAGTGACACTCCTAGATGGGCCAGGTGTTTGTGTCGGCCACTAGGGTCGCTTATCTTACTCACACTCATTGCGCCTCTTTTTTTCTTTGCGTCATGTGCTGTTTGGGGAGTGTTTTTTGGAAGGGCCATCCTGCGTGACACTGCAGTGCCACTCCTAGATGGGCCAGGTGTTTGTGTCGGCCACTAGGGTCGCTTATCTTACTCACACAGCTACCTCATTGCGCCTCTTTTTTTCTTTGCGTCATGTGCTATTTGGGGAGTGTTTTTTGGAAGGGCCATCCTGCGTGACACTGCAGTGCCACTCCTAGATGGGCCAGGTGTTTGTGTCGGCCACTAGGGTCGCTTAGCTTAGTCATCCAGCGACCTCGGTGCAAATTTTAGGACTAAAAATAATATTGTGAGGTGTGAGGTATTCAGAATAGACTGAAAATGAGTGGAAATTATGGTTTTTGAGGTTAATAATACTTTGGGATCAAAATGACCCCCAAATTCTATGATTTAAGCTGTTTTTTAGTGTTTTTTGAAAAAAACACCCGAATCCAAAACACACCCGAATCCGACAAAAAAAATTCGGTGAGGTTTTGCCAAAACGCGGTCGAACCCAAAACACGGCCGCGGAACCGAACCCAAAACCAAAACCCAAAACCCGAAAAATTTCAAGTGCACATCTCTATCTTTTATGCATCGATGTCAGCACAAAACTGGGATGGTTAGTTTCTTATTATATTCTGTCAGAATAATGTTAGGTAGACATTAAGGGACATACATGTAAAATGGTAAAGTAACACATGTTGCTTACAATAGTAATAAGTTATGCACAACACTGCTAAAATGAGTATACACATGACAACATTCAGGGGCGGATTGGGAACAAAAAGTGGCCCTGGAAAAAATTGTACTAGTGTCCCCACATGGGCAGCACCAGAGGTGTAAGGTCTAGCCATGGGCCATGGCAGCAGCACCCTCCCCCCAAGACTTTCCAGATAGTGGGCATGTTCAGCATCAAGGGGGAAGTTAAAAAGAAATAAAATTAAATATTATGAGCGCATTATATGATACACCTTCAGAATTTAGGAAACTATATCATTCTTTAGAAAGATATATTTTCTTGCTTATTACACCAACCGTATCCCAATCACTATTCACTCAATCTTATATGTCAGCCAAGCAGGCAGACAGAGCATACACTAGATCATCTGCAATCACAGGCTAAGTGGCAGTAATTTTCATATATGCAAATTATTTTGCATCTTATGCATTATGTCTATAAAAAGGACCACATGTCCTCAAACAAAACAGGCCCCACGGGTGCGTCGGCCCACCGGGAATCTTCCCTGTAGGCCCTATGGCCAATACGCCTTTGACAACATACATACTTAAAGAAAAGTTTTATTTTGCGGATTTATGAAACATAAATTATGCAGATTTGCCTACTTTCTGGCTGCACCGGGAGTGAGCAGCCAGGTCACACAGCAGGGGTGTGTGGAGGAGGCAGGTCAGGGGGGTCATGAAGCAATTGCGTCGTTGTAGCCCCACCCCCGCTTTACAATGCCAGTGTGAGAGGTGCGGGGCCTGCGGATGCGTGCGTGTGGTGCCTGCTGCCGTGCAGGTGTAGACTCGGTACTCACCAGGCGCCGCTCTCTCTCACCTTCAGGTACCGGAACCCTCAACGGACCTGGAAATCTTCACTCGGATCCGGACGCGGCGATTCCCTCTCGGAGCTGACCGACGACCGAGCTGAGGAGAGAATGGTCTACATTAAAGGGGGTATCGACCCTTCTTCCGCTGGAACAGGGGATACCCCAGGGGTGGCCGCGACCTTCACCGGTTGGGTGAATGGTCATCACCGGCACAAAGCCTCAGCCACCCAGTTTTCACACACTCGCGCTTTCGCACGTAGTGTGATGAAAAGGATTCTCACGTCCGTGAGCAATCCCGACTCCGGCGCTCGGGGACAAACAAGGGACAAACGTACACGGATGCCACTCACCGGCACAAGTCTTGCACTCCGATCTTCTCCACTTACAGGTCCCTGTAAGGAGGCAAAGAGAAACAGCCGTGCAGGGCCTAACTCTACCCTAGTGTCACACCCTATACTATCTACAACGGCAGAGCCCTCAAACTAGCTCTGTGGGTGTGGTGCAACATAACTAGCACAAACCTCATAACAGCAATTTGCCCTGCACGGTAACCACACACATCGGAATACAACTTAACACGGTGTTGTCCCTTTATCTACCCGACTCAGAACACCCCGTAGTGGGGGCCGCACAGCTCACCCACCTAATTACCTCAGGGTGGCCTGGGCCTAGCGCCCAGGGCCACCTGTACTCACCTCGGGGAAACACTGATTAGCTGGGCCTAGCGCCCCCTAACTGCACACAGGCCGGAGGCCTGACTTCGCCCACGGGCCTAGCGCCCGCCTAACTTGTTGCCGTTGGGTGACCTGGGCCTTGCGCCCAGGGTCACCTTAATATTCCCTAATGGCCAAAAATACACTAGGGCCTAACGCCCTCTAACGCCCACAGGCCTATTGCCTGATTTGTCCCCCGGGCCTAGTGCCCGCCTAACTGGTGCCGCAGGGGTGGGGTGGCTTGGGCCTAATGCCCAAACCACCTAATACAACAGTGGCCCCAAACTCCTATCTGTCCCACAGGCCTATTGCCTGACTTGTGCCCTCGGGCCTAATGCCCGTCCCTGGTGGTCGAGGGAGGAAGAGGGGAGGGGGAAGGATAGCCTCACTGAGGCCTTACCTAACCCAGGTATCTTCGGGGCCCTCTTCGGCCGCTGGCCCGTCCTGACCAGCGGCGCCGCCGTCGCCTCGCCGCGTCCAGCCGCCGCTGGACATCTTCTTTCCCAGGGCTGGAGTCTTCAGGCCTCTTCAGTGGCCACCGGAGCTCTTCTCCCCGCGGCCGTCTTCGTCCACGCCGTCTGTCCTTTCCGTCCGGCTCTTCCTCCTTCTTCGCGCTCTTCTGCGCGCCCGCCCTCTTCGGCTCCCGCCCGGCGTCTCTCTCTTCTTTGCCGCTCTTCGGCGCGGCCTCCTCTCCGAACGGCTCCCGCCCGGCGTCTGACGCCAGACGCCGGGGGCGGGGCCTATGACGCGGCGAGCGCCGATTGGCTCGCCGCGTCACTCTCGATTGGCTGCCGCTCCGGGAGCCGCGATTGGCTCCCGGAGGGCGCCAAGATTTAAATCCTCCTGCAGCCTCCTGTCCGGTGCAGGGAAAAGGGTAATCCCTGCACCGGACACCCGCCGCCACGCACCAGGCGCTGGGGACAGACAAGCTGCCCCAGCGCTGTCCCCAGCTAGGGACCACAACATGGATGTGCCCACAGGGCACATCCTTACATTTCCCCCCCCTTTTTCCTTTGTAGTCCCTACAAAGTTCCTCACGACTTCCATTGTCCGCGGGTCAGGGAATTCCGAGGTCCCTCCGGCGAGGTTGTGTTTGAGGGCCCAGCCTGGACCGGCCGTGACCCCACACCCTTCCTCCTCCAGCTCCGGGTTCCTCTTACGTCCTGACCTCCATCGGCGGATCCTCTGGGGGAGTGGCATCTCCTCACGGTCGCTTGACGTTGGCCACCAAGGGGAATCTTCCTCCACGGGGACAACAGTCACCCACTCTTGGCCTCCGATATCGTCTGTGGCTTCGTCCCTGTCTTCCGGGTGTGGTATCGACCACCACCCAACAGCGGAATCCTCCGGGGCATCCGTTTCCTCCCGGGCAACAGCCACCACATGTCGAATTTCCTCGTGGGGCATCTCCAAAGGTCCTGTGTCTTCCTCTGGAACGGGTCCTCCCACGGCATCACAGTCCTGTCCCCGTACGTCGGTCCATTTCGGCACTCCCGGCAGGTCTTCTTGCTCCAGGACTATCTCCTCTTCTTCACGGAGGGCATTCAACTGGGAGCATGACTCCACCCGATCCTGCCAGTCACTCTCGTCGGCGCTTCCGATGCCAGAGTCGTCCTCCATCTGCTCTGGGAGGGATTCGTCGGCGGACAGCTCACCGTAGTCCGAGTCCTCCTCCGATATCTGGACTGGGGTATTACTTTCCTCCTCAGCGTACTTCTTCGCTTCCGCTGGCACCTCTGCTTCCTCAGCGTACTCTTTCGCTTCCGCTGGCATCGCTACTTCCTCAGCGTACTCCTTCGCTTCCGCTGGCATCGTTACTTCCTCAGCGTACTCCTTTGCTTCCGCTGGCATCTCTTGGTACCCAGGACACTCCTGTTCCGCACGTCCTGGTCGTGGACGGTTCCATCGTGGAGAGATTCCGGACGTCTCAGTCACTGGGTCTTCACGCTTTCCTTGGCAGCGTGGTCTCTCCACCTCCCAGTCGTCCACCTCCGCCTCATGCGGGAAAGGATTCTGCCTTACTGGGGTCACTTTCCTGGGACAGAGTAGGTCCGCGGCATCTTCCCAGGGGCACTCACTGGCCACATGTCCTGGTCGCCGACACTTCCAACAAGGGAGGGCCACTGCCACCTTCTCCAAGACGGGTTCCTGGTCCACCTCCTTCACCGGGGAATCTTCACCCGTTGGTTCCGGCTCAGAGGAAATGGGCACCTGCGAACTAACTTCAAGCAAGGCCTTCCGCTCCATCTCCCTGGTTTCCTCCTCCCATCTCTGGGCGCGACCATCCGCAATCATCCGGTCTTCATTCCACGGACAATCGGGAAGCGCATGTCCTCTCGCCTCGCAGAGCGCACACACAGGCTCTGCAGCCACCCGGTCCCAAAGCTGCTGACGAGACTCAGTCATCTGCTTCACCGTGGCCTCGTAGTCCGTCCTGTCTTCCGTCCATGGGCATTCCAGGAGCCGATGCCGGGGATCTCCACAGCTTTCACACCGGGAATCAACCTCGTCTTCGCTCGACTCTTTGTCCCAGGGACAACTGTTGTGCTCATGCCCGTAGTTTCCGCAGAGCAAACACCAGGAATCCTTCTTCGCTTGGCCCTTCTGACGTCTTCGGTCCGCTTCCTGGACCATCTTCTTTGGGGACGTCTCTCGCCAAGTACACTCGCCGGCAAAGTGACCTGTTTGCCGACATTTCTTGCAGGGCGTCACAGCGGCCTTCTTGCGCCCCTTCTCCCGGCGCTTTTCTTTTCCACGCTGGACCGATCGCTGCACCATCTTCAGGATGTCTGTCCCAGACACCGTCACCCAGTCGCTCTGGTCCGCACACATCCGAGGGCGAGTCTTCTCCGGAGCCGTCCGCAGGGAGGTCTTCTTGGTGGCGTTCCACATCGTGTCCGTGATCCGGTCTCTTTTATCCTGCCGACTACGCCAAGTGTGAGAGGTGCGGGGCCTGCGGGTGCGTGCGTGTGGTGCCTGCTGCCGTGCAGGTGTAGACTCGGTACTCACCAGGCGCCGCTCTCTCTCACCTTCAGGTACCGGAACCCTCAACGGACCTGGAAATCTTCACTCGGATCCGGACGCGGCGATTCCCTCTCGGAGCTGACCGACGACCGAGCTGAGTAGAGAATGGTCTACATTAAAGGGGGTATCGACCCTTCTTCCGCTGGAACAGGGGATACCCCAGGGGTGGCCGCGACCTTCACCGGTTGGGTGAATGGTCATCACCGGCACAAAGCCTCAGCCACCCAGTTTTCACACACTCGCGCTTTCGCACGTAGTGTGATGAAAAGGATTCTCACGTCCGTGAGCAATCCCGACTCCGGCGCTCGGGGACAAACAAGGGACAAACGTACACGGATGCTACTCACCGGCACAAGTCTTGCACTCCGATCTTCTCCACTTACAGGTCCCTGTAAGGAGGCAAAGAGAAACAGCCGTGCAGGGCCTAACTCTACCCTAGTGTCACACCCTATACTATCTACAATGGCAGAGCCCTCAAACTAGCCCTGTGGGTGTGGTGCAACATAACTAGCACAAACCTCATAACAGCAATTTGCCCTGCACGGTAACCACACACATCGGAATACAACTTAACACGGTGTTGTCCCTTTATCTACCCGACTCAGAACACCCCGTAGTGGGGGCCGCACAGCTCACCCACCTAATTACCTCAGGGTGGCCTGGGCCTAGCGCCCAGGGCCACCTGTACTCACCTCGGGGAAACACTGATTAGCTGGGCCTAGTGCCCCCTAACTGCACACAGGCCGGAGGCCTGACTTCGCCCACGGGCCTAGCGCCCGCCTAACTTGTTGCCGTTGGGTGACCTGGGCCTTGCGCCCAGGGTCACCTTAATATTCCCTAATGGCCAAAAATACACTAGGGCCTAACGCCCTCTAACGCCCACAGGCCTATTGCCTGATTTGTCCCCCGGGCCTAGTGCCCGCCTAACTGGTGCCGCAGGGGTGGGGTGGCTTGGGCCTAATGCCCAAACCACCTAATACAACAGTGTCCCCAAACTCCTATCTGTCCCACAGGCCTATTGCCTGACTTGTGCCCTCGGGCCTAATGCCCGTCCCTGGTGGTCGAGGGAGGAAGAGGGGAGGGGGAAGGATAGCCTCACTGAGGCCTTACCTAACCCAGGTATCTTCGGGGCCCTCTTCGGCCGCTGGCCCGTCCTGACCAGCGGCGCCCCCGTCGCCTCGCCGCGTCCAGCCGCCGCTGGACATCTTCTTTCCCAGGGCTGGAGTCTTCAGGCCTCTTCAGTGGCCACCGGAGCTCTTCTCCCCGCGGCCGTCTTCGTCCACGCCGTCTGTCCTTTCCGTCCGGCTCTTCCTCCTTCTTCGCGCTCTTCTGCACGCCCGCCCTCTTCGGCTCCCGCCCGGCGTCTCTCTCTTCTTTGCCGCTCTTCGGCGCGGCCTCCTCTCCGAACGGCTCCCGCCCGGCGTCTGACGCCAGATGCCGGGGGCGGGGCCTATGACGCGGCGAGCGCCGATTGGCTCGCCGCGTCACTCTCCGATTGGCTGCCGCTCCGGGAGCCGCGATTGGCTCCCGGAGGGCGCCAAGATTTAAATCCTCCTGCAGCCTCCTGTCCGGTGCAGGGAAAAGGGTAATCCCTGCACCGGACACCCGCCGCCACGCACCAGGCGCTGGGGACAGACAAGCTGCCCCAGCGCTGTCCCCAGCTAGGGACCACAACATGGATGTGCCCACAGGGCACATCCTTACACCTACATTACTGACATTGTGAAGCGGGGGGCACAGCTACAATGATGCAATTTAGCGCGAATGGCGTCATCACCCCGCCCACCAGTCCTGTGTGTCGGGATGCTGCGGGAGTGCGGGTGGCAGTGAGTGGGGGTGTGGCGGGGGGGAGCAGGATGTGGGACCCACCCTTTGCCAGAGTCTTTGCTCTCTAGTGGCCAGCTTCATCTTCCCAAATGTCACTGGTAAGATGGCGCTGGCCAGGGAGGAGGGACCCGCTACCTGATCAAGTAAGGTAGAAAGTGAGTGCCCTCCCCGTGTCCCCCACTGCCCCCCGCCTCCCCCATGTTAAAAAAATGGGTGTCATCCCAAATAAATGAAAAAACTCAAACACAACGGCGGCACTGTTGTAGATATATAATCAATAATCCATACTTAAATCAATCCCACGTTTCAGTTTAACTTTAACTTTCATCAAGGATACTCTTTGTATCCCTGACAAAGGTTGAAATTAAACCGAAATGTAGGATTGACTAAAGTATGGATTATTGATTATTAATCTACAACAGTGCTTGCGTTTTGTTGCAGTGTGTGTATATATACATATACATATATACAAAATAGTTAAAACACACACACAGCATGCATACATACATACACACACACACACACACACACACACACACACACACACACAGCCTACATGCACACAGCAAACACACATCCACCCCACTTCACCCCCTCCCCCCAATTAGCAGAAAGCACAGCAATAGGGGCAGTATGTATAATACCTCACACAGCCAGCATTATTTATAGACTACCGACTCCTGGCTGCTGCAGAGTCAGTGGGAGATGGAGTGCCTGAGACAGTCATTTCCTCATTGCTTCAGCCTACACTTCACCGCTACCCCCGCGCATCACCCGGCAAAGGTTACTCACACAACTTCACATGTGAAGTGACTGGGAGAAGCTGCACGCTGCCGCTGCGGCTCTCCCTACTTGCGGGCAGCCTCTTAGTACGGTAGCATCTAGTCTCCCTTCGTGGAGAGGACCTTTCCCATAAGCCCCAGGGTCCATGTCACAAACTATTTGGAATAGAAACCTGTGGCGAGCGAAGCAAGACACTGAGCCCGAAGCGTGGCGAGCGAAGCGAGCCCGCGAGGGTCCACTAGTGCATAGAAAAAAAAAATGAACCTTAAACGAACGGAGAACAGAGGAAACATTTAGGTGTTGTAAGGGCGGAAGTTCTCTTCTGCCCTTTCGTTATGTCACTTCCAGATCCTGATCACGAAGGTAACATAGACACAACCCTCTTAGTACAGCCGCAGCATACGGGACCAGGAAGTTGTGCGCACGTGCGCTCTCTGCGCTGCAGCTTCTGCCTCGCTGCAATTGGGGACAATGTTCCCCTCAGCAGTAGCAGACCCGGGCCTCATATATTGCCTAGCGGGATATCCGCCACTGATTGAAAGTGGCGGGTGGGAGTGGACTCGGCTTTGTGGGGGCATAGATTCAGCATTGCAAGGGCGTTCTGTCGGAAAGGGGGTGGTTTGGGGTGGTCACATGACATCACACGCGGCCGCTGCGACCCAAAAAAGGCCGCTCTGAGCCTGCCTTCGTAGCCAGGCTGCAGAGGCATGGGGGCATCCATAATATAGCGAGATTGCAATGGAATTTGCGATCGCATCGCTGCCAGGGATATCCAAGCTGGGCTGCCAAGCCTTGTGCTGGGCAGACCCTAGCATGCAATTTTTTCATTAGCAGTTTTGCAATCTTTGCAAAACTGCAAATGAAGCTGAATTAGGTCCATAGTCTATTGTTACTCTACTGTTGTATTTTATATATATATATATATATATATATATAATATGTAAGATAGCACTTTTCTTGTTTTATGTTCTATTTGTGCCATTGTCCATTGTTATTGTGGTATTGTGAAGCATACTTTGTATAACGTGATGTTTCACATCTTTAAAAGAATAATAATAATAATAATAATAATAATAATAATAATACAATACAATATACAGCAAAACTAAGCTATATTTTAAAAAACAAACTTAAAAATCAAAAGTAATCTGGGGATGGTCCAAACGTTGTATTAAGAAGAACCAACGGGTGACATTTCTACTCTCCATCTCCTGACTAACATGGCTGTAACTTTTTTCTTTCAAATGGTATGTATGGTACTAAGGGGGCTATTCAGAAATTGACGCAGATCTTGCTTCCGAAGCAAAATCTGCATCCATATAGTCACATACTGGGGGCTGCTTAGCACAGGGAAAGGATACCCAGCAGGTGTGGCATTTCGCTGCGATGTGTTCGCAATTTAATTGTGACTGCATCGAATAGAGGTTGACCCCTGCCTGCGCAGCCTGGCCATGTTTCAATACACAGGAAACATAGACAATGTCATAGGCCAGCCCCAAAAATGGCCATGACACACCTGGGTTTCCCGATAGTTGCCCACCCAACACCCATCGCCTGTCAATCACCATGTGATCACATCCTTCCAGTGAAGGTGAAGGGACGCACACGCACACTTTGACCCTACTATGCTAAGCAAATCAAACTAAGGTGCAGTTTTTATAGAGTAAGCAATCTTGGCTTTAGTGAGTCCTGTGTGCTTCATACTTCTTATATGTATTTTTGTATTTTTTTTTGTAGCACAGTTATTGTTTAATTTGTAGTGTTTCTTTTGCGTATATTTACATAATATTGTATTATTTTATAATAGTGGTTGGTAACATGTCATCTAATAATGGAGATAACTAATATCCATCCATAACCACTTAATCTCTAACAGCTATAACACAAACATGGCTCACACAATCAAACAAGGCCTCCCTTGCAGCACAGTCACACAGTGGTGTCCACTTCACACACACCTCTCCAGGTCCTGGTAAAAGTAAAGGAGGTGGAATATTACAATCCCATTCTTTCACATACACAGTTCTACTACCACAGGTTCCATCACTCACATTCACATCATTTGAAGTACATTCTATGAAGATTTACACTCCTTTTTCTCTGCGTGTTGCAGCTATTGCCCATCTGGGCAATCCGAACAATTCTGGAAGATTTTAATTTACCATCATCATGGGTGATTTCAATATTGCTATTGATAGTCCAAAATATGTTGCTTGTGCCTCCAAACTACTCTTTCTAACCTCCTCTCTCAACCTCTCCCAATGGACAGATTCCTCTACTCATCAGGAGGGCCACTGCCTTGATCTTGTAATTACCAGACTATGCTTAGTTTCTGAATTCACTAACAATGCTTTCCCTTTCTCAGATCACAACCTCATCACCTGCATGCTCTCCTATATTACTTCTTACTCAATGTCATTGAAGTCCACCAATCCTCCTCAAACCCACACAAACATTAATGCTATTAATTTTCAAGAACTTTCCACCTCTTTGCAGCAACTGCTCTTGCCTATTTCTGAATATACTTCTCCTAAGACAGCTACAGTATATCACACCTCTAGAAATAGCCCTTGATGAAGTGGCTCCAGCTACCCATCATACTTCACGTAGGCCTAAATGTCAACCATGACACTCTAAATTAACAAGACACCTACTTTACTTTTAAAAACTCTCACAGAAAGTTAAACGTCAGTGGCATAAATCTCGTACCCCAAGCAACTTCCTCACATATAAGACTATATACCACTCCTATCGTAATGCCCTGGATACTGCCAAACAAACATATTTCCAAACTCTCATCTCTGATCAAGCTTCTAACCCCAAGCAACTTCTTTAAATAATTTCTCAACTCTCCCTCACCTAACTCACCATCCACTATCAAAGCGCAAGATCTTGCTTCCCACTTCAATGTCAAGATTGATAAGATGCGATGAAATGGTATGCTCTTCCTCAGCTAGTGACCTGCTCAATTCCCTACATAAACCTTCTGGCACCTTCTCATTTGATCCCACAAATCTAAATGAAGTATCAGCACGTTTCTCATCCTCCTACTGTACTACCTCTCCTCTTGATCCTATACCATCACAAATAACTAAATCTCTGTCTCCTGTGCTCATCCTAACAATAACTATAATCTATAACCTATCTCTCTCTACTGGTATGTTTCATTCACAGTTCAAGTTGGCAATGATTACTCACATTCTGAAAAAAACATAATTCTGACCCTGTCTTTCAAACTACCGTCCCATCTCTCAGCTCTTATGCCCTTCCAAACTACTGGATACACATGCCTACACCTTCCTCACACACTTTCTTAACTCACAAAACTTATTGGATCCACTTCGGTCAGGCTTTCATTCCCAACACTCAACAGACAGCACTGACTAAAGTAGTGAATGATCTGATCACTGCGAAGTCTAAAGGTCATTACTCACTACTTATTATTCTAGATCTCTCAGCTGCTTTTGACCACTCTTTTGTCTTACAAACACGACAATCCATAGATCTTCAGGACACAGACCTTGCTTGGTTCTCATCCTACCTATCTAATCAGTCTTTCAGTGTTTGCTGAATCCACCTCCTCTTCACTACCTCTGTCAGTTGGAGTACTGCAAGGCTCAGTCTTAGGCCCCCTACTTTTCTCAATATGTACCACATCTCTTAGCAAACTAGTCAGATCTTTTGGATTTCAGTATCATTTGTATATGGATGATACTAATATCTACCTATCCTCCCCTGATTTGTCACCATCTGTATTGGTCCATGTCACTGAATGCCTTTCTGCTGTTTTATGTTGGATGTCATCTCGCTACCTCAAACTTAATATTTCCAAAGCAGAATGAATTATATTTCCACCGACCAATAGCAGTTACCAACCTGATATCACTGTCGAGAACTCAACAATCAATGCTACTCCACAAGCTCGCTGCATAGTTGTCATCCTTGACTCTGAAATGACCTTTGTTCACCACATTCAATCTGTCTCAAAATCTTGTTACATGCTTGTAAAAAAACACACTGTACAGTCCACACATATAATAACATATTTTCTCTTTCTTTACTTTCACATTTTCCTGACCCCTTGCCAACACTGCTGTGTGACTATATCATGCAGGCCACCAAGAACCCTTGAAATCTGGTGGACCATTATGCAATAGATAGCACCTATCCTTCTGTATCATTGCCTATTTCCCTATAGATTGTAAGCTGGCGAGCAGGGCCCTCCTACCTCTACAGTATGTCTGTTATTAACCAGTTTTTTTCTATTACTGTTGTTTCCAATTGTGAAGCGCAACAGAATTTGCTGCGCTATAGAAGAAACAGTTAATAAATAAATAAAAATGAGAATAGATTGCTCTCCCATAATTCCAACTCTACATTCTAAAACACATATTCCTGACATGCTCGACAACCAGTTTATATTTTTTATATAGAAATCATTTTTATGTGATCTGTGCTGTCAATCTGCAGAGCTTCAATTTTCATTCCTTTCTGTTCAATAATTTCCCTCTCTGGCCACATCATTCAGTTACTCCATTGTAGCTAAAACAATTGTAAATCTGTCTCTTTTCTTCTTTCAAAGACCTCTGAAACTGTATCTGGCTCTACTTTTATTACACACCCTTAAGCTGCCATAATCTTGTCAACCCAAAAAAAAATAATCATGAGTTTGTATATTATACAGATCACATACCACAGCGGTGTACTAGTAAATATGTAATCTAATAAACAATGTTATGTTATTTAACCACTGGAAAACCAAAAGTAACTTGATTCCTCTATTTACTCACCTCTGATTAGCCAAGCGAATCTAGAAACTTCCTGCTTAAGCAAATGCATTACACGTAATTTATTTCCTCTTTCCTCATAGCTTCAGTGCTTTCTACAGCCTTTCAAAACGAGATGTTATCGTGCCATGTTCACAGAAAGAGGAACAGGTTAAGATTGCATTGACTGTATAAGCATATGGGTAACACATCTCCTATCCATTTTATCACCTCACTTTTTTTCTTTAATGCAGCTACATAGCAGCAGTCTACTTCCCCAGGTAACCATGTGATTAATTCATCCAGTGAGTTTCTCTTTGTAACCTTGCAGGATAACTGTGTTTTTAATCATTCAAGTCATGGGTTGTTCTTTATGCCCACTGCATTAGCGCTGTGTAAAATACAAATATCATGCAACGCAGAAGCTACAGCTGTGCACAGGTTATGATTACGAAATTAACGAACGTCTGAGAGGACATTCCAGAATCCAGGGTTGTTTCGAAAGTTACACATTGCACATGAGATTAATGAGTCTAATTTCTTAATTTTGAATTAAATAACTGTGCTCTAAAATGGTACAACTTCTGCTGACTGTTATTCAACAAGTGCGTTCCTCTGGCTCAGTTACTGAAGCTTTGCTCTGGAAATTTCGGGGCATGTGTCTTCATTTTACTTTGTAACTACATGCAGGTGGGCGAATTTTATGTGATCGATCCGTTCATCGGCCAAACAATAAGATAATTTTTGGGAACACTGGGTTCTGTTATAGGCCCTACACACTGGCCGATAATCGTCAAAGCTATGAACGATCTCGTTCATTAATGAACGAGATACTGTTCATATCTTTCAGTGTGGAGGCACCAGCGATGAACGATGCGCGGCCCCGCGCTCGTTCATCGTTGGTGCCCTGTCGGCTGTGCATGCAGGCCAATATGGACGATCTCGTCCATATTTGCCTGCACTTCTATGGAGCCGTGCGACGGGGGGAGTGAAGTAACTTCACTCCCCCCGTCACTGCCCCCCCGCCATCGGACAGCTCGGCGGTGGATCATTAAATGTGTAGGGCCCTTTAGTGTGTATGGAAGATCAACAGTTGGCTTCTTCCAACTTCATTTACCAAAATGTCCAATAGGATCATTACCAGTCAGCATTGTTGCTTTGTGGGTCATACATATACCTGTACTATTGCAACATGTTTGGCTAGCAGTATACGTACAATAGCCTATGAGCAGGGGTGTAAGTAGACCTCCTCGGGCGCCAGAGAAAGATTGTGAAAGGGACCCCCGGTGCTCCTCAAAAGCAACGGAAAGCATGCATGGGGGGGGGGGTGCTGGGGGTCGGAATACCACATTCATGCCACAAACACAGCCAGCAACTCACCCAGAGAGTACTACCCCCATGCTCCCCAGCTATCATCTAGAGTGTATGACCCCCATCCTCCCAAGCTCTCATCCAGAATGTATAATTCCCATCCTCCCCAGCTCTCATCCAGAGAGTATAATTCCCATCCTCTCCACTTCTCACTCAGAAAGCAATACCCTCATCCTCCTCAGTTCTCATCCATAGTACTGCCCCCATCCTCCTCAGTTCTCATCCATAGTACTGCCCCCATCCACCCCAGCCAGGAGACCTCACAGCACTGATCCAGCTGTACAGGACATTTCCTGGGACCCCCAGTACAGTAGTGTCTCGCTGCAGTGTCCATCCTGTCCTGCTGCCCAGGCTCCAGGCTGAGGCTGCAATGTTCTAGCATGGCCAATGAGAAGAGGGGGAGGCCGGGACCCATGGGAGGGGCGGAGCCTGCAGAAGGGGGTTGGAGCCACTGCCACAGATTCCTGCCTACAGCAGCGGCAGCACTGCCTGGGTGATCGGTGCTGAGGTTCCGTGACGCTGCTGCTCTGCTGCTACATGTCATACAGTTTGGCAGGCACAGCAGTGGAGCAGGAAGAGCACCTCTGTAACCCTGCACCTCCCTGCATGCTGACTTTGATCACATCACTCGGTGAAGGAGAGCGGCGGGCCCTGCTGTCATCCTGTGCCCCGTAGCAGCCACATCCCCTGCACGTATGGTACTTACGCCATTGCCTATAAGATTGGTTATAGAGTCCAAGTAATGTAGTATGATGCAGGATTGTATTAGTAAGCTTTCTACAAATCTTTGCTGCACTTCCATAATAAATAGCACTCATGTGCTCAGGGAATTTGAACCCGAGACCATGCAAGCTGCAAACCAGCATTCCCTGCCAGTTGAGCCACAGCAATTGTTGTAGGTTCTTATTTCTCATTGAACAATTGAACATCCTGTGGAATACATATAAAATCTTGGATGTCGGCAATCACATGACTGAACCCAGCTGTAAAGATCCCGACATTGGAGGGGGTAAGTATTTCTAACCCTGCGCAAAAAGCTACAACATTTAGGAGTTTATTTACTAAAGGTCGATTTTTTTTTAAAATCTATTTCAAATCTATGAAAATTGATCTCAAATGATGTTGGATTTTCAGGGCTAAAACACACATTTACTAACAGATAATTTTTTAGATTAAGTTTTTAGATGCTAGGGAGGCCAATCCTGGGCCGTTTTTTCAATCCCGGGATACCGGGTATAGACACACCAGACTGGGTACGGCTGTGCCGCAGTCCTTAAGCGGGCAGGCAGGCATGTGGCTGCACATCAACAACAACGCCGTGCACATAAACAGGGATCAGGTGGGTACATGTGAAGGGGCGGGCAGGAGTGTGGCTGTGCAGCGTGACCTACATTCTGCCTCGCACACTCACACAGCCGCACAGCTGGGCAGCGTCTGAGCCGGGTCTGCTGGTGCTCGGCGCTGCCCCAGCATTACTGCGCATGTGCAAGTCCTGATTTTGGCTTGTTTACCACTTATCCACCTCTCTGCTGCATGCCCTAAACCTTGATTGTGACCAATTTATTCTTCAGTTTGCCACCTGCTCTGAACCCTGACCGTTGCTGACCATTTCTAGCCCTGACAATCTACCAATCTTTAGACTACACCTTTTTGATCAGATTCTTATCAGTACTTACTCTGGAGGCCCTAACCTGTGAGTTGTTCAGTCCATACTTCTTTGGTTGGGTCCATGATGTCACGTCCCGGAGCCTTACCGTACGATCGGAGCTGCGGCGGTTACAGCTCAGGTGTCTGGCGGGCAGCGGCAGTGCTGGGCTGCTGCGACGGTTCCGTGTGCGGTGGTGAGGGGATGCTGTGGCGGATCCGCTCGTAGTAGCCGGAGGCTGCTGCAGTGGACTTGCTGGCACTAGGGAGCAGCTTCCGGAGAGACCAGGGGGAGTTCTGGTGGTAAACACTAAAATGTGTCTGCTGCACAGGGGCAGCCATGTTGGAGACCAAAGCTTAAACCTATTGCACATGCTCATTCTGTCCAGCCAATCCAGGGAGATCTCTCCTCTTAAAAGGGAGCTGGTTCAGGTTATGAGTGCCAGTGCTTCAAGTTACTACTTAGGTGTAGGATCTCCAGCCCTGTGCTCCCAGGTTACTTCGGTGCCTTGGTTACTCTCCAGCTTTGCTCTGCCTCGGTCTTTCTGATTGCAGCAGTCCCGCCATCCCTAACCTGATACCATCTGAGAGGGGCGTACTCGGTAATCTTGATTCTTCAAAGATCTTGGTCGTCGACAGTTACCGTGCTCTTCAGCCTCGTTATCCAAGCCACAGCTTACCGTTCACAGTCCTTTATCTTCAAGTGTTCTTCAGCCTCGTTATCCAAGCCACAGCTCACCATTCACAGTCCTTTATCTTCAAGTGATCTTCAGCCTCGTTATCCAAGCCACAGCCCACCGTTCATAGTCCTTCATCTTCAGTGTTCTTCAACCTTGTCTTTCAAAGCAAAGTTCATTATCTTCAAGTGTTCTTCAGCTCGTTATCCAAGCCACAGCTCACCGTTCACAGTCCTTCATCTTCAGTGCTCCTCAGCCTCGTTATTCAAGCCACAGCTCACAGTCTTCAGTTTTCCAAGTCACAGATTATCACCCGCAGATCATTATTTACAGTGACTTTTCCATCTTGGTAGTCTCCACTTCCATTGCTCCTGACCCATGAGTAGGAATTACATCCAGCCACCTCGTCTTCTTCCCTCGCAAGTGTCCGCTTCCTCAGGCAAACCTCAGTCGCCGGATCCTCATTTCCAGCCGAGCGTGAAAATAAGCACTGGCCCCATGGATCCGACGGGGGATCAGGCTTCGGGAGGCGGCGCTACTGCGGATATTCTGTCACGTCTGAGTAAACAGGAGGCCGTACAATCTCAAATTGTGCAGTTCATGCAGAGTATGTCAGATCGCCTTGATTCTCTCCATGCAGCTATGGCAGCACCCCAAGTGTCCGTGCCTGCTCCCATAGTTGCACCCCCAGCTGCAACTCCATCTGTGCAGATCCCACTGCCTCGATTGCATCTGCCATTGCCTAGTAAATTCGATGGGAATCCAAAACAATGCCGCGGGTTTCTTAACCAGTGTGAAATCCAGTTTGAATTGCAGTCTGCCAACTTTCCATCTGCCCGGACCAAGTTAGCGTGTATAATTTCCCTTCTAACCAGTCAGGCTTTGGAATGGGCTTCACCCTTGTGGGAGAAAGCAGATCCCGTCCTCTCAAACTATTCTGAATTTGTGTCAACATTTCGTAAGATTTTTGACGAGCCAGGCAGAACCACTTCCACCTCATTGGAGATCCTGCATTACGTCAGGGCACTCGGCCCATCAGCCAGTACGTGATTCAGTTCCGTACCCTCTCCTCAGAACTAGGCTGGAACGAAGAAGCACTTATCGCAGCTTTCTGGAATGGTCTTTCCGATAAGATCAAGGATGATCTGGTAACTCAGGACGTTCCTGATAAACTGGATAGGTTAATTTCTTTGTGCAACAAACTGGATCTAAGGTACAGAGAACGCTGCTTGGAGAAAGCAAAGTCAGACCGACCCATGCCACGGGTCTATTCTCCACCCCGACCATCATCTCCAATAACGGAGGAACCAATGCAGATCAATCGTTCACACCTTTCCAATGAGGAATGCCAGAGAGGGAGACAAGGAAATCTATGTATGTATTGGGGCGCATCGGATCACTTTGTTAAGTTCTGCTGTCAACGTCCGGGAAACGCCCGCTCCTAGCTTGTGCTGGAAAGGTTAAGCTAGGAGATCCCATAGAATTACTCACCCGGAAAGAATCTGTTCTTCTCACTTGTTTGGAGCTTCCTTCATCATCCCTTCCCATCCCTGCGCTAATAGACTCAGGAGCCGCCGAAAGTTTCATTACAGCAGCCCTAGTCAAACGATCCGGTATACAAATGGTTTGATTGGAATGGGCTATTTCTGTCACTGCAGTGGATGGTAGTTATATCCCTGAAGGGATAATCTCCTGTCGTTCAGTACCCCTTAACATGAAGATTGGAGCTCTTCACTCAGAGAACATTTCTTTCCTCATAATTCCTAAAGCCTCTCACGAACTAGTCCTGGGATTACCGTGGTTACAGAAGCATAATCCACATATAGACTAGCAAACGATGGATGTACTCACCTGGGGAGGATTCTGCTTCCGACATTGCCTGTCTACAGTGAGTCCTGTTCGCACGCTAAATTCTTCCAGTCTTCCCACAGAATACCAGTCCTTTTCGGATGTCTTCAGTAAGCAAGGAGCCGACACTTTACCTCCGCATTGAAGTTGGGACTGTCCAATCGACCTGATATCTGGCAAGACCCCTCCCCGAGGTCGGACTTATCCCCTATCTCTCCCAGAGACGCGAGCAATGCCCGAATATATTCAGGAGAATTTGGATAAGGGGTTTATTCGGCCTTCTTCCTCTCCGGCTGGGGCAGGGTTCTTTTTTGTTAAAAAGAAAGACGGAGGTTTGCGACCTTGTATCGACTACAGGGGTATTAATGAGGTTACAGTTAAGAACAGATACCCCTTGCCACTGATCCCAGAGTTATTTGACAGAGTAAAGGGAGCCACAGTGTTCATCAAGTTGGATCTACGGGGAGCTTATAATTTGATACGCATCCGCTCAGGAGATGAATGGAAGACCGCATTTAATACCCGGGATGGGCATTACGAATACCTGGTAATGCCCTTCGGCTTGTGTAATGCCCCAGCTGTCTTCCAAAACTTCGTAAATGAGATTTTCAGGGATCTTCTTTACAACTGCTTGGTGGTATACTTAGATGACATTTTGATTTTTTCCAGAGATCTCAAGACCCATCGCGTTCAAGTCAAGGAAGTTCTTGAGAATCTGAGGAGGAATAAATTGTTTTGCAAATAAGAGAAATGTACCTTTGAAGAGTCCTCAATCCCGTTTCTCAGCTACATTATGTCTGGAGTGGAGTTATGGATGGATCCGGCCAAGGTCCAAGCGATTCGGGATTGGTCGTTACCAACCACTCTAAAGGGGGTTCAACGTTTTCTTGTTTTTGCCAACTTCTACAGAAAATTTATCAAGAATTATTCTTCCATCATTGCTCCCATTACCGCTTTAACTAGAAAGGAAGCAGATCCAGCCAAGTGGTCCATAGGGGCCTTGGAGGCCTTTTCTTCTTTAAAAAGAGCTTTTACAACTGCCCCAATTCTTCGTCAGCCTGATCTCAGTCGTCCTTTCCTTGTGGGGGTGAATGCCTCCACTGTGGGTGTGGGAGCAGTTTTATCTCAGCTCTTCGAAGATAAAAAAAAAGTCCATCCATGCGCATATTTCTCACAAAGATTTTCTCCGGCTGAACAGAATTACGCCATTGGGGAACAAGAACTACTGGCAATTAAGTTGGCTTTTGAAGAGTGGAGATTTCTGTTGGAAGGAGCACAACATCCAGTCTCAGTAACCACCGATCATAAGAACCTACTATACTTGCAAACAGCTCGATGTCTAAATCCACGTCAAGCAAGATGGGCTCTATTCTTCTCCCGTTTCAACTTTACACTCAGCTACCGTCCAGGTTCGCTTTACAGAAAAGCGGATGCTCTTTCATGCTCCCTAAGTTCCAATGCCTCTGCCGATTGTTCAGGAGAACAATTCATTTTGGATCCCGTTTCTTTCTCCGCCACTCATACAACCCAAATTCCCCCACCAGGAAGAACTTTCATTGCTCAGAATCTTCGTAAGAAGTTATTGACTTGGGCTCATACATCACCTTTTATGGGCCATGCAGGGGGTCTCAAAACACTTACGTTTTTACAGCGTTCTTACTGGTGGCCTCATCTCAAGACTGACATGCAGGAATTTATTGCCGCTTGTCCAAAATGCGCACAGCATAAAAGTCCTAAGGGTTCTTCTCCTGGTTTACTTCACCCATTGCCAATACCACAAAAACCGTGGACACACATCTCTATGGACTTTATAACTGATTTACCCGCTTCTGGAGGACTAAACACTATCCGGGTCATTGTGGACCGCTTCTCTAAAATGGCACACTTTGTTCCTCTCCCTGGCCTTCCAACAGCGTCTCGTCTGGCAAAATTATTTATAACAGAGATCTTCCGACTACATGGATTACCACAGGAAATCATATCAGATCGAGGACCACAGTTCGTAGCCAGGTTCTGGAAATCACTCTGTTCAGCCCTTGGAGTTAAACTAAATTTTTCCTCTGCATATCATCCTCAGACAGATGGCCAGACTGAAACAGTGAATCAGGATCATGAAACCTTCCTACGTCTGTTAATGTCCTCTTCCCAAGATGACTAGTTGGATTATCTTCCGTTTGCTGTGTTTGCCCATAATAACCTTTTCCATTCCGCTACCAAATCTACTCCATTCTACATAAATTACGGGTATCACCCGAGGATTCCTGATTGTCAACACCTTCCAACACTTGAGGTTCCTGCAGCAGAGCTGGCATTACGACAGCTCACTAAGACTTGGAAACAAGTACACCAGGCTTTGCTTAAGACATCTAATAGATACAAGAATTTTGCTGATCGAAGACGGAGGGCTGTTCCAGATCTCAAACCAGGAGATCGTGTTTGGGTCTCTACCCATAACTTTAGATTGAGAGTGCCTACTAAGAAATTTGCACCCAGATTTATGGGACCATACCCAATCGAAAGGGTCTTAAACCCAGTAGTTTACAAGGTAAAACTACCTCCCCATTTGAAAATTCCGAACGCCTTCCATATTTCTCTCTTGAAACCTCTAGTTCTCAACCGATTTTGGGCTGCTTTGCCTAAGACTCCTAAAATCCAGTCTGCTCAAGAAGATGAATTTTAAATTCACCAGATCATCGACTCTCGGAAGAAGTATGATCGTCTCCAATATCTTATTGACTGGAAAGGATATGGACCCGAGGAAAGGTCTTCGGTATCTGCAGAGGATGTCCATGCGCCAAGACTAATTCGAGCCTTTCATGCTAAGTATCCAACCAAACCACGAAGGTGTCCGGAGTCCACCCTCAAAGGGGGGGTACTGTCACATCCCGGAGCCACGGCGGTTACCACTCAGGTGTCTGGTAGGCAGCGGCGGTGCTGGGCTGCTGCGACGGGTCCGTGTGCGGCGGTGAGGGGATGCTGTGGCGAGTCCGCTCGTAGTAGCCGGAGGCTGCTGCAGCGGGCTTGCTGGCACTAGGGAGCAGCTTCCGGAGAGGCCAGGGGGAGTTCTGGTGGTAAACACTAAAATGTGTCTGCTGCACAGGGGTGGCCATGTTGGAGACCAAAGCTTGAACCTATGGCACATGCTCATTCTGTCCAGCCAATCCAGGGAGATCTCTCCTCTTAAAAGGGAGCTGGTTCAGGTTATGAGTGCCAGTGATTCAACTTACTACTTAGGTGTAGGATCTCCAGCCCTGTGCTCCCAGGTTACTTCGGTGCCTTGGTTACTCTCCAGCTTTGCTCTGCCTCAGTCTTTCTGATTGCAGCAGTCCTGCCGTCCCTAACCTGATACCATCTGAGAGGGGCATACTCGGTAATCTTGATTCTTCAAAGATCTTGGTCGTCGACAGTTACCGTGCTCTTCAGCCTCGTTATCCAAGCCACAGCTCACCGTTCACAGTCCTTTATTTTCAAGTGTTCTTCAGCCTCGTTATCCAAGCCACAGCTCACCGTTCACAGTCCTTTATCTTCAAGTGTTCTTCAGCCTCGTTATCCAAGCCACAGCCCACCGTTCACAGTCCTTCATCTTCAGTGTTCTTCAACCTCGTCTTTCAAAGCAAAGTTCATTATCTTCAAGTGTTCTTCAGCCTCGTTATCCGAGCCACAGCTCACCGTTCACAGTCCTTCATCTTCAGTGCTCCTCAACCTCGTTATTCAAGCCACAGCTCACAGTCTTCAGTTTTCCAAGTCACAGATTACCACCCGCAGTTCATTATTTACAGTGACTTTTCCATCTTGGTAGTCTCCACTTCCATTGCTCCTGACCCATGAGTAGGAATTACATCCAGCCACCTCGTCTTCTTCCCTCGCAAGTGTCCGCTTCCTCAAACAAACCTCAGTTGCCGGATACTCATTTAAGCCGAGCGTGACACATGATGAATATCTGACCCCTTGGTAGACTCCATGGTGGAAATTTACTACGGTACCGATTTGATTCGAGCTTGCATTTTCATACGAAAATGCAACTCGGCAATCTACTAAACACAAATCTCTGCCGTGTTGGGGCAATTCGTATTGAGATACACTGCCATCCACACAAATACCAATCAATAGACCATCGGTCAAGCGCTTTTTTTTCACATACACCTCATACAACACGGGAATTTACTAAGGATTCGTATTCTCAATTACTGCCAAACACTGCCGGAAAAGCATGGAATTCATAAAGAAATAGAATTTTTAAATAGACCTGCTTCTGGCTGGCGTGCTTGTAGAATCATGCACGGATCAGTGAGATCCATGCATGCTTCTCTATTTTAAAATGTAGTAAGAGTTTAAAAAAAAAATTGCATGGGGTCACCCCTCCTAAGCATAACCAGCCCCGGGCTTCATCCCTGGCATTTTATGGCTATCAGCCTGCCATCCACAATCTACGGATGGCAGGGACAGCCCCGGGCTTCATCCCTGACCCTTGGATGCCTGGAGGGGGGTTGACCCCTTTATTGGAGGGTCCCCACTGTCCCAGGAATCCCTGGCCAGTGGTGACTAGTTGGTGGGGGGTAATGCCACGGCCACAGGGACCTATATAAATGTGTCCCCCGGCTGTGGCATTATCTCATTGGTTAGTGGAGTACAGAACTGATTAAAAAAGATGGGAGACCCCTACATCCTTTTCCCCCCATATTTTTGGAACCAGGACCGGTCCAAGTATTTAAAATACTGTGAGACCCCTACTCAATTTTCCCCCGGTATTTTAACAACCAGGACTGACTCAAAGAACCCGGGGCTGGTTGTGTTCAGAAGGGGGAATCTCACAAATTAGTTTTTTATTTTGAATTATTTAAATACTGTACACAATAAAGCCCTGTACGGAGTATGTAGTTAAGTTACCGTCAGCTGGGATCCCGGCGGTTACCATACAGATGCCGGGATCCCGACCGCTGACAATGCCGCCAGCCAGAATCCCGGCTAACAGGGGCTATTCCCACTTGTGGGTTTCCACAACACCCATAGAGTGGGAATAGAACCTGTGGCAAGTGCAGCGAGCCACTGAGCCAACAGCGTGGCGAGCGCAGCGAGCATGCAAGGAGACTCTGCGCTCACCCTGTTGTGGCATACTGACGATCGGGATGCCAGCATACTGATATTGATCCCCTGCACGGATCTCACTGATCCGTCTGCGCTTCGTTGTGTTATGTCTGGCAGTGTTTAACTAATCAGTCCCATAAAACGAATTACATCAACATTGGTGAACACTAATTGAAAAAAAGTTGCATTCTCAAACGGCCAATGTCAGCCAAGATTGATCTTAGCTGAAATCGGCTGCAACACAAATCTTAGTAAATTTAGCCCCATGTCTCTATTATAAGTAGCGCCAAGCTGTGCTGGCCCAGTTAGAATTTCATTACTAACAGATTGCCAAATGGTGAGACAGACTTAGTGACAACAGACATGTTAAAAGTTCTCTATAGGCGGATTTCATTTATACATAGTTACATAATTACAGGGGTGTGAAATTAATTGGGCCAAAGCTGTTTCATGCTGTGTTTTATTTTTGTTTCTTGAAAAATATAACTTGTTTTACATGAAATGGCATCAACATAAAATGTTTTTCACATATTTCTTATTTCATTATCATGAATAACACTTTTAATATTTGTTTGAAATTAACTGTTGCTTGTTTGAACAGCGCACTTTTCCAAGCCTTACCGTCACTGTGTCCCATCATTTCTCACTGGGGCAGTATGGATGGTGTATTGGTTATCATTACTGCCTCATAACACTGAAAATCGGTTAATTGGTTCCCTACACACAAAAATGAACACTAGGGTGTGCGTGTACATGCGTTTAGGGCAGACTAGATGGGCCAGGTGGTTCTATAGGCCTAATACAGAGGCGATCACTGCTACAACAGCGATCACACTCTGAAGCCCTCTACTCAGTGCGTACGTGCAGCAGGCGCACTGTGTATGCGCACCCAGTGAAATGTGAAAGCATCTCACTGGTGCGATCGCCTCTGCTTGAGGGGGCATGCCAATGGAGTTAGAACGCCGTTGGTGGTGGGGGGGGGGGTGCAGTACAAACAACGCAAGCTTGTCAGGACCATTGCAGGGGCGGGCCGCGGCTGTGTGAAGTCACACGCAGCCGTTGCAACCCAAAACATGACAGGTAGCTGCTCGTCGGGTGCGAGAGCATCACCGCCGTGCGATGCTTTTTGCACCTGTGCAGGGGGTGGGGGGAAGGGGCAGGTCCTGGTATGCAGGGTGGAGTAGCCCCATGCTGGGCGTCCCCCCGCAAGTCAGAGAATCTGATCGTAGATGTGCTATTTTTATTCTGAATCACCCCCTATGTTTTTAGATCAGCGAAGAAGCCAAGCCACTGAAACATGTTTATTTTTAGCTCTTCAGTAACTTTCTTCACTTTTCTTGAAGCATGGCAAGGAGCAAAGTCATGCTGGGAAATTCCATGATTACCCTGGAAGTTCTTCTCCACAGATAAAATTACACTGTATTCCTCCACAATCATAATTCCTTCAATAAGAATGAGGCCTCCCAGCCCTCTAGAGGTAAAATATCCCCTAAACATCTTTATTGTGGTAATACTTTATTTTCAGATGAAGGGGGTAATTCAGACCTGATCGTAGCAGCAAATTTGTTAGCAGTTGGACAAAACCATGGCCCTCATTCCGAGTTGATCGCTCGCAAGGCGATTTTAGCAGAGTTACACACGCTAAGCCGCCGCCTACTGGGAGTGAATCTTAGCTTCTTAAAATTGCGACCGATGTATTCGCAATATTGCGATTACTAACTACTTAGCAGTTTCAGAGTAGCTTCAGACTTACTCTGCCTGTGCGATCAGTTCAGTGCTTGTCGTTCCTGTTTTGACGTCACAAACACACCCAGCGTTCGCCCAGACACTCCCCCGTTTCCCCGGCCACTCCTGCGTTTTTTCCGGAAACGGTAGCGTTTTTTCCCGCACGCCCATAAAACGGCCTGTTTCCGCCCAGTAACACCCATTTCCTGTCAATCACATTACGATCGCCGGAGCGATGAAAAAGCCGTGAGTAAAAATACTATCTCCATTGTAAAATTACTTGGCGCAGTCGCAGTGCGAATATTGCGCATGCGTACTAAGCGGAATTTCACTGCGATGCGATGAAAAATACCGAGCGATCAACTCGGAATGAGGGCCCATGGGCCTAATTCAGAGTTGATCGCAGCAGAAACTTTGTTAGCAACTGGGCAAAACCATGTGCACTGCAGGGGATGCAGATATAACGCGCAGAGGGGGTAATTCCAAGTTGATCGCAGCAGGATTTTTGTTAGCAATTGGGCAAAACCATGTGCACTGCAGGGGAGGCAGATATAACATGTGCAGAGAGAGTTAGATTTGGGTGGGGTGTGTTCAATCTGCAATATAATTTGCAGTGTAAAAATAAAGTAGCCAGTATTTACCCTGCACAGAAACAAAATAACCCACCCAAATCTTACTCTCTCTTCACATGTTATATCTGCCTCCCCTGCAGTGCACATGGTTTTGCCCAATTGCTATCAAAAATCCTGCTGCGATCAACTTGGAATTACCCCCAGAGAGAGTTAGATTTGGGTGGGTTATTTTGTTTCTGTACAGGGTAAATAGTAGAGATGAGCGGGTTCGGTTTCTTTGAATCCGAACCCGCACGAACTTCACTTTTTTTTTCACGGGTCCGAGCGACTCGGATCTTCCCGCCTTGCTCGGTTAACCCGAGCGCGCCCGAACGTCATCATGACGCTGTCGGATTCTCGCGAGACTCGGATTCTATATAAGGAGCCGCGCGTCGCCGCCATTTTCACACGTGCATTGAGATTGATAGGGAGAGGACGTGGCTGGCGTCCTCTCCATTAGAATAGATTAGAAGAGAGAGAGAGAGAGAGAGATTGTGCAGACAGAGTTTACCACAGTGACCAGTGCAGTTGTTGTTAAGTTAACTTTTATTTAATATATCCGTTCTCTGCTATATCCGTTCTCTGCCTGAAAAAAACGATACACAGCAGTCACACAGTGTGACTCAGTCTGTGTGCACTCAGCTCAGCCCAGTGTGCTGCACATCAATGTATAAAAGCTTATAATAATTGTGGGGGAGACTGGGGAGCACTGCAGGTTGTTATAGCAGGAGCCAGGAGTACATAATATTATATTAATTTAAAATTAAACAGTGCACACTTTTGCTGCAGGAGTGCCACTGCCAGTGTGACTAGTGGTGACCAGTGCCTGACCACCAGTATAGTAGTATATTGTTGTATACTATCTCTTTATCAACCAGTCTATATTAGCAGCAGACACAGTACAGTGCGGTAGTTCACGGCTGTGGCTACCTCTGTGTCGGCAGTCGGCAGGCAGTCCGTCCATCCATAATTGTATTATAATATATACCACCTAACCGTGGTTTTTTTTTCATTCTTTATACCGTCATAGTGTCATACTAGTTGTTACGAGTATACTACTATCTCTTTATCAACCAGTGTACAGTGCGGTAGTTCACGGCTGTGGCTACCTCTGTGTCGGCAGTCGGCAGGCAGTCCGTCCATCCATAATTGTATTATAATATATACCACCTAACCGTGGTTTTTTTTTCATTCTTTATACCGTCATAGTCAGTCATACTAGTTGTTACGAGTATACTACTATCTCTTTATCAACCAGTGTACAGTGCGGTAGTTCACGGCTGTGGCTACCTCTGTGTCGGCACTCGGCAGGCAGTCCGTCCATCCATAATTGTATTATAATATATACCACCTAACCGTGGTTTTTTTTTCATTCTTTATACCGTCATAGTGTCATACTAGTTGTTACGAGTATACTACTATCTCTTTATCAACCAGTGTACAGTGCGGTAGTTCACGGCTGTGGCTACCTCTGTGTCGGCAGTCGGCAGGCAGTCCGTCCATCCATAATTGTATCATAATATATACCACCTAACCGTGGTTTTTTTTTCATTCTTTATACCGTCATAGTCAGTCATACTAGTTGTTACGAGTATACTACTATCTCTTTATCAACCAGTGTACAGTGCGGTAGTTCACGGCTGTGGCTACCTCTGTGTCGGAACTCGGCAGGCAGTCCGTCCATCCATAATTGTATTACAATATATACCACCTAACCGTGGTTTTTTTTTCATTCTTTATACCGTCATAGTCAGTCATACTAGTTGTTACGAGTATACTACTATCTCTTTATCAACCAGTGTACAGTGCGGTAGTTCACGGCTGTGGCTACCTCTGTGTCGGAACTCGGCAGGCAGTCCGTCCATCCATAATTGTATTATTATAATATATACCACCTAACCGTGGTTTTTTTTTCATTCTTTATACCGTCATAGTGTCATACTAGTTGTTACGAGTATACTACTATCTCTTTATCAACCAGTGTACAGTGCGGTAGTTCACGGCTGTGGCTACCTCTGTGTCGGCAGTCGGCAGGCAGTCCGTCCATCCATAATTGTATTATAATATATACCACCTAACCGTGGTTTTTTTTTCATTCTTTATACCGTCATAGTCAGTCATACTAGTTGTTACGAGTATACTACTATCTCTTTATCAACCAGTGTACAGTGCGGTAGTTCACGGCTGTGGCTACCTCTGTGTCGGAACTCGGCAGGCAGTCCGTCCATCCATAATTGTATTACAATATATACCACCTAACCGTGGTTTTTTTTTCATTCTTTATACCGTCATAGTCAGTCATACTAGTTGTTACGAGTATACTACTATCTCTTTATCAACCAGTGTACAGTGCGGTAGTTCACGGCTGTGGCTACCTCTGTGTCGGCACTCGGCAGGCAGTCCGTCCATCCATAATTGTATTACAATATATACCACCTAACCGTGGTTTTTTTATACCACCTAACCGTGGCAGTCCGTCCATAATTGTATACTAGTATCCAATCCATCCATCTCCATTGTTTACCTGAGGTGCCTTTTAGTTCTGCCTATAAAATATGGAGAACAAAAAAGTTGAGGTTCCAAAATTAGGGAAAGATCAAGATCCACTTCCACCTCGTGCTGAAGCTGCTGCCACTAGTCATGGCCGAGACGATGAAATGCCAGCAACGTCGTCTGCCAAGGCCGATGCCCAATGTCATAGTACAGAGCATGTCAAATCCAAAACACCAAATATCAGAAAAAAAAGGACTCCAAAACCTAAAATAAAATTGTCGGAGGAGAAGCGTAAACTTGCCAATATGCCATTTACCACACGGAGTGGCAAGGAACGGCTGAGGCCCTGGCCTATGTTCATGGCTAGTGGTTCAGCTTCACATGAGGATGGAAGCACTCAGCCTCTCGCTAGAAAACTGAAAAGACTCAAGCTGGCAAAAGCACCGCAAAGAACTGTGCGTTCTTTGAAATCCCAAATCCACAAGGAGAGTCCAATTGTGTCGGTTGTGATGCCTGACCTTCCCAACACTGGACGTGAAGAGCATGCGCCTTCCACTATTTGCATGCCCCCTGCAAGTGCTGGAAGGAGCACCCGCAGTCCAGTTCCTGATAGTCAGATTGAAGATGTCAGTGTTGAAGTACACCAGGATGAGGAGGATATGGGTGTTGCTGGCGCTGGGGAGGAAATTGACCAGAAGGATTCTGATGGTGAGGTGGTTTGTTTAAGTCAGGCACCCGGGGAGACACCTGTTGTCCGTGGGAGGAATATGGCCGTTGACATGCCTGGTGAAAATACCAAAAAAATCAGCTCTTCGGTGTGGAGGTATTTCACCAGAAATGCGGACAACAGGTGTCAAGCCGTGTGTTCCCTTTGTCAAGCTGTAATAAGTAGGGGTAAGGACGTTAACCACCTCGGAACATCCTCCCTTATACGTCACCTGCAGCGCATTCATAATAAGTCAGTGACAAGTTCAAAAACTTTGGGTGACAGCGGAAGCAGTCCACTGACCAGTAAATCCCTTCCTCTTGTAACCAAGCTCACGCAAACCACCCCACCAACTCCCTCAGTGTCAATTTCCTCCTTCCCCAGGAATGCCAATAGTCCTGCAGGCCATGTCACTGGCAAGTCTGACGAGTCCTCTCCTGCCTGGGATTCCTCCGATGCATCCTTGCGTGTAACGCCTACTGCTGCTGGCGCTGCTGTTGTTGCCGCTGGGAGTCGATGGTCATCCCAGAGGGGAAGTCGTAAGCCCACTTGTACTACTTCCAGTAAGCAATTGACTGTTCAACAGTCCTTTGCGAGGAAGATGAAATATCACAGCAGTCATCCTACTGCAAAGCGGATAACTGAGTCCTTGACAACTATGTTGGTGTTAGACGTGCGTCCGGTATCCGCCGTTAGTTCACAGGGAACTAGACAATTTATTGAGGCAGTGTGCCCCCGTTACCAAATACCATCTAGGTTCCACTTCTCTAGGCAGGCGATACCGAGAATGTACACGGACGTCAGAAAAAGACTCACCAGTGTCCTAAAAAATGCAGTTGTACCCAATGTCCACTTAACCACGGACATGTGGACAAGTGGAGCAGGGCAGGGTCAGGACTATATGACTGTGACAGCCCACTGGGTAGATGTATGGACTCCCGCCGCAAGAACAGCAGCGGCGGCACCAGTAGCAGCATCTCGCAAACGCCAACTCTTTCCTAGGCAGGCTACGCTTTGTATCACCGCTTTCCAGAATACGCACACAGCTGAAAACCTCTTACGGCAACTGAGGAAGATCATCGCGGAATGGCTTACCCCAATTGGACTCTCCTGTGGATTTGTGGCATCGGACAACGCCAGCAATATTGTGTGTGCATTAAATATGGGCAAATTCCAGCACGTCCCATGTTTTGCACATACCTTGAATTTGGTGGTGCAGAATTTTTTAAAAAACGACAGGGGCGTGCAAGAGATGCTGTCGGTGGCCAGAAAAATTGCGGGACACTTTCGGCGTACAGGCACCACGTACAGAAGACTGGAGCACCACCAAAAACTACTGAACCTGCCCTGCCATCATCTGAAGCAAGAAGTGGTAACGAGGTGGAATTCAACCCTCTATATGCTTCAGAGGTTGGAGGAGCAGCAAAAGGCCATTCAAGCCTATACAATTGAGCACGATATAGGAGATGGAATGCACCTGTCTCAAGTGCAGTGGAGAATGATTTCAACGTTGTGCAAGGTTCTGATGCCCTTTGAACTTGCCACACGTGAAGTCAGTTCAGACACTGCCAGCCTGAGTCAGGTCATTCCCCTCATCAGGCTTTTGCAGAAGAAGCTGGAGGCATTGAAGAAGGAGCTAACACGGAGCGATTCCGCTAGGCATGTGGGACTTGTGGATGCAGCCCTTAATTCGCTTAACAAGGATTCACGGGTGGTCAATCTGTTGAAATCAGAGCACTACATTTTGGCCACCGTGCTCGATCCTAGATTTAAAGCCTACCTTGGATCTCTCTTTCCGGCAGACACAGGTCTGCTGGGGTTGAAAGACCTGCTGGTGACAAAATTGTCAAGTCAAGCGGAACGCGACCTGTCAACATCTCCTCCTTCACATTCTCCCGCAACTGGGGGTGCGAGGAAAAGGCTCAGAATTCCGAGCCCACCCGCTGGCGGTGATGCAGGGCAGTCTGGAGCGACTGCTGATGCTGACATCTGGTCCGGACTGAAGGACCTGACAACGATTACGGACATGTCGTCTACTGTCACTGCATATGATTCTCTCAACATTGATAGAATGGTGGAGGATTATATGAGTGACCGCATCCAAGTAGGCACGTCACACAGTCCGTACTTATACTGGCAGGAAAAAGAGGCAATTTGGAGGCCCTTGCACAAACTGGCTTTATTCTACCTAAGTTGCCCTCCCACAAGTGTGTACTCCGAAAGAGTGTTTAGTGCCGCCGCTCACCTTGTCAGCAATCGGCGTACGAGGTTACATCCAGAAAATGTGGAGAAGATGATGTTCATTAAAATGAATTATAATCAATTCCTCCGCGGAGACATTGACCAGCAGCAATTGCCTCCACAAAGTACACAGGGAGCTGAGATGGTGGATTCCAGTGGGGACGAATTGATAATCTGTGAGGAGGGGGGTGTACACGGTGATATATCGGAGGGTGAAGATGAGGTGGACATCTTGCCTCTGTAGAGCCAGTTTGTGCAAGGAGAGATTAATTGCTTCTTTTTTGGGGGGGGTCCAAACCAACCCGTCATATCAGTCACAGTCGTGTGGCAGACCCTGTCACTGAAATGATGGGTTGGTTAAAGTGTGCATGTCCTGTTTTGTTTATACAACATAAGGGTGGGTGGGAGGGCCCAAGGATAATTCCATCTTGCACCTCTTTTTTCTTTTCTTTTTCTTTGCATCATGTGCTGATTGGGGAGGGTTTTTTGGAAGGGACATCCTGCGTGACACTGCAGTGCCACTCCTAGATGGGCCCGGTGTTTGTGTCGGCCACTAGGGTCGCTACTCTTACTCACACAGCTACCTCATTGCGCCTCTTTTTTTCTTTGCGTCATGTGCTGTTTGGGGAGGGTTTTTTGGAAGGGACATCCTGCGTGACACTGCAGTGCCACTCCTAGATGGGCCCGGTGTTTGTGTCGGCCACTAGGGTCGCTAATCTTACTCACACAGTCAGCTACCTCATTGCGCCTCTTTTTTTCTTTGCGTCATGTGCTGTTTGGGGAGGGTTTTTTGGAAGGGCCATCCTGCGTGACACTGCAGTGCCACTCCTAGATGGGCCCGGTGTTTGTGTCGGCCACTAGGGTCGCTAATCTTACTCACACAGCTACCTCATTGCGCCTCTTTTTTTCTTTGCGTCATGTGCTGTTTGGGGAGGGTTTTTTGGAAGGGCCATCCTGCGTGACACTGCAGTGCCACTCCTAGATGGGCCCGGTGTTTGTGTCGGCCACTAGGGTCGCTAATCTTACTCACACAGCTACCTCATTGCGCCTCTTTTTTTCTTTGCGTCATGTGCTGTTTGGGGAGGGTTTTTTGGAAGGGACATCCTGCGTGACACTGCAGTGCCACTCCTAGATGGGCCCGGTGTTTGTGTCGGCCACTAGGGTCGCTTATCTTACTCACACAGCGACCTCGGTGCAAATTTTAGGACTAAAAATAATATTGTGAGGTGTGAGGTATTCAGAATAGACTGAAAATGAGTGTAAATTATGGTTTTTGAGGTTAATAATACTTTGGGATCAAAATGACCCCCAAATTCTATGATTTAAGCTGTTTTTTAGTGTTTTTGGAAAAAAACACCCGAATCCAAAACACACCCGAATCCGACAAAAATAATTCGGTGAGGTTTTGCCAAAACGCGTTCGAACCCAAAACACGGCACCGGAACCGAACCCAAAACCAAAACACAAAACCCGAAAAATTTCAGGCGCTCATCTCTAGTAAATAGTGGCTGCTTTATTTTTACACTGCAATTTAGATAGCAGATTGAACACACCACACCCAAATCTAACTCTCTCTGCACATGTTATATCTGCCCCCCCCCCCCCCTGCAGTGCACATGGTTTTGCCCGACTGTTAACAAAGTTCCTGCTGCTATCAAGTATCAACTCAGAATTACCCCCCTTGTGCACTGCAGGGGGGGGGGGGGGGGGGACGACAGATATAACAAGAGAGAGTTAGATTTGGGTGGGATGTGTTCAAACTGAAATCTAAATTGCAGTTTAAAAATAAAGCAGCCAGGGGGGCGTGGCCTGACCGGCAAGTCGAACGGACGTGTATTTTGTGAGCTCCTGGCTAGTCCTCTAATATATAGCCCTAACACGCTACAGGTACTCTGCCCCAGCCCTGGGTTTACCTGTGTGCTGCTGTAGTGTCCTGGGTGTCTCGGTCCTCGGAGCCGGGAGACGCCTCCTGCGTCTCTGCGGGTTGAGGCCTGTGCACCCTGCTGGAGCCGGGGATTAGATTTCTCCTGCTGCCCGACGGGTGATCTCTGCGGCCCGCAGCTCCGGGACTTCGGCTCTCCTGTGGCCCTGCTGGTCTCCTGCTGCCTCCGTCTGCCTGCCGCCTGGTCTGCTGTGGCCGGGTCCCATCTGCCTTCTGCCTGAGGAGACGCGCTGCGGGTCCCCGGTGCCCGCGACCGTAAGTGCCGCTGACCGCTACCTTCTGCAGAGCGGATCATCAGCCGGCTGGGGGGCGCACTGTGGAGCCCGGATGCCCGCGATTGGAGGTACCGCCGACTGTTCTCCCTAGCTGGGCCCTGGACTTTGCTGTCTATACCCCTGGGGGCGCGCTGTGTTCCCCGGCACCCGCGACCGGAAGTGCCGCTGCTTCCCCTCCCCTGCTGGGCCCCGGACCGGATTTTCTGACAATCTGCTGCCTGGGGGGCGCACTGTGGATCCCCATCACCCGCATACTCTCAGCTGGGCTCCGGACCTGTTCATCTGCTGGGGGGACAGCGTGCTGTGGATCCCTGGTGCCCGGGATCAGAAGTACTGCACCCTGTGCTGCATGCTTCTCTGCAGATTATTCTAAGGCTGTTGTCCCCTGGCTCTAACCGGCTACTGGGTGGTGTGTGCTGTCTGACCCGTGCACCGGATCAACTAGCTGGGTGGCCGTGGCCTGCTTGCTCTGTAGTGAGGAATCTCTGGTGTCCTCTGAGAGCTCCGCTGCAGACGCCCACCCTCAGCCGATCCCTCTACTGCCCATCCCTCACAAATCCACTTTGGGGCCATTATATTGCCCTGCTATTGCTTATAGATTGCCCCATTTTAGTGCCCCTTGGCACGATTAGACACGTGGGGCTTCTATTTATTTCTCCCTACAGTGGTGTTTTTTAGCTGGCACCTGAAGCCCCGCTAATTACTTACTGACCTCTAGTGTGACGCTAAGCTATCCTTTATCAGCGCTCTCTAAGGGATGTGCTCTAGTCACGAGACCTCTGTCTGGGGGCCTTACGACATGTCTTTCTAATGTGACCATACCTCCCTCTGGTCCCCTATTTGTATAAAAGTACTACCTGTGCTCTCTTTCCCCCCTATCTCTGAGGTGTAGGCTACATTCTCCCTCCTACCCTCCCTCGCTATGTCGCAAAGAAATAAGAAAGGCCAAACGGCCCCCACAAACTTTTTTGGGAACAAAACTAAATCCACACAGTCACAGCGTTCCCTCCTGGACTCGCCTTCCTCCCCCCAATCCTCTGACTCCTGTATCGACCCACAGATACAGGCGGTGATGACCAGCCTACTAGAAGGCGTGCAATCCGCTTTTAACCAAGAACTCTCTAAGGCGGTCTCGGAATTTAAATCAGAAATTGCTTCTTTGGGCTCCAGGACCGATGCTCTGGAAACCAAGACCGACGACCTATGTCGCTCCCAAATGCGCATGGACTCGGAACTTACTAAGCTCCAAGACGAAATTGAAATACTCAAGGAGAAGCAGGAAGATCAAGAAAATCGCTCCCGCCGCAATAATCTCCGTATCCGGAATGTGGCGGAATCTGTGTCTGGCCCTTCCTTACAGGCGTTTCTAGGAGACTTCTTTCAGCACCTGGTACCAGACCTTTCTGATGAGGACTGCCTCTGCGACAGAGCCCATAGAGCTTTAAGGAGCAGGCCCTCGGCATCTCAGCCTCCCAGAGATGTTATTGTCCGCCTACACTACTATAAATCCAAGGAGCGCATTTTGTTTTCCACCCGAGACACTCCTACTATTCCTTTCCGAGACATGCCTCTTCAAATATACCAGGATTTGGCCCCTTCCACTATTCAGAAGAGGAGGGACCTTCAGCCTGTTACGAGGATTCTTCGCCAGCATAATATCCGATACAGGTGGGGCTTCCCTTTTCTCCTCCAAGTCTCTGCCAACAATGTCGTGTACCCGATTAAGACTCTGGCACAAGGTCACGACTTACTAGCAAAAATGGATCTGCTCCCGGACCCCGCCCATGCCTCCACCCCACCGATCTCGCCTACACCTCAACGCCCGAAGCCTCCAGCAGCTGAGTGGACAAGAGTGGGCCGTCCACGTTCCGAGGAAGCGGACCCCCCTTGACTTTACTTGGTTGCTCTCTGCCTCTACCCTTACTTGCCGCAACACATTGACTTGGTTTATTTTTCAGACTTTGTTTTGTTTAAGTTTATTGGCCAACAAACCCCGCCATATCTTTTTTAGCTCCGCCCGCAGTTGATCTTATATATGGGCCGCTCTCGCCACCAAGTCGCAGGCCCTGCCCGGTCTCTCTAGGCTGTTTCTCGTCCTTTTCTCCCAATGTTATGTACGTGGGGTTTTTTTTTTTTATTCTTTTTTTTTTATTCTTTTTTTGTTTTGTTTTTTTTTCTTTTTTTTTTCTTTCCTCTCCCTACAGGTCACAGACAACCGGTTTTCTATGAGTCTTTGGTACGGACTTTCGCATAAAGGTTCCAGTTAGTCCCATTTCTTTATTTCATTCGATTTTATATTAGTTATTTCAGCTTGTCTGGTTAACCTTTAAAATGTTGTTGGGTGTTATAGGGCCGCCTTTGATCTGTTTACTGTATGACTGCTTATGTGTTATTGGTTAGAATTCTTGCAGACCTGAACTGTTCTAATTCGCTGCTTGGTATTGTGTAACCCCCTCCCCCACACACCCTTTTTTTTTAAATTATTTCATTTTTTATTTTTTTGTGTGTGAACCCTTTCCCTTCCTACAGGTAGTACACCGTATCTTTTCCCTACGTTTAGGGAATCTTGCTGTTCTGTTGGAACTCTCCGACAGATTGGGGACCAGAGTTCTCTGGTCGCTCCGGTTTCGAAACCCACCACCCCCATGCACCCTTTGTTTGTAGAGATTGCATTTTGTTCATTACTGATACAGCGGCCCCTTATCGGGACCCACATTTTTAGGGTTTACGCCCTTATGGGCACCCTCTGTCTCTTTTTCTTTTTCATCCTATGCTGTAGACTTAACCTTTCTCTTCCCCCCCTTCTTCTCGACCTTTCTTTTCTTGGGTTGGACCCTTGCTATTTTTTATTTCTCTTTTCCTCTTCTCAGCGCATTCAGTGTTTTCAGGAATCTAGAGCTTACCCTTTCTTTGTTACCCAGTTATGGCTCTGAAGTTACTATCAATTAATGTTAATGGGCTAAACTCCCCCAAAAAACGTACTGTGGCTCTCAGCGCATGTAAGAGAGAGAAGGCAGATATTGTTTTTTTTCAAGAAACACATCTCACGGGTCTACACACCCAACTAAAAGGCAAGCAGTACTCTCAGACCTTTTTTGCCTCGGCTAATTGTAAAAAAAGGGGGGTCGCTATTTTAATACACCGCAACATTCCTTTTATTCACTCTAAAACAATAACGGACCCGGACGGGCGTTATATTGTGGTAATTGGCTCCCTGCGTTCCGAAACCTTCACTCTCGCCTCTATATATGCCCCGAATCAAGACCAGTCCCAATTTTTCCAAGTTTTATTTAAGCGTCTTCAAAAGGTTGCACAAGGTCACATAATTCTAGGTGGGGATTTCAATGCTGTTATTGATCACTCATTGGATAAATCCGGCCCTCCAGGTGCTAAGAAAGATGTTACCGCTTCTAAGGCTTCTCTCACCCTTTCCTCGTCTCTTAAACAATTGAACTTATGCGACTCATGGCGGTTATGTCACTCCTCGGCTCGAGACTACACACATTATTCAGCCCCTCATCAGCAATACTCACGCATTGACATGCTCCACATTTCTCAATCCACTGCCTCTTTAATTGCGGATGCTGGTATATCCCCTTTTACGTGGACTGATCATGCCGGCGTGTATATTCTATTAGACCTCCTCCAGGGCCCTCCACCCACTCGTAAATGGCGTCTAGATGACACATTATTGCTACACCCTTCGACCTTAACTGACCTCAAAATGACCTTGAAACACTATTTTGATGAAAATGGCACTCCAGACGTCACCCCTGGAATTGTGTGGGAGGCTCATAAAGCCACCCTCCGAGGCCACATAATGGTTAAGACCTCTGTCATGAGGAAAAAAGCAGCACGTGAAATCTCTTCTTTGGAAAATCAAATAGCTACTTTACTGGCCCAACATAAACTATCTCCTACTGCATCGCTCCTATCCCAGATCGACAATCTCAAAGGTCAATTGAACGCTTTACTTTCTTATCGGGCAGCGAACATCTTGCAGAAACTGAGACAGAGATTTTACGATAAATCAGATAAGGTCGACTCCTTGCTAGCTAATAAACTGAGACGCAAACAAGCTTCAACCACTATTGATAAACTCTTTATCAAAAAATTAAATGGTCCTACGTATGATTCCACAGAAATGGTGGATGAATTTAGAGATTTTTACAAGTTGCTGTACAACTTGCCGACATCCTCCTCCCCTTCAATTGATTTAGAGAATATACGGACATACTTATTGAACACTCCTCTACCTACTATTACTGATACACAACTAACATCACTAAACGCAGACGTATCACTAGAGGAAGTTACGACTGCTATCAGGTCCATGCGGTCCTCTGCTGCCCCAGGACCTGATGGCTTCACGGCCCAATATTATAAAACTTTTGTACATGAACTCACCCCCCACCTTACCCATTTATTCAATAGCATTTTAAATGGGTCCTCCTTTGCTCCAGCCTCCCTGCAAGCAAACATTGTGGTGATTCCGAAACCTGACAAAGATCCCACGAAATGCGTCAATTATAGGCCAATTTCGTTGCTTAACGTAGACCTCAAAATCTATGCAAAGATTTTGGCAAAACGTTTAGCTTCCTATCTTCCTCACCTAATTCACCCAGATCAAGTAGGTTTCATCCCGGGTCGTCAAGCATCCGACAACACTAGAAGGGCTATAGATATAATTCACTCTATACATAAGCAGAAACTACCCTCTTTGATCCTTGCACTAGATGCCGAGAAGGCATTTGACCGCATTTCCTGGCCTTTTGCCTTCCAGGTTCTTGACAGAATGGGCTTTACCGGTAAATTCTCCCAAGGCGTCAAAGCCCTATACCAGCACCCTACAGCCACAGTTTCTGTTAACCGTCTCACTTCTTCTCCTTTTCAGATTACTAATGGCACCAGGCAAGGATGCCCACTTTCCCCCCTAATTTTCGCCTTGGTCATGGAACCCCTAGCTGCGAGAATACGTGATAATTCTGACATTCTGGGTGTACGTGTTGGTCCGACTGAACATAAAATTGCCCTATACGCGGACGATGTACTCTTATCTCTGGGAAACCCCACCCAATCTTTACATCCCCTTTTATCTGAAATTGGCCTTTACTCTCAACTTTCAGGCTATAAAATCAATACTGAAAAATCTGAAGTATTAGACTTTTATATTCCAGGACCGACCAAACTAACCCTAGAGGCCTCTTTTCCATTTAATTGGCATAAGAAGAAACTTAAATATTTAGGTATTTTTTTAACACATAGACATCACCAACTGTTTCAAGCTAACTTCCCCCGTATTTTAGACCAGATTAAATCAGACCTACTCTCATGGTCTTCTTACTTCATTTCCTGGATAGGAAGGATAAATTCGGTTAAGATGAATATACTCCCCAGACTTCTCTACCTTTTCCAGACTCTTCCGATCTTTATCCCGGCTTATGTATTTAAATTTTTGAGATTCCAGTCCGCTCGCTTCATATGGGCAAATAGACATCCCAGAATACGCCTACAACTGCTTCAGCGCCCCACTCATGGTGGAGGGCTAGGTATTCCAGATTTCAGAAAATATTATATCGCTGCACAGTTAGCACAATGTGTGCAGTGGTGCGGTGCTGGAGCAGGGAAGGTTTGGGTTGATATTGAGGCTGCAGAGCTAGGACTCTCTTCCATCTCCTCTCTTTTATGGATCTCAAGACCTAACCATCCTAAAAGTGTGGTTTCTCACCCGATTGTATCTCGTTCTTTATCAATCTGGGACTATGCAAATAGAAAACATAGTTTGGCTCCTTCTCCCTCCCCTGTTATTCCACTCCTCCATAATCCGGCCTTTCCTCCAGGAATGCATAGTACAGCATTTCTTCCATGGAAACACAGAGGCATTCTGTTCCTTAATGATATTTCTAAAGATAAAAATTTCCCCCAATTCTCTCAAGTTCAGGATAACCACATACCTACTAAACATTTTTTTCAATATTTACAAATCAGACACTTTCACTCTTCAACGAAACATACACTCACTGGCAGGCCACTATCTGCTTTTGAAGCATTGTGCCTCAGACGCTCCTCCACTAGAGGACTGATTTCTTTTCTCTATACATTACTCTCTGATGGCTCCACGTCCCCGCAACCTCCCTACGAAAAAGCCTGGGAAAAGGATCTCAACACTACTTTCACTGAAGATGAGTGGTCAGAGATCTGGGACAATGCGGCCTCTAGCTCTATATGCGTCAAGATTAAAGAGAACATTTACAAGTTATTATATCGTTGGTATTATGTCCCCTCCAGACTTAGTAAGATCTATCCTGATGCCTCCGACAGGTGTTGGAGAGGGTGTAACTTAGAAGGCTCATTTATGCATATATGGTGGTCTTGCCCCAAGATAGCTAGCTTGTGGAATGAAGTCGTCAACTTCATAGCAATCCTATTACATATCCCCATTCCAAATGACCCTAAATATTTTCTTTTACCACTAGATATTCCAACGTTATCCAAACATCAAAACAAATTGATGCGCCATGTGATCTCTGCGGTCACCTGCCAGATCGCATTGGACTGGAAACAATCGACTGCTCCCACTTTGCACACTATAATGTCCCGCATTTGGTATGTGTACCGTATGGAGTACATGACGAGTATCCTCAATAACTCTTCAAAAAAATTCATTGCCATTTGGTCTCCGTGGATCTCCCTACACGGGATCAGCTCTCCTTTTGCTATTTAATATTTATCCTCTTGGGTTTTTTTTTTAATATACTGGATTGTATGATTCTTTATTCCTTTTTGGCAAGGGTCCAGCCCTCCCCCCCTCATTCCTTCTTCCTTACCCTCTGTTCTCCTTCTGTCCTCTAACTCTCTTTTTTCTTACTCTCTGCTTCTTTTATGTTTATTTCTTTTTCCAATAACTACACTATCCAGACGTTTGTTTTTTGTTTTTTCTTCATTTCTTTAAAAACGGATAAAATGGATCACATACAGAAATTTGATAGTACCATGCTTCCCAAGTTTTTTATAGGAGTTTTTATTGTACTGGATTGTGAATGTTGAAAGCTGTATTATTGATGTATTGTGATCTCCCAATAAATAAATCTTTAAAAAAAATAATAATAATAAAGCAGCCAGTATTTACCCTGTACAGAAACATAATAACCCACCCAAATCTGTCTCTTTCTAATCTACACGTTATATCTGCAACACCTGCAGTGCACATGGGGGGTCATTCCGAGTTGATCACACGTAGCAACTTTTTGCTGCCCAAGCGATCAACTAGATGCCGCCTATGGGGGAGTGTATTTCTGAATAGCAGGGCTGCGAACGCTTGTGCAGCCCTGCTATGCACAAAAAGTTTCCTGTAAAAGAAGACCAGGGTAAGAGTTACTTACCCTGTGCGATCGTTCCAGCGATGCAGGTCCCGGAATTGACATCAGACATCCGCGTTGGACTCACCACTCACCGAAAACGGTGAGTTGCCACCCGGTTCCACCTTCCTCCTGTCAATCTTCTTGCGGTCGCCGATGCGACCACTTTCCTAGCTAGCGGCATTGCTGCCTGGCGACGCCCATCACCAGGCAATGATGCACCTGCGCAATGCGGCCACCGCGCATGTGCAGTTCCGACCCGATTGCACGGCTGCGAGGAAGCGCAGTGTGCGATCGGGTCGGAATGACCCCCCCATGATTTTGCCCAACTGCTGACAAATTTGCTGCTGCGATCAACTCGGAATGACCCCCCATGTGCACTGCAGGGGAGGCAGATATAACATGTGCAGAGAGAGTTAGATTTGGGTGTGGCGTGTTCAAACTGCACTCTAAATTGCAGTGCAAAAATAAAGCAGCCAGTATTTACCCTGCACAGAAACAAAATAACCCACCCAAATCTAACTCTCTCTGCACATGTTATATCTGCCTCCCCTGCAGTGCACATGGAGGGTAATTCAGACCTGATTGTATTGTAATTTGTTATCAGTTGGGCAAAACCATGTGCACTACAGGGGGGGGGGGGGGGGGGGGGCAGATATGAAATGTGCAGAGAGAGTTAGATTTGGGTGGGTTATTTTGTTTCTGTGCAGGGTAAATACTGGCTGCTTTATTTTTACACTGATTGCAGTTTGAACACACCCCACCCAAATCTAACTCTCTCTGCACATGTTATATCTGCCCACCCTGCAGTGCATATTGGGGGTCATTCAGAGCACAGCTACAATCATTCACAATGACATGCGGGGGTACGCCCAGCACAGGACTATCCCGCCCCGCATGTCAGTGCCGCCCCCCCCCACAGAAGTGCAAAGGCATCGCACAGCGACGATGCCTTTACACTTCAAGAGTAGCTCCCGACCAGCGCAGCTTTAGCGTGCTGGCCGGGAGCTACTCATCGCTCCTCAGCCCACAGCAGCAGCGTGTGATGTCACGCAGCTGCTGCGGCCCGCCCCCCGTTCGGTCCGGCCACACCTGCGTTGGCCGGACCGCGCCCACGAATTGGCAGCCAAATGTCGCCGTTCCGCCCCCTCCGCCCAGCGACTGCTTCTGCCTGTCAATCAGGCAGAGCCGATTGTAGCGGCCCGACGGCCGAAGCGCCGGCGCACTTCTGACCCGATCGCACCTCTGCGATAAACTGCAGCGTGCGATCGTGTCAGAATGACCCCCATGGTTTTGCCCAACTGCTAACAAATTTGTTGCTACGATCAGGTCTGAATTACCCCCGAAGATGCCTCGATCAGTGTTAGCTTGGCTCTTCCATAGAACAATCTTTTTGTACTTTTAGACAAAAGAGACAGATTTATTCTTGTAATTTTCAGGCCCAATTGCTTTTTTATGGGTTTACTTGCAACTGTTCCCGTTTTTATAAGTCTGCTCTGTACTGCAGAAAAATCAATTACTACACCACCAGCTGCTAATACCCTTTTTCCATCTGTAGCACGGGTCGCAGCCGGCAGCCTGGACACGGCTACGACCCGTGCTACAGCCCCCTTTCCCACAGCGCTCACCAACCCGGCATATTGCCGGGTTGTTGACACTGCTAGTGACGCAGCAGGGGCTGCGCTGGGAGATCACATGATCTCCAAGCGCCGCCCTTCCATACACTGTGAACGGGAGCCGTGTCGCATCGACACGGCTTCCGTTCACACTACACAGCTTACCGGGTTGAACACGTGTTCAACCCGGCAAGCCACTCGGGTAGGATTCCCGGATCACTTGATCCGGGAATTTGCAGGTGGACCCTTTTCCACTAGGAAAAATCAGGGGTAAATGCGCGCCCTAGCGCATTTACCCGTGTTTTTAAAGCTAGTGGGAAAGGGGTATAAATCTTGTAATTTTCTTTTTTTACCTAGACAAATAACATTTGTCCTAATCAATAGTTTTTACTTTGGAGTGTTGTTTTATGTTTCCATCTGCATTTCCTCTTCCATTTCGGTGACACAGACCCAGATTTGCTATGCGTTTTAGCCAGCTTTGAAACACTAGATGTACTAGATCCTAAAGAATCATCACTAGGACTAACAGTCTTTGACATCACAGTGAGTTGCCAGCACCATAAAGTACAGCACTGTCCTGTGCATCTTTAGGAAGCTCTGTGTGGGCAGTACAGGCGGCCAGGTGCCGTTCCAGAGACCTGTGCCCTAGGTTATGGCATCGCTTGCACACCCATTCTTACGGTCTTGCTCGGAAATAAGCACAGGGTCACCTAGATAAACCCATATTAGAACTAGACCAATATCAGAAAAGACTGGACTGAAGGGACAAACTTATTTTAACTATTAAAAGAGGTGCTATCAAGTCACAAAGAAAAAAGAGGATGCTGGTGCACATAAAATCACTGCAGCTGGTGCACATAAAATCACTGCAGCTGTAATAAAAGCAGATGTAATAAACTCTGCAAATAACATGGAGTATAATTGAGGTTCTTAGTGCATATGTGGCCATACATGTGAGCCATCCACAATGTCAAGGTGCACCCATCAGATAGGTCCCTAACATTAAGTCCCTGATAAATTGACATTATGTGTTAGTATTAGTAATGTTAGGGAGCCATCTGATGGTAGTTGTATACTTGCTGTCACAAGGATTGAGAAGTTCACTTTAGTAGACAGAGATTGGGTTCCTATGGCTGATACTTGAGCCATTCAAGCAAGCATACTTTGTGTCTACCGGTGACAGGGCCTAATTCAGCATGCGGGGGGCCACCCAGCACAGGGCAAGGAGGTAGGAGCTGCTGCTGCTGGTGATCACAGTCTAGCTGGCCATAGAGATGTGCCAGTGGCTGCTCTGACCTGGCTCCTGAGTCTGGCACCTGCAGGAAGATTACATTCCAGCAGGTGGTGGTGGGCGTTTCTTACACAGTTGCATTGTCAGGATCCATCGAAAACCGTATTTGCCTGTGGGCACAGGAACTGGGACCACTGGCAATAGAAAAAGTTGAAGTAAGGATGGATAAGACACTAATTATACTACTTGCTGGAGTAGATTATGGGGTAATATCTAAAATTAGGAATGCTGGGCAAGATACTGGTAGAACTGAACACCAGAAGGGACTGGTGGCACTCGGACTGAATCACTGGTGGGACTGGTCACTGGACTGGAGCCAGTGGATAAGAGCTGAACACTAGGCCAGTACCGGTGGAACTGGATACTGGGCTGGGACCAATGGACAAGGGTTGGACACTGGGCAAGAACCAGTGATGCTTGAGACCAGACCGGTCTCAAGCATCACCGGTGTGTTGTTTGAGACCAGCTCCGCTTTCCGAGAATTTGTCACGACTTGCCAGCCGATTCCCCAGATACATCAATATGAAAATTACTGCAAGTGACTTATGGTTACTCCAGCACGTGTGGTTAATCAGAAATGGTAACTAGCACCAACAAGGAGAAAAGATTTAGTGATATGACACTAGGTAGCCCTTTGCTTCTAACTACATACACATTTTTTTATATGTCGTCAAAACAACTAAATCAGGTAAAGAACACTTTGGGGGTAATTCTGAGTTGATCGCAGCAGCAAGTTTGTTAGCAATTGGGCAAAACCATGTGCACTGCAGGGGGGGGGGGCAGATATAACATTTGCAGAGAGTGTTAGATTTGGGTGGGGTGTATTCAAACTGAAATCTAAATTGCAGTGTAAAAATAAAGCAGCCAGTATTTACCCTGCACAGAAACAAAAAAAACCCCACTCAAATCTAACTCTCTCTGCAAATGTTATATTTGCCCCCCTTTGCAGTGCACATGGTTTTGCCCAATTGCTAACAAACTGGCTGCTGCGATCAACTCAGAATTACCCCCACTTTGTGCTGTTTGTATCTCATTCTTATCTCCCTGGCAGCTACTCCAAACAGCCCCTACCTTTGTGGATTTTAAGTCTTTCAAAGCCTAAATTAATTGCTTGGGACATGTGTGTAAAGTCTCTTTTACCATAGGGTTTCCCTGTCAAACAAGTAGGGTCTACAGAGAATTTACATTGGTATCAGAATTGTCCATATAGCTTCTGACCGAGTGAGTTATGGCTGGATCATCCATATTGCAGGGAACAATTTAGAAGTCATTGATCTGCAGAGGTACATAACATCCTCAGAAAACATTATCTGTTCGTTTGACCTCAAAAGATTTAACCCTATTGTAGCTAGAGATGAGCGGGTTCGGTTTCTCTGAATCCGAACCCGCCAGAACTTCATGTTTTTTTTCACGGGTCCGAACGACTCGGATCTTCCCGCCTTGCTCGGTTAACCCGAGCGCGCCCGAACGTCATCATGACGCTGTCGGATTCTCGTGAGGCTCGGATTCTATCGCGAGACTCGGATTCTATATAAGGAGCCGCGCGTCGCCGCCATTTTCACACGTGCATTGAGATTGATAGGGAGAGGACGTGGCTGGCGTCCTCTCCATTTAGATTATAAGAGACTGAGAGAGATTTACTGGAGCTGACTAGGAGGAGTACTGTTACTGTAGAAGTGTAGAGACTGAGTGGAGAGAGTTTACTAGTGAGGACAGTGCAGTTTACTTTATAATCCGTTCTCTGCCTGAAAAAAGCGATACACAGCACACAGTGACTCAGTCACATACCATATCTGTGTGCACTGCTCAGGCTCAGGCCAGTGTGCTGCATCATCTATTATCTATATATAATATTATATATATCTGTCTGACTGCTCAGCTCACACAGCTTATAATTGTGGGGGAGACTGGGGAGCACTACTGCAGTGCCAGTTATAGGTTATAGCAGGAGCCAGGAGTACATAATATATTATATAGTGAGTGACCACCAGACACACAGTGCAGTTTATTTAATATATCCGTTCTCTGCCTGAAAAAAGCGATACACACAGTGACTCAGTCAGTCACATACCATATCTGTGTGCACTGCTCAGGCTCAGGCCAGTGTGCTGCATCATCTATTATCTATATATAATATTATATATATCTGTCTGACTGCTCAGCTCACACAGCTTATAATTGTGGGGGAGACTGGGGAGCACTACTGCAGTGCCAGTTATAGGTTATAGCAGGAGCCAGGAGTACATAATATATTATATAGTGAGTGACCACCAGACACACAGTGCAGTTTATTTAATATATCCGTTCTCTGCCTGAAAAAAGCGATACACACAGTGACTCAGTCAGTCACATACCATATCTGTGTGCACTGCTCAGGCTCAGGCCAGTGTGCTGCATCATCTATTATCTATATATAATATTATATATATCTGTCTGACTGCTCAGCTCACACAGCTTATAATTGTGGGGGAGACTGGGGAGCACTACTGCAGTGCCAGTTATAGGTTATAGCAGGAGCCAGGAGTACATAATATATTATATAGTGAGTGACCACCAGACACACAGTGCAGTTTATTTAATATATCCGTTCTCTGCCTGAAAAAAGCGATACACACAGTGACTCAGTCAGTCACATACCATATCTGTGTGCACTGCTCAGGCTCAGGCCAGTGTGCTGCATCATCTATTATCTATATATAATATTATATATATCTGTCTGACTGCTCAGCTCACACAGCTTATAATTGTGGGGGAGACTGGGGAGCACTACTGCAGTGCCAGTTATAGGTTATAGCAGGAGCCAGGAGTACATAATATATTATATAGTGAGTGACCACCAGACACACAGTGCAGTTTATTTAATATATCCGTTCTCTGCCTGAAAAAAGCGATACACACAGTGACTCAGTCAGTCACATACCATATCTGTGTGCACTGCTCAGGCTCAGGCCAGTGTGCTGCATCATCTATTATCTATCTATATATAATATTATATATATCTGTCTGACTGCTCAGCTCACACAGCTTATAATTGTGGGGGAGACTGGGGAGCACTACTGCAGTGCCAGTTATAGGTTATAGCAGGAGCCAGGAGTACATAATATATTATATAGTGAGTGACCACCAGACACACAGTGCAGTTTATTTAATATATCCGTTCTCTGCCTGAAAAAAGCGATACACACAGTGACTCAGTCAGTCACATACCATATCTGTGTGCACTGCTCAGGCTCAGGCCAGTGTGCTGCATCATCTATTATCTATATATAATATTATATATATCTGTCTGACTGCTCAGCTCACACAGCTTATAATTGTGGGGGAGACTGGGGAGCACTACTGCAGTGCCAGTTATAGGTTATAGCAGGAGCCAGGAGTACATAATATATTATATAGTGAGTGACCACCAGACACACAGTGCAGTTTATTTAATATATCCGTTCTCTGCCTGAAAAAAGCGATACACACAGTGACTCAGTCAGTCACATACCATATCTGTGTGCACTGCTCAGGCTCAGGCCAGTGTGCTGCATCATCTATATATATTATATATCTGTCTGACTGCTCAGCTCACACAGCTTATAATTGTGGGGGAGACTGGGGAGCACTACTGCAGTGCCAGTTATAGGTTATAGCAGGAGCCAGGAGTACATATTATATTAAAATTAAACAGTGCACACTTTTGCTGCAGGAGTGCCACTGCCAGTGTGACTGACCAGTGACCTGACCACACTGACCACCAGTATAGTTAGTAGTATACTTATATTGTGATTGCCTGAAAAAGTTAAACACTCGTCGTGTGACTTCACTTGTGTGTTTTTTTTTTTTTTATTCTATAAAAATAAAACTCATTCTGCTGACAGACAGTGTCCAGCAGGTCCGTCATTATATAATATATAATATATACCTGTCCGGCTGCAGTAGTGATATATATATATTTTTTATATCATTTATCATCCAGTCGCAGCAGACACAGTACGGTAGTTCACGGCTGTGGCTACCTCTGTGTCTCTGCACTCGGCAGGCAGTCCGTCCATAATTGTAATACCACCTAACCGTGGATTTTTTTCATTCTTCTTTATACATACATAGTTACATAGACATCTTCTCTTTATCAACCAGTCTATATTAGCTGCAGACACAGTACAGTACGGTAGTTCACGGCTGTGGCTACCTCTGTGTCTGCACTCGGCAGGCAGTCCGTCCATAATTGTATACCACCTAACCGTGGTTTTTTTTCATTCTTCTTTATACATACATAGTTACATAGACATCTTCTCTTTATCAACCAGTCTATATTAGCTGCAGACACAGTACAGTACGGTAGTTCACGGCTGTGGCTACCTCTGTGTCTGCACTCGGCAGGCAGTCCGTCCATAATTGTATACCACCTAACCGTGGATTTTTTTCAGTCTTCTTTATACATACATAGTTACATAGACATCTTCTCTTTATCAACCAGTCTATATTAGCTGCAGACACAGTACAGTACGGTAGTTCACGGCTGTGGCTACCTCTGTGTCTGCAGTCGGCAGGCAGTCCATAATTGTATACTAGTATCCATCTCCATTGTTTACCTGAGGTGCCTTTTAGTTGTGCCTATTAAAATATGGAGAACAAAAATGTTGAGGTTCCAAAATTAGGGAAAGATCAAGATCCACTTCCACCTCGTGCTGAAGCTGCTGCCACTAGTCATGGCCGAGACGATGAAATGCCAGCAACGTCGTCTGCCAAGGCCGATGCCCAATGTCATAGTACAGAGCATGTCAAATCCAAAACACCAAATATCAGAAAAAAAAGGACTCCAAAACCTAAAATAAAATTGTCGGAGGAGAAGCGTAAACTTGCCAATATGCCATTTACCACACGGAGTGGCAAGGAACGGCTGAGGCCCTGGCCTATGTTCATGGCTAGTGGTTCAGCTTCACATGAGGATGGAAGCACTCAGCCTCTCGCTAGAAAAATGAAAAGACTCAAGCTGGCAAAAGCAGCACAGCAAAGAACTGTGCATTCTTCGAAATCCCAAATCCACAAGGAGAGTCCAATTGTGTCGGTTGCGATGCCTGACCTTCCCAACACTGGACGTGAAGAGCATGCGCCTTCCACCATTTGCACGCCCCCTGCAAGTGCTGGAAGGAGCACCCGCAGTCCAGTTCCTGATAGTCAGATTGAAGATGTCAGTGTTGAAGTACACCAGGATGAGGAGGATATGGGTGTTGCTGGCGCTGGGGAGGAAATTGACCAGGAGGATTCTGATGGTGAGGTGGTTTGTTTAAGTCAGGCACCCGGGGAGACACCTGTTGTCCGTGGGAGGAATATGGCCGTTGACATGCCAGGTGAAAATACCAAAAAAATCAGCTCTTCGGTGTGGAGGTATTTCACCAGAAATGCGGACAACAGGTGTCAAGCCGTGTGTTCCCTTTGTCAAGCTGTAATAAGTAGGGGTAAGGACGTTAACCACCTCGGAACATCCTCCCTTATACGTCACCTGCAGCGCATTCATAATAAGTCAGTGACAAGTTCAAAAACTTTGGGTGACAGCGGAAGCAGTCCACTGACCAGTAAATCCCTTCCTCTTGTAACCAAGCTCACGCAAACCACCCCACCAACTCCCTCAGTGTCAATTTCCTCCTTCCCCAGGAATGCCAATAGTCCTGCAGGCCATGTCACTGGCAATTCTGACGAGTCCTCTCCTGCCTGGGATTCCTCCGATGCATCCTTGCGTGTAACGCCTACTGCTGCTGGCGCTGCTGTTGTTGCCGCTGGGAGTCGATGGTCATCCCAGAGGGGAAGTCGTAAGCCCACTTGTACTACTTCCAGTAAGCAATTGACTGTTCAACAGTCCTTTGCGAGGAAGATGAAATATCACAGCAGTCATCCTACTGCAAAGCGGATAACTGAGGCCTTGACAACTATGTTGGTGTTAGACGTGCGTCCGGTATCCGCCGTTAGTTCACAGGGAACTAGACAATTTATTGAGGCAGTGTGCCCCCGTTACCAAATACCATCTAGGTTCCACTTCTCTAGGCAGGCGATACCGAGAATGTACACGGACGTCAGAAAAAGACTCACCAGTGTCCTAAAAAATGCAGTTGTACCCAATGTCCACTTAACCACGGACATGTGGACAAGTGGAGCAGGGCAGGGTCAGGACTATATGACTGTGACAGCCCACTGGGTAGATGTATGGACTCCCGCCGCAAGAACAGCAGCGGCGGCACCAGTAGCAGCATCTCGCAAACGCCAACTCTTTCCTAGGCAGGCTACGCTTTGTATCACCAGTTTCCAGAATACGCACACAGCTGAAAACCTCTTACGGCAACTGAGGAAGATCATCGCGGAATGGCTTACCCCAATTGGACTCTCCTGTGGATTTGTGGCATCGGACAACGCCAGCAATATTGTGTGTGCATTAAATATGGGCAAATTCCAGCACGTCCCATGTTTTGCACATACCTTGAATTTGGTGGTGCAGAATTTTTTAAAAAACGACAGGGGCGTGCAAGAGATGCTGTCGGTGGCCAGAAAAATTGCGGGACACTTTCGGCGTACAGGCACCACGTACAGAAGACTGGAGCACCACCAAAAACTACTGAACCTGCCCTGCCATCATCTGAAGCAAGAAGTGGTAACGAGGTGGAATTCAACCCTCTATATGCTTCAGAGGTTGGAGGAGCAGCAAAAGGCCATTCAAGCCTATACAATTGAGCACGATATAGGAGGTGGAATGCACCTGTCTCAAGTGCAGTGGAGAATGATTTCAACGTTGTGCAAGGTTCTGATGCCCTTTGAACTTGCCACACGTGAAGTCAGTTCAGACACTGCCAGCCTGAGTCAGGTCATTCCCCTCATCAGGCTTTTGCAGAAGAAGCTGGAGGCATTGAAGAAGGAGCTAAAAGGGAGCGATTCCGCTAGGCATGTGGGACTTGTGGATGCAGCCCTTAATTCGCTTAACAAGGATTCACGGGTGGTCAATCTGTTGAAATCAGAGCACTACATTTTGGCCACCGTGCTCGATCCTAGATTTAAAGCCTACCTTGGATCTCTCTTTCCGGCAGACACAAGTCTGCTGGGGTTGAAAGACCTGCTGGTGACAAAATTGTCAAGTCAAGCGGAACGCGACCTGTCAACATCTCCTCCTTCACATTCTCCCGCAACTGGGGGTGCGAGGAAAAGGCTCAGAATTCCGAGCCCACCCGCTGGCGGTGATGCAGGGCAGTCTGGAGCGACTGCTGATGCTGACATCTGGTCCGGACTGAAGGACCTGACAACGATTACGGACATGTCGTCTACTGTCACTGCATATGATTCTCTCAACATTGATAGAATGGTGGAGGATTATATGAGTGACCGCATTCAAGTAGGCACGTCACACAGTCCGTACTTATACTGGCAGGAAAAAGAGGCAATTTGGAGGCCCTTGCACAAACTGGCTTTATTCTACCTAAGTTGCCCTCCCACAAGTGTGTACTCCGAAAGAGTGTTTAGTGCCGCCGCTCACCTTGTCAGCAATCGGCGTACGAGGTTACATCCAGAAAATGTGGAGAAGATGATGTTCATTAAAATGAATTATAATCAATTCCTCCGCGGAGACATTGACCAGCAGCAATTGCCTCCACAAAGTACACAGGGAGCTGAGATGGTGGATTCCAGTGGGGACGAATTGATAATCTGTGAGGAGGGGGATGTACACGGTGATATATCGGCGGGTGAAGATGAGGTGGACATCTTGCCTCTGTAGAGCCAGTTTGTGCAAGGAGAGATTAATTGCTTCTTTTTTGGGGGGGGTCCAAACCAACCCGTCATATCAGTCACAGTCGTGTGGCAGACCCTGTCACTGAAATGATGGGTTGGTTAAAGTGTGCATGTCCTGTTTTGTTTATACAACATAAGGGTGGGTGGGAGGGCCCAAGGACAATTCCATCTTGCACCTCTTTTTTCTTTTCTTTTTCTTTGCATCATGTGCTGATTGGGGAGGGTTTTTTGGAAGGGACATCCTGCGTGACACTGCAGTGCCACTCCTAGATGGGCCCGGTGTTTGTGTCGGCCACTAGGGTCGCTAATCTTACTCACACAGTCAGCTACCTCATTGCGCCTCTTTTTTTCTTTGCGTCATGTGCTGTTTGGGGAGGGTTTTTTGGAAGGGACATCCTGCGTGACACTGCAGTGCCACTCCTAGATGGGCCCGGTGTTTGTGTCGGCCACTAGGGTCGCTTATCTTACTCACACAGCGACCTCGGTGCAAATTTTAGGACTAAAAATAATATTGTGAGGTGTGAGGTATTCAGAATAGACTGAAAATGAGTGTAAATTATGGTTTTTGAGGTTAATAATACTTTGGGATCAAAATGACCCCCAAATTCTATTATTTAAGCTGTTTTTTAGTGTTTTTTGAAAAAAAACACCCGAATCCAAAACACACCCGAATCCGACAAAAAAAATTCGGTGAGGTTTTGCCAAAACGCGTTCGAACCCAAAACACGGCCGCGGAACCGAACCCAAAACCAAAACACAAAACCCGAAAAATTTCAGGCGCTCATCTCTAATTGTAGCCTTGAATGGGTATTTGTGAGAAGGTCATTTCCACATAACCTTCTGCTGTGTATAGTAATCCCACACTTTTTTACAACCTGAAACGTCCACTGACTCAATTACTGTGGGTTAATACAGAACTGAAAATAACATTCTTCATACAGAATACACATTGATAGGTTATACATAGAAAAATCAAATTTTTATGGTACCTATGCCACACCAGGCAAGAACTGGTGATGCTTGGGACCATGCTAGAACTGGTGATGCTTGAGACTAGGCTGTGACTGGCTGTTCTAGGTACCAGGCTGGGACTGGCTGTGCTGGAGACTAGGCTGGGACCGGTAGATGCTAGAGACTGGGTTGGGACTGGTGATGCCTCTGACTGGGATGTAACCAGTGAACAATGGGACTGGTGAATGCTGGAGGTCAGGCTGGGACCAGTGATGCCTCTGACTGGGCTTGGACTAGTGATGCCTCTGACTGGGCTTGGACTAGTGTTGCCTCTGACTTGGCTGGGACTGGGGTTCCTCTGACTAGGCTGGGACTGTTGATGCCTCTGACAAGGCTGGGACCAGTGATACCTCCAACCAGTCTGGACCAGGGATGCCTCTGACCAGGCAAGAACAGGTGATGCTTGAGACCTGGCTGTAATGGGGGAAGAGAACCCATCAGCAAGAATTCTATCTAACAATGTGTAACCTAATTTGAATCAAAAGGGTGCTTTAGTGGACACAGTGTGATGGCTAGCTATTAGTTTATCACATACAGTATGTTGTCTAGTTTACAAATAATGTTTTAGTTTCAAGAATGTTGATATATCATTAATTCAAATGTACCTGATAGTGATATCATTAATTCAAATGTACCTGATAGTGACACATCAACATAGAACAAAAGTATCACAAAATTTATTGAAACAATATTTTCATTTTGTGACAGAAATCACAAAGACAGGGTACAATTCAATACACTTTTATTTCTACCTAAGGCAGGATACAGCTTCATTTAAAGGTAAGGTTTACAGGCAAATAACAGTTCAAATACTGGTAGTAACAATCAGTGCATGTTCCAAATGGCTACTAACAAAACCCCACACTCCCACCTATCGGCTGGGCATTAACTGCCATCAGGAGCAATGTCTCTGTTCACTGAACACATACTTAAAAGGCAGATTACAGGTGCTGTTAATTAATTAGCCTAGCTTCTGTCTGACAACTGCTTGAGGCAAAACCTGGACTGGACCTTTTAGTCCTGCTGCTGCTCTGCTAAACCAGGGACATCCTGATGTTCCACATTAACTCCATGAGGAACTATGCTGTCCCTGCCACACTCCTCCCCCCTTAGCTTCAACCACCCTGGTGAAGTTAAGAACTTTTCAGTCGTGCTCCCTGTCAGCACTCCTTTTTATTGATCACATCAATCACAATTCATTTAATTTACAGTTCACTTATTCCTTCCACCCTTCCTCGATTCACTTTCTGGATCTGACCCTAACATTACAAAACAATACCATCATCACTACCAATTACACAAAAGAAGTGGGCACCAATGCTTATTTGCGTTTTAAAAGTGCCCACTACCCACCGTGGAAACAAAATATTCCGAAAGGGCAATTAATCCGTCTTTGGAGAAATTGCACAAAGAAAAAAGATTTTGAAAAACAAGCCGAATCAATGCTAGATTCCTTTGAGCAGAGGGGCTATCCAACTACGACCCTCCGGTCAGCCTTTAAAGAAGTACTAACTCTGGATAGGGAAGACCTATTAGTTCCAAAAACAAAATCTCCCAAGCAGTCAAATAATCAAATAGCATTTATATCTACTTATAACGACCAGTGTTCTGAAATTAAACGAATCATCAAAAAGAACTACAATATTCTTAAACAGGATCAATTATTAGGGGTAATTAATTCTGAGTTGATCGCAGCAGGAACTTTGTTAGCAGTTGGGCAAAACCATGTGCACTGCAGGGGAGGCAGATATAACATGTGCAGAGAGAGTTAGATTTGGGTGTGGTGTGTTAATTCTACAATCTAAATTGCAGTGTAAAAATAAAGCAGCCAGTATTTACCCTGCACAGAAACAAAATAACCCACCCATATCTAACTCTCTCTGCACATGTTATATCTGCCTCCCCTGCAGTGCACATGGTTTTGCTCAACTGCTAACAAAGTTCCTGCTGCGATCAACACAGAATTACCCCATTGATAGAAGATTTACCATTAGAACCTCTTTTTATTTTTAAAAATAATTTATCTCTGAAAAATCTACTAGCTCCCAGTTTCCTCAAAAATGAAGATAGAACTACACAACGTGAAGACAATCTTTCTTGGCTTCCACCTAAACCAAAATGATTTTATAAATGTGGGGGAAACAAATGCATCACAATATTTGTAATTATGTACAGGAAACAAAACCAAAATCCAGTAATAGCCATCAGAATTCTTGGGACATTAGAAGTTTTATTAACTGTAACAGTTCCTACGTCATTTATATATTAGTTTGTAGTTGTAATCAAAAATATGTGGGACGAACGACTAGAAAATTACGGGTCAGATTGTTAGAACATCTGAGGAATAGTTTGAATCACCTATTGACACATAGTGTATCCAAGCATTTCTTTGACCACCACAATGGGGATCCAGGAAGCCTAAAGATAACAGGAGTGGAATATATACCAACCACAAGTAGAGGAGTACATCACTTTAAGAAGCTTTGTAAACAAGAAATCTATGGATGCATAAAGTAGGTTCCATCTACCCTGAATGGTTGAATGAAGCAGTAGAACTGAATGTATTGTTATAATGTCCATTTATGCACTGAATCTACTTCTTATTCTGCTGTATACCCCATTAATTACTAAATGCATGCAAAAAAGACTCCATTGCCTTCCTTATTGGTTGTCGGATAAGAACAAATAAGAAATGGAATAGAAGTGTGTCTTTTCGTATAATATTTATTTTTACTGACGATCATTGATATATCTCTTTCAATCTTGGTTTCTAGTGACTATTTTCAATTAATTATTAAATTGTATCTATAACCACCTATAGTCTAATTAATATTTGTGTGTGTAGTATATTATTTGTGGATTAGAATGTGGTATATGAATATGAAGATTGGCTATTGTTCAACTTTGAGATAAATCTGTTCATTGGAGTACTAATTTGTTATCGTTAGTCTTGAGATAAGTATGTTTAGGAGAGTACCAATTTCCATCAATATTATTATACAATATCCTATGGTCATATGGAATTTCCAACAGTGTCACATGACTGGACTAGTCCAAGTCATGTGATACCTTATAATTTATGTAATATCCATTCCTTTCCTTCATTGCGTTTCCATGTATAGAATTATATAAATCCCCCCCCCCCTTTTTAAGTAATATGCGATGCGGAGCCAAATACTGTCCTCTCAGGTGAAGTGTAGCACTGTTAAGTACTGGATTTTCCCCTTCGTAATGAGGACTTTGTCCATTCTAGAAAGCATCCACTTCCTGGTCGCGGACTAGCGCCGGAGCACGTGACCCGGCCACGTGGTTGGCGCGTGTCACGTGACCCGGAAGTAAGACCCCATGAAATAAACATAAACTAGCATCCCATCACGTCAGCGGTCATGTGACTGCGATTGATCTTTTACTATTCAGTGAACTAATGTTCCCTTGTCTAAATAGATGTTTCTCTTTCTGTTCTTTTATTTCTTGATATATGAAGATCCTCAATTTTTTTTTTTTAAGCTGTGTCCTTACAGCCTGGTCGCGTGTCGGAGCCAAGACATGTGAACTGGCCACATGATCGGCGTGCATCACGTGACCGGGAGGTGGGATTATAGTAAATAATGAATATGCCATTGACACTTGCGGTCATGTGACCGTTACTGACCAACCAATAGACAAGGCTCCAATTGGTTGCATTTTCAGTCTATCAACCACTGTAACCAATAGAGGTATATAACTCCCAGTTACCATAGAAATAAATAATAAATATTGTTACCCATTGGTTGGAAAACGCTCTATGCATGTTTTCTATTTATATAGAATGAACTAAATTAAGGCTTATATATATATTGGATCATAATAATAGAATCTAAATGGGTTTATGTATTAAATATACACAATAGGTCTGCCTCCTATATATTACACATGTGTTTTAGATATTATCTGAAGTGATTGGATTGACTATTTGCACAAGTGTTACTAATCCTCCTCATTAGCAAGGGTATATAAACCCCACTCATACACTGTATGGTATCCTTTGATAAAGCTGCATGGAATCCTTTGATAAAGCTGCAAAACTTTTTGGGGAGCAGTGAAACGCGTCAGAACCCCCCTGTTCTACACCACCCCAGTTTCTGTGACCATCACTGTGTGTCTAACCAACCCCGGATCCACCATCAGCCCGCTGTGCAGTAATAAGAGGACAACTCCAGCACTCACCGCTACAGATGAGGACATTATAATTCTAACATGGATTTTCACGTATGGAAGCCTTTCCACCTCTAAATCGGTGACCGGTAAATATGCAATAACCGAACTGTGCTGATCCAACTTATCCTCTATGGCACTAGTGGATTTACCTGGGTATATCATTCAGGAACAGACACCAATTGGTCTAATTATATACAGATATACAGGGGTGTATCTAGGGGTCCGAGCGCCCCTGGCAAAGTAAGGGGCTGGCGCCCCATCCTACACACATTTAGAATAAGGTGTGAGTATTAGAAATGGAGCATGGTCTTGTGGGGGAAGGGCGTGGACACAATAGTTCTTCCAATTCAAATTATGCCACACAGTAGTGTCCCTTATTCACATTACACCGCACAGTAGTGTCTAGTATTCACTTTACACCATCCCTACCCCCTAACCCTAACCCACCTTTCCCACAGCCTGACATTAACCTGCCCCCCCCCCCCAAAAGCCTCTTCAGTGGTGCCTAACCCTAACCCACCCTTCCTAATCTCCCTCCCTGCAGCCTAACCCTAGCCCTCTCGCCCTCACATCCTAACCATAACCCTCCCACGTGTCTTACCAGTGGAGACTTTGGCACCAACTTGATCCAAATTTTGGCATTCTGCATCGCTATCTACTTTGGGATGCCAGCATCAGCATTCCGAGCAGTTTTGGGATGCTGGCATCAGCTTTCCGACCGCCGGGATGCCAAACGCCGGCATCTTGACTGCATTCTGAATGAAATGCTAATGAGCTGCTGTGAGATGAGCCTCAAATGGACCCAGCCATTAACCAAACACCATTAGTTGGATGGTAGAAGTGCTTCCTGTAAGAAAAAAAACATCAGGGTGCCATCACTTCCAAGATAAAATGATCAATTATACAATTAACTGATATACATTTCCTTGAAATATGGCCTTGAAATAGGTAAGATTTGTATTTTCTTTATTACACTCAACAAGTTAAAGTTTTCGCTTACCTACTACTTACTTACATCTAACATGCATGAAAATCGTGTCGTTTTCCAGGTACTACAGTTCCTTCTCCCAAACACTGACACTTTTTTATTATCTTCAACAACAAATAGATCTATAGCACTGTGCTATATAACAATTGCTGTGTACCTGGTGAGAGTCTGTAACTGCCGGCGTGGCGCCGGTGTCCGTCAGCACCGCACTGCACTAGTGATCAGACTAGTGTCCAGCAGCACCACACTTGTAATCAGACTTGCAATAAACTACAGTTCCCAGCAGCCCTTGCTGCCGGGAGCTCCCAGCAACAAGGGCTGCTGGGAGCTGTAGTTTATTTTGAGTCTGATTACAAGTGCAGTGCTGCCGGACACCAGCGCCGCTCCAGCAGTAACAGACTCTCACCAGGTACAGTCTGACAGTACTGCTTTTCTATCCTTTGGCAGCGGGTGGCACAGCCAGGCGGCGCCCCCTCCTTGCCTGGTGCCCCTGGCGAGTGCCATCCTGGCCAATAGGTAGATACACCCCTGCAGATATATTAACTGAATGTGGTGTATGTATTTTACTATACATATAATTCTGAGGAGAGAAATTACTATTTTTTGTGGTTTTATTGTTTTTAATATAATAAATTGTTATACCTTCATATCATTGTTCAATTCCAATCACTTCATCAGTAGCGCTGCCTACCCTTAATCTTTTTTCTGTGCTCCCTGTCTTGCCCACATCTATTTGTGCTATACGTTCAGGTACAGAACCGTCTACTATTTTCTACCACCTCTACTGCTCACTTGATTGCCAAGCACTCCTGTTCTACAATTGAGTACTTGCGTTCACTGGTCAGCAATTTCTGGCTATGTACCCTACTGTTCAGAAGCAGTAGGGTATATTTAGTGTAGGTGGTCCAGGCCAAGATACCCATGAGTGCATACTTTATAGTAGTTCTTAATGGAGACATTTATTTAGAAATATCTGAATGAATTGAGTCCCAGGGTTTTCTCACCCAGAGATATTTCTAGATCCATCTCCCAAGTGATTTCATGAGTGGCCAGAGGAGGGTGGTCCATGAATAAAATAGAGTGGTAAAGTTGGTAGATAATACCTTTGTCCATGGGCTAGTAAATACAAAAGTGCTCCATCGCTGTGGGGATGCACAGGGAATCAGAGGTAGTAAGGGAAGAGGTGACAACATTCTGAATTTGGAGATACTGGAAAAAAGCAGGAGTGAGGTGCCTCTCTCAGATTTCAGCAAAAGTTTGTGGGGCAAATCTGTCTAAGATGTGACAGAAATGGGTCATGGCAGCTGCAGTCCAGATAGTAGCCATGTGGGGTTATTGGCCAGAGGGAAAAGAGGGGTGATGCCACAAGGGAGTTTGAGATTATGTATAAGAGAAAATACAGATCTTAGTGGTGAGAGAATCCCAGATGGACAGAGTGAGAGCAACAGTTAGAACTGATAGGGCGGAATAAGGTCTGTGTTTACGATGGAGCCATGGTAGGTCAGATATAAAGACAACCTTAGGGAGATTGCTCTCCAAGTCAACCCATTACTTGGTGCCTTTCAAGAAGTGCCAGGCTACCAGGTGACTAAGTATAGACCTCCTGCTGTCGACCTCTTAAAAAGGTAATCCCTGCGTAGATGAGGTTTACTATTATACCAAATGAACTTGCAATAAAGGGATTAAAGAGTGGACCATTATAGGGAAAGTCTGCAATAGGTACAATAATTTGAGATGGACAGTCATTTTGATCACCTTTATATGGCCTATACAGAATATTAAGTATTTCCACCAGCAGGAGACACCCTGTTCAGTGGTCAGAAGAAAGAGGGTAATTGGCCTTATATAAGATAGTATTTTATGGGGTCCTTCCACCATGTAAAAGTAAAGTTGAGTCAAAGAAGGTCCTGGGCTGATTTTGGGATATGTAGAGACAGGGCCTCCGATTTGTCATGGTTGTCCTTATAGCCTAATAGTTGTCCATAAAAGGATAGTTCTTGGAAGATGTACAGAAGGGAGATGAGAAGGTTGGTTAGGGTAAGGAGGACCTAGTCAACAAAAGGAGAAAGTAGATGCCAGTGATATCCAAATTAGCCCAGATCTGACAGGCAAGGAGGCTCAAAAGCCAGAGCAAAAATGTATGGAGAGAGTGGGAAGGCTTGCTTAGTTCCGTTCGAGATGTTGATGGTGTTTAAGAGGAGGTATCCTGCCAGAACAGAGGTGGAGGGATTATAATAAAGGGCCTTAATAGCCTATAGGAAATTACCTTTGAAACCAAAGCTGAGGAGTGTGTGGGTCATGATGGGCCATGATACTCCACTGAAGGCCTTTTCTGCATCTAAGGCTAGGAGAAGGGAAGGAAGTTTGAGTTCATTAACATGATGTACAGTATTAAGCCCAGCGTGCATCTGGTATTATCAAGGCCATGTTGGTTAGGCACAAAGACCACATAATCCAGGTGGATGAGCGTGGGAAGGATTGGGGTTTATTTCCAAGGATTTTGGCAAAAAGCTTGAGGTCAGTGTTTAAAAGGGAGATTGGGTGGTAGTTGGTGACCAATTGGGGATCTTTGCCAGGCTTTGGCATGAATGTGATTTTGGCCTTGTGGTGTCAGGATGGAAAAATTACCATCAAGGACTTGACTGAATTTGGCAGCGAGGTGTGAAATGAGAGAGCCCTGAAAGATCTTTTAGTAGGAAAAAGGGAGACCATCAGGGCCTGGTCATTTGGAGGGTTTCTGGAAATTGAGAACATTTGAGACTTCTTCATCAGTTATAAGAAGGCAGAGTGCATTAGAGGTAGTGGAGTTTATACAAGGCAGTCACAGGAAAACAGTAAGGAGCACAGGTGTCAGTTGTTTGGGAAGCGTGATCATGGCCATTATAAAGGTAGCTATATTAATCCTTAAATATATAATTAATTTCAGATGGAAGGCAATGAAGAGAACCGGTAGGGTCCTTAAGCACAGGTACATCCTTGTGAAATTAGTGGCGAGTAACGTAGCAGATTTGTAACTTTTCTTACAGAAACAACCACCAAAGTGATTTCTCAACTTTTTCTAAGAGAATTGCACTAAGAGCAGATTTTACTGAGATGAGCTGCTTGTAGATTGTATCATTGGGAGTATATTTATGGAGAGACTGTAGATGGTGGACTTGGTGCATGAGAGATTGCAAAAGCTGTTTCTGTTCCTTGTTCTGGTGCAAAGCATAGCTGATAAAATGACCCCAAAGGACAGATTTATGGGCTTCCCAGATTTATGGGCTTTTCCCAAGGAGACAGGTAAGTTTTTATTTTTGTATCTTTGTTCATGAGTTTTTATTATGTTTCTTTGTTGTTTGCCTTATATACCAAAAGATTGTTATAAGGGTTCTGGCGAATGTCCTGTTCCAAGGGAAAGCATTGGGAAGACTCTGGGACTATTGGTCATGGGGTAATTACAGACTCCTTCATTAATTGATAGAGGGAAAGGATGGGTGGTTTGGAATGCTTGCTCTCTTCCTAGATTTGCAGCTTCATTTGATCACCTATGTGTTTACAGTATATCTAGATGGGGACATAGTAACAATGGATTGTACTGTATTTCACTTTTCACAATAATGTTGCAATTCACTTAAGGAGTCCTGCAATATTATACTTACAGATTACATTTCTCACTCCTGCTAGGTTTATACGTACACAACTGTACATTTTCTTGTCTTGTAAAGCAACAATAGAGCACCTTTAGCTTCTTTTTTGTGTTTAGCTTGAACAGCTCCTGACTTCCCTGACCTCTTACTTTCACACGCTACCATGTATACAAGTGAATGAACATTGTGTAACCTGAGAAGAAAGTAAATTGGCAGAGTTTATTTAATGGAACAATGAGCTAAGAGACGAGAGACGCTATAGCAATCAAGCCTTTATTAATGAAATAATGGTTGTTTCACTGTTTGGAGTTAAACTTAAAATGAGTGACTTTGAATTGGCTTTGAGGGCACTCTACATAACAGGAAGGAGAATATATGTTAGCTGTTTTTCTTTTCCAACTGTTATGTGTTTATATTTTCATATGTAGGGCTAGTTTCTACTGGGATTTTTGTATGCACCACTGAGTTCGTTTTCCAGACTCATCTACTTTATGTGGAGACACAGGCATTAGTAAAAGATGCACATGAGAAAAATTGTAAGTAAACTAAGGTAAATAATATCACATGCTAGATACAATTTCAATAAGTTGTTCCAATTTTTTTTTTTATCTTTTAACTCTGATGTTTATCACTGACATTTGGCCTTTTGGGCCCTAAGCCCTATCTACACTACTTTGTGCTGTGAATCACACACTTGACTTACCACCCTTATATTAAGACTATGTACCACTGCTGTATTGTCAGCTCATTATTAAAATGTATTTCAAACTAATAACATAATGTAATAAAATATAAAATTTATTGAACAATTTAACAATTATTATAAGACCAATAACAATATATTTTAAAAAATTAACTAGTGCTAATTATATTGTAGCAACCAGAACTAGCTCCTCAACACAGTCACATGTCAGCCCAAGACCATATCTCATGCCACTCTATTGTCTTTGGATGGCAGTTAGACATAACTCCCATACCTCTTGGGAGTCTGCTCCTCCTTCAGTGGTCCCTCAAAGTGCCCTGTCTCGTTTTATTTGAGAAAGTATTTTTATAACAATATTGTTATAATATGTCATATTAATTTAATTTGTCATTTCTTTATTTTATTTTTTACATTTTGTCCAGCATTGATAATTATAATACTTATTCGTAACAGGCACAAACTGAACATCTTCTGCTGCAAAATGTCTGTCCTAAATGATCCATAGCACAGGTTCTCAAACTTGGTCCTCAGGACCCCACACAGTTCATGTTTTGCAGGTCACCTGTAGATTTTTAAAATGTGACAGTTGGTGATACACAGTGCACCTGCTGGGTGACATGGAAAATGTGAACCGTGTGGGGTCCTGAGGACTGAGTTTGAGAACCACTGATCTATAGTACTCAGGGTTTTAACCACTTTTAGAAGTGGTTCGCTAAACAACTTGTGGTTGGCTTGGGATTGAAATTGAATGCAGCATTTGGATTTGTTCTTTCAACTTGGACACATTATTTTCCAATAATAAATATAATTTTTGTATGAAATTGATGCAGTGCCACCACATATAAAATATGTGAAATTATAACAATATAGAATATTTATGTTTTTCAGGGTCCAATCATGGATCATCTCTACTTTTGCCACTAGTACCTCAATATTTTCACTGTCTTCATTGCTTTCCCCAAGTACCACCTTCTACACCACTTTTATGGGTTGTTGTTTTTACATCTCCTCCATTTCTAGTTCCATATCATCCTTCTGTGGGTCCCTTCTTGTTTTCATGCTGTTATTATTAATTATTATTATTATTATTATTATTATTATTATTATTATTATCTTTTATTTATAAGGCACCATAAGATGTTGGTAGAGTTCCATTCACTGAAAAGAACATAATTACACAAATATTACATGAATAAGTAGGAGAATCATAAACGAAATTATAAAACTAAATGCAATGGATGAATGGGGGATTATAGAACTGGATAGAAACACTGACTTGTAAAAATAAGCAATGATTGGTCACACAAGTTGACTAAAGTTAATGGCCATTTGGGACCCAAATCACTGACTTTTTTGACACCTCAGGATAAATGTGTCCCCCTGCGGCACTTTTGCCCAAACAGAGCAACAACTGAATTGCTCCGCCAGGGGCCATCTAGTGACAGCCATGGAGGAAAAGAGTTTAATTGTCCCTTGTAAATCTTACACCAGTTAGTTTGGAAAAGGACATACCTAAATGAGGTTTGTAGCCAAGATGAGGTAGTCAGTTACCAAGGCAGTTGAGGTTGGAAATTGTGGGTAATAATATGGACATGACTCAGGTCTGTATAAACATAGGTCTGTATAAACATAGGCTTCACAAATTAAATGCTGGTTTTCTTTACCTACTATTTTTCCCATGGTTCCTTAAATACTATCCATTATAAGGGGGCATATGTATTAGTCTTCTATCTACTACTGTTTTGCGTAAACAGAAGTTTTCATTAAAAAGTATTTATCAAAAGGCTTTTTGAAGAGATTTCACAAAAAATCTCCCATCCCGCAAAAATTGCATGATTTCCAAATGCTGATAGCGTTTCCCATACCCCATGATTTACCAGGCTCCAATTGTAGCTTTTTTTTTTTTAGCGCATTCTCCAAAGATAATGCATCATGGTGTTGGCAGAGGTTTTCCTCTGTTTTTCATATGAGAGGGACCCTTGCCTCCCAGCACATCTGATGTCAGTGAGATGTATTGAACGATCCAACCAGCTTTAACCCATCTATCACAGAGCACATCCTGAGAAATTTCTGTAGTATAGGAAAAGTATTTGTTTTAATTTTTAACATTTGTAATCTTTACGATTACCGTGAAGCATGTTGCAAATGTTTAGTACTCGTTTCTGTGACGTTTACATATTTTCCTATTAGGGAAAAATGTGCTACCTTTGAGGGAGTCTGTCATGATGTATGGTGCTGTCCTTTATCACAAAGTCTCCTGGCACCAGGCTTTTGATACATTTTTGGAATATATTTTAATTTCACAATATGAGAAGTGTACATTTTTCATATCACAAACACATTTCAAATGTGGTTTGTGATACAAAAAAAAAAAAAGAGGCCTAAATGCATTAGTAAAACATATTGAAATACCGCTGACAATAGACACACCTGAAAGGTGTGTAAAGGAAAACCCTTAGCGTGGGGTTCTCCTACCATAATGTTAGCCAGATGTAACCTATTCAGCACAGGACTGAGCTCCCCAAAAAATGGTTAAAGAAAAATACTGGGCCGGATGTAATACAGTGTGAGACAGGAGGAGCTTTGAGATTCTGGCTGAACTATGATGTTTTTTTTTAAAGCAGCAAACATTTACAATGTTTGCTGCTTTAAAAAAAACTTACGTGTTCAGTCAGAATCTCGGTTGTCGCATTACATCCTGCCCACTGTGTTTTTTCATGGTGAACTACAGGGGCAGGGCCGGCGCTACCACTAGGCAGCTTTAGGCAGCTGCCTATGGGCGGCGACCACTGGAGGGCGGCACCGCACAGTGAACGAGAGAACGCTCAGCCAAACTCCTCCTATTCAGTAAGAGACGAGGAGCAGCTTACGAGCTGGCACTGGCGCTCCCCCTGCAACTGTCTCCAGTCCTGCATCATGATGCCCACTCCGGCGTCCTTCCCCCACACACTTGGTCTAAGTAAGCAGGTACCCGCTGTGCCGCTCCGCTCTTTTTACCCGCTACGACGCTCCCCCCCTCCCATGATCGGCTCCTGCAACGTGTCCGTGCTACCCCCGCATCTGATCACCATACCCTCTGCCTCCCCTCCACGGCTGTTTGGCTCCATCTCCCACTGTCTCCCCCCCACCTCCTCTTGCATCTCGTCCCTCGGCAGCTCTCTCCTCCCTACCCCGGCTGATCGGCTCAGGCACCCGCTGCCTTCCCCCCCCTCCTGCATCTCGTCACCCAGCAGTTCGGGGCCGGCTCCCGCTGCCTCCCCCCCCCCCCACCAGCATCTTGTCACCCGGCTGCTCCCCCCCCCCCGGCTGTTCGGATCCGGCTCCCGCTGCCTCCCCCCCCCCCTCTCCTGCATCTAGTAACTAGCAGTTCCTCTTCCCTTGCCCCCCTGCATCTTATTACTATTCCCTCCCCCCTCGCGCAATTCGGCTCCCACATGTTGCCTCCCCCTCTCCCCTGCATCTTATTACTAGATTCCCCCCCACCGCCCGCAATTCTACTCCCACATGTTAACCCCCCCCTGCATCCTATTACCAGATACCCCCCCCCCCCCGCAATTGGGCTCCCACATGTTGCCTCACCCCCCCCTCCTTTATCTTGTTACCAGCTTCCCCCCTCGATCAGTCTCCCGCATGGCCTGGGCACCCGCATCATTTTTCCCTCTTCCCCCTGGTGCGTTTGGTCTCCAACATGTTACCTGCCCCCCCCCCCCTGTAACTGGGGGAGCGGGTAACATGCTCCCCCCTCTGTAATTGCACTCCCTCATGCCGCTTCTGGTCACACATATCCCCCCCCTCAAGACTCTGCTCCCGCTGCATGTTACCCGCTCCCACTCGGCTCCTGCAACTTGTAACCCACTCTTCTCCCCCCCCCCCCCCCCCGACTCTGCTCCCGCTGCCTGTTACCCACTCCCACTTGGCTCCCTGCAACTTTTACCCTGCCCCCCCCCCCTTCCCACCCCCCGCGACTCTGCTTCAGCTGCCTGCTACCCGCTCCCACTCGGCTCCTGCATCTTGTTACCCCCCCCCCCCCCCCCCACGACTCTGCACCCGCCGCCTGTTACCCGAACGGTAGATGTATATATGTGTATATGTATGGAGACAGTGTGTATGTACGGAGGCAGTGTATTGCTGTATATATGTGTGTATGTATGGAGGTACTGTATGGATGTATATATGTGTGTATGTATGGATGTATGTATAGAGGGTGTATATGGATGTATATATGTGTATGTACGAAGGTAGTGCATGGATGTATATATGTGTGTGTACGTACGTAGTGTATGGATGTATATATGTGTGTATGTATGGAGGCAGTGTATGGATGTATATATGTATGGAGGCAGTGTATGTGTGCATGTATGGAGGTAGTGTATGGAGGAATATAGGCTTAGTGTCTGCCTGCGCTGCGTGTAGGAAAATAGAGAAGGGCCCCAGGGAGAGAAGCGCGCCCGGTGTCTGCCTCAGCCCATCCACCACGCTGAACAAGGGCCAGGCCACCAAATTGCCATGTCCTGCAGCCACTTTCAAAAGGAATCGGCCACCATGGAGGAACCACCCCCAGCCACAGCCATTCAACTAAAGGTAAACACACAGCTCCTCACTCAGATCCGCACACACAGCCCTACCCTCCTCACACAAAGGGGGACGCTGTCTGCCGTAATGTGTAAAAAGAGGGACGCTGTCTGCCGTAATGTGTAAAAAGGGGGATGCTGGCTGCCGTAATGTGTAAAAAGGGGGACGCTGGCTGCCGTAATGTGTAAAAAGAGGGACGCTGTCTGCCGTAATGTGTAAAAAGGGGGACGCTGGCTGCCGTAATGTGTAAAAAGGGGGACGCTGTCTGCCATAATGTGTAAAAAGGGGGACGCTCTCTGCCGTAATGTGTAAAAAGGGGGACTGGCTGCCGTAATGTGTAAAAAGGGGGACGCTGGCTGCCGTAATGTGTAAAAAGGGGGACGCTGTCTGCCGTAATGTGTAAAAAGGGGGACGCTCTCTGCCGTAATGTGTAAAAAGGGGGACGCTGGCTGCCGAAATGTGTAAAAAGGGGGACGCTGGCTGCCGTAATGTGTAAAGGGTCTCTACCTGGTGTAGTGGTGCTACTGTGTGGCGTAATTTGAATAATGGAGACAACTGTGCACGGTAGTATGAATTGGTATTATTTTGTGGCCACACCCCTTCCCCATGAAGCCACGCCCCTAATCTTTGGACGTGCGCCTACGCTGCGCACTGCTCGTATTTTATGGATGGATGCGCCGATGCCGTTTCTTCCACACAGCGCTAAAATGCCTAGTTACGGCACTGTCCCCATGCACATACAGTAGTGTCCCATGTTTGTTGCAGAGGGGGTCAGATGGATAGTAAAAATTTTTTTAAGGGGGTGGCCATGCCTCTCCATATTTTGCCACACCCCACCAGTACGTCAATCCATATCCGCTCTCCGCTGCCCTGACCCCCGCCCCCCATTTAGGGCTGCTTCCAGAAATTTCCCGGGCTGGTTTTGTATCCCAATCCGCCGCTGTGGATATGTATGTATGTATGTATAAGAGACGAATGAAATAGAAATATATAGGCAGCTGGGTAGGGTGCCAGGATCTGGGAACGGGGTGCCACTAGCTGTACCCATCAATTAATTATGTCTTTGAGAGACACATCCTTGTTGTACTCAATGCAGTCAGACGGCTGGGAAACATATAAGATGCCGCTTATGTACTTTCGCCTTAGTGACTGGGAAAGTGAGTAATTGATGGTGTTGGGGGGCAGTAGGCAGAAAATTTGCCTAGGGTGTCAAGAAACCTTGCACCGGCCCTGTACAGGGGGCCAACGTACCTTGTAAAACAACAAGTGCCACCGTACCCATGGTTGCAAGAGCATGTTGATACGTGTAGAACTACAAGTGGCAGTATGCCCTGGCATCAATGGCTTACTGGGACCTGTAGATCACTTGTAGAAATTGAAAAATGTGCAGCTCATCTAGGAAGCAGTCCTACTGATGTTCATATGGATTAACTTTTTTGTTATTTCAATTCTTTTGATAGAAAGACCTTCTAGGTGCAGGTGAGATATAATATGGGAATGATGGAGTAGGTGTATTGTTTTTAAAACATATTTCAGTAGGACAGAAGGCCTATAAGGAATTTAGGGAATTCAGCCCTGTTCTGTAAGTGTTAGGGTTGGTTGCTATTATGGCAAGGGGATTCCATACTTCAGGTTACCCTGCAACAGTGTCACCAGCCCCGCCTCTCATACCGCTTTGTACTAATAGCAACTTTTCTGGGGTCCCTCATGCTGCCCTCTTCTGTGGATTGATGCTTTAAGCATATGTTCCACCAGCATACTTATTATATATACTGTAGCATTCAGAGTCACGTGTGCAGTTCAGCTTGTAAAATCAATGACTTTTTAAATGCTATAATGTGTGTGTTTTTAATGTATATTGCTTTCGAATCTATATGAGGTCATCAGCTTTCACACACTTTGCCGAACTGAACTGATTTAGCAAATTAACTCCTAACTCAACTTAATTTCCAATCTGCATAATACTCACACACAACTTGTGAGTATTAGACTCAAATAAAATTAAATATTACTTAGTAATACATAAGTAAAAAAAAAAAGTAACATGTAACAGTGCAAACTATGGAACATGTAACAATGTGAAACTGTGTGCTGCCGTGTGCTAGATCTACTGATTACATTGTTTTTCTTTTTTTATTATTTGTTTCATAAGGGAAAGCTTTGTTCCCATACATGAAGCAATAAGGCACCAATGGTTTTTTTGTGTACATTTAATTAACATTTACATATCATAATTTCACTCCTTCGTTTCTTTATCATCAGAGTCATTGTACTGTCAGAGGAAATGTAGCAACCATTTCCCCTTCTCTTCTTCCTCTACACCACTTCGCTTGGGGAATTCATTAGATCTCTGTCTCCAATACAACCTCTGTGCTTATAACACCCAACTTTCCTCTCCTCCCATAACCTCTCTCTCTCTCTTTGTCATTTTTTGTGTCTCTGCTATCTTTTCCTGGATGCCCCTATGCTTTTTTAAATGTAATATCCACAGCTGAACTCACTGTAATAAGTCCTACGCAGAACCCTCTCCCCTCCTGTATCTGCTGATGACAACATTGTAACCTCTGTCCCCGGGGTCATTACTAGTCATTTGATGGTCCCATAGCAACATATGTAAGGGCCTCATGTAATCCCCCAATCCAAAAAAACCTCATAAAATTATTGGCAGAACCTTATAGATGTCGATACAGGTGTCAGTTGTGTGTGTAGCTCAGTTCATATGATGAATAGCTTAACACAATAACCGTCAATACAATGGATACAAAATACAGGAATACAGGTGCAACATGTACAGCCAGGAAAGGTTGTGGTAAACACAGGTGGTGTGCAGTATGTGGTGCACACACCTGTACATACACGAAGTGGTGGCAGTGCCTAGAGGTGGTGGGTGATACAGTGGTGTTTGCAGACTCTCTTGCGTGTCTGTACACAGTCTGCGCTCTGGAGACATTCAGGGGCACGTCCTTCTACAATGGAGGACATAGTATTAAGAAGCACAGACACACTGCACATGCTCAGTAGAGCATTATGGTCAGAGGTTGCACTGTGACATTTCCGTCTCTAAGGGACGAATTCCTATGGACCCAACAGTAATAGGGAGACAGAGCAGAGTGTTCTCCTCCAGCAAGAATTATGAGGCATGTATGGAAAACTGGCCCATCATCAGCTATGAGCCCTATAGAAGCTGCACCTATAGAAGTGACATATTTGTCTATCCCCCAAGTCTGCTGCCTGGGTGTAATCTTTAATTCTGCCCTTTACTTTGCACATCCAGTCTTTCTAGCAATCATGCCGCTTCCACCTTCACAATGGGCATAATTCAGATGTTCTGTACTTTGTGCATGCTCCGACCCCGTACTGGGCAAGTGCAGTACAGTTCTGCAACGTCGGACACAGAACAGCAGCAGACTGTCAGTGATTGTTATGTGCATTTTAAGGTGGTCAGTGGGAAGCTCTCTGAATTTATATTGTATTTAGGCATATGTTGAATATTAATTTTATTGTGAATTTGTCTGACTGTCTCCTTAATATTTGTCACACTCTTTTAAACCTCAGTGGTGCATGATGATACTAAGCTCTTAATTTTAGACTTTGATAGGTGACCCTGTCTTAGGTGCTTACACCCATAAAGTCTTAATCCAGCTGTACACAAATCTCTATTGTAGACAGGGCCAGCACAACCATTAGGTAGTTCTAGGCAGCTTTAGGATCCTTCTTTTTTTATGGCATAGGTGGCAATTGCAGGTCGTATCCACCGTTATGCCAGACCAGTTGCATAGCATAGGAGGGAGGGCAGGGGGAATGACACCTACCTTAAAGTTGCTGCCCTGAATTGACTGCTTTTATCTTCTCCCTTACAAAGCCCAGCTAACAGCAAAATGCTGGACATGCCCCTACACAGAACCTGGAAACTGCCTCCAGCACCAATTTTCCCATACCACAGAGGAACTCTTCGCGCCTGCACAGCCGGCTAGAGCTCTGCCAGTGGTAACTGCAAGCGTAAGGTAGGTGCTGCAGCACTTCACCAGTGCTGGGGCTCACTGACAGGAATCAGCGTGGAGCACTTAGATGAGAACGCATCGCTCCCACCTCTCCATACAAACCAATTACAGTGCACATCATCTACCACGGAGGGGCAGATGTATTAAGCCTGGAGAAGTGATAAAGCAGTGATAAGTGCAAGGTGATAACGCATCAGCTCCTAACTGTCATTTTTGCAAACCCGTAATGATTGGCTGGTGCGTTATCACCTTCCACTTAGATACTCACTACACACTTAGATATCTTGTGCCTTGAGTAAATAAGTTCACTTACTATTTACTCCTTTGAACTTATTTACTCCCTTGAGTAAACTAGTCAATGAAACTGTGAGGCTTCTTAGAATATAGCATCATGCCCAGCAATGTCCATAACTACCTTCTGCTCCTTAACACTAATACACTTAACCTTCTTACTTCTTTATTCTAGCACATAAATGCCCTATCTTGGCTAGTTCCGACATCACGTCCAGTGGTCAGACATGAAAATCGGGCATGTTTGAAATCATAGTTTTCTGTACTGAGGTAGCAGTGTATGGCCATCTACAGCTGGTAACTCCTCATTCCCAGTTATTCAACTCCCATAAAAATGTAGAGAAAGAAATTAAAATATATAGGTAAATAGGAAGACTATTTATTATATGTGTATTAAATAAGGCTCAGTAAGACTCAAGTAGAGAGTTGGGGATTAACTGATAAACCACCTATTATAAAAAGAATAAGCCCAGTAATAGCACATGCAATGATGTGTCCAACCACTTTGTCCTGTGGCTGCAGCAAGGCTGCACCACTTCTTCTTTCTGGCAAATGTAGCAGGAAACAGCATCTCAAGCTGAAGATTGCTTGAGCCATGTTAAAGAGCAGAGATGTCAGGTGCTGTATTGTCAGATAGAAAAGAAAACCAGCGGAAATGTGAGTAATTAGAAGATAAGAAGAGTCTGAGATAGAGTGTTGGAGTTAGAGGGGTATGAATTGTGAGGGAGGAGGTGAAATGTTTACAGCAGGGATGGGGATCCTTCGGCCCTCTAGCTGTTGTTGAGCTACACATCCCAGCATGCCCTGTAACAGTTTTAGCATGGCCAAATAACAAAACTGTACACAGCTGGAGGGGCACAGGTTCCTTACCCCTGCATTACAGCAAGGAAGTAGAGTGAGGAACAGAGAGAGTCATTTATTTAGTTAAGCAGCAAGTCAGCTCAAGAAGTTGAGTTCACTAAGTAGACTGAGTAGTACAGCATGGAGCCACATCAACATAAAACCACACTCTGCGACTGTTCAATTATACAGACTTGTATTGGAAATTATATGTGGATATTATAAAGGTACACGCCAGCGGATGACTCAAACTATGCCCAGTTACTTAACCAGTGGTGTTAGTTTACTGAAAGCAGGTACAGCCATACTCAATGTTACATGTATACTGAGGGTGGAGCTTAGCAAGGTTTTATACAGCTCACCAGTGGCAGCTGGTGAGTGTATACTGTAAATGGGTTGCGGTGCAGGGATCCTGAACAGCCTGTGGATTGCAGGTAATTGCATGTCTCTATGGAGCTAAATAAGAGACTTCTGTCCTATACAGTAGTAAAAGACAAGATAGTCTTTGCACATACTCAATAGAGATCTTAGTGGCCATCTTGGGATAGGGCATGAACTGTCCCTGGAGAACTGGAAGACTTGAGTGTGCGCAATAGTGCACTCCTCTTTTAACAATTATCCAACATTCTTCCACATATAGAAATCCTCAAAACATGGCCTGATAAGAAAACTTGAGGGTTGAGATTAAGAAAGAGTGCTCATGCACAACAACATTATTGGCAACTATTGGCTCAGTTAGCACCTGACTCCTGACATTTTCCACAAGTCTCAAAGGAAACAACCTTACCTTCACCCTCTTGATCATATGTCACTTAAACCTGCAAATTATCTTTCTTAATAACGGCAACATCTTTGTCCAAACCACCGGGTTACTTGAAGAGTTCCTAAATTTGCAGAACACATTACAGAACATGCCTCCATGTCCTTCTCTGGTGACGGAGAAGGACATGACATGTAGTTAATGTCTGAGTGATGCTCATCTAATGATTGGGTGACCACACATGGTCGGTAATGGGTGAACATCCCTCACATAAGGACTGCAACAACAAGGAGTGAAAATGAAAACTTAGGGAATGTAGCGATTATAGAGATCTTTACATATGTACCATATGAGTACTAGTCTATTTGTGAACATGGTGTAAAAGGATTCATCTGATAATATGACCTTCAGTCACTACTTTAAAGTACATTGTCTGTGCGCTTCTTCTCACTATATTTCTGTCAGGTCTGTGTTTGTGTTATTTCCCAGAGGGGGCACTAGTGGGTCAGTGGTGGTGCGGTGGAGGAAACGAGGAGGCTGCAATAAGTTCCTGTGCATGTGCGCAATGATGTTTTATTAAGCACACATAAATATGAACAACGTCTGGAGCAAATGGTAATACAGATGATTCTCAGCGTGAAAGCTGGCAGAGGTTTTAGTTACAGTCACAGATAATGAGCTGGAAACCAGTAGCAGTTTAGCAAACAACGATGGTCAGCCTGGAAGCCAATGGCGATCATCCATGGTCGGCCTGGAAGCCGATGGTAAACAGGGTCAATATGCAGAAGGTAAGTAATGCAACCGATGACAGTAAATACAGGCAATAAGTAACTCCGGTTATCAGTCTGGAAACCGACAGCAACGAGTAATAGGATCACAGAGTCAGTTGGATATGCACAGAGGGGGTCATTCAGACCCGATTGCACTCTGCAGTTTTTTGCAGCCGCGCGATCGGGTCTGGACAGCGTATGCATGGAGGCCGCAATGCGCAGGCGCGTCGCTGGCCGGCGACGGCCGGCACCGGGCAGCGATGAAAACAACTAAGAAAGCATTTGCAGCGGCGAACACAAGAAGAAGATTGACTGGAAGAGGCCATCCAGGGGTGTCAACTCACCATTTTCTGGGAGTGTCGAAGAAAATGCAGGCGTGTCTGGCCATTTCCAGGGAGGGATCCTGACGTCAGCTCCAGCACGGATCATCGCAGCGGGTAAGTCCCGAGCTGTGCAGAGACTGCACAGACTTTTTGTTTGTGCAGCTCTCTGCACAAGCGTTTGCAGCCCTGCACAGCAAATCCCCCCTCCCCTGTGGGTGGCGATTACCTGGTCGCAGTACTGCAAAAAAAAGCCTGCATGCGACCAGGTCTGAATTAGGCCCAGAGTCCACAGAGCCAAGCAAGGCTATATCAGGAGACAGTTGGTAGTTTCTAGCTGGTTGTTTTAAGTGATGAATTCAGTAGCACAGTGCTGAATGCAGAGTAACAACACACCAGGGACGTGCAGTCAGGGGAGGCAGTGCCTCCCCTGTCATTAAGGATTAAAATAATACAATATACTTTAGCCTTTGTATTATTTTAATCATTTATATCTCTGTTCTCAATGTGTTTGGAGGCACAGCTTTTGGTGCCTCCCGCTGCCAATGTAAAGGGACAGGATACGGGGGGTGGGGCCAAGCATCAGGCAGCAGAATCCCATTAAAAAAAAGCCCTTGAAGCGGCACCTAAAGAAGTGCCTCTGTGACAGGGGCGTGCTGTCAGCCCATATGAAAGCACGCCCCTGTCACAGAGACTGATGTGATTGGCCAGTGTAGGATACCGGGGGCGGGGGTGGACATCAAGGTAATGCCCACCCAGTGGAGTAACTACCATAGGTGCAGGGATGCGGCTGCTACGGGGCCCCAGATGCCTGCATGGCCCGCCGCTCCCCTGCACCCAATCACGCTGAAGCACTGTGCAGGTCGGATGCCAGACTGGCAGGAGGAGAAATGGATGTCCCAGGGTAGCACCGCAGCAGACGATTGCTGCACGGGTGAGTCCCGATCTCACCTCTCTTGATACGTACATTACATTGCTGGGGCCGGGCACCGCAATGCAGATGGTGCGGGGTGTGAGAGGGTGCCGGCCGCGAGAGGGTGCGAGGGTGCCGGCCGCGGTTCAGATGCCTGAGAGTGCTGCCTGGTACAGGGTGTGAGGGGGTGCCAGCCGTGGCTGCTTAGAACCGCGGTGCAAATGGCTGATGGATATTATACATGTGCAGCCTAGTGTGGGTCGGGGTGGGGGGAGGGGTGGTGCCGGCCGATGCAGGTATGTGCAGTATATTACAGGCAGGGTGCTATAGAGAGGGGATGCTGGAAGCCACTGGAAGCTGCGGCGGGGACAGGAGGGGGGGGGGGGGTTGCTCTGTTGTATTCTATCTATGCCCTCCTCCTATCCCTTATGTATGTGTAGTATATATTATGTGTATGGGTGTTGCTGAGGCAAGACCACAGCTCTGCAGCATGTAATATAGAGCAGTTTATTCCTTCAACGTTTTGGGGTCTCAGCTGACAGTGTAACGCCTCAGCAACACCCATACCTGGACTGTGTGTACATACACTCACATAATATATACACATACATGAGGGATAGGAGGAGGGGGCAACACCTGCCTGCTGACAGGCTGAGGTGGCAGCTGCTGCCATATTGAGTACTTGCAGTCCGACCCGAGGGGGAGGAGAGTCCGCGATCCTCTCTCCTCTCCCAATTGCTCCGGCAGCACTTCCAGGAACCCTGTTGCGACCTACATCCCCGCAGCCTGCAGTGCACTCACCGGCCAGTGCAGTACAAGCTGAGCGGCTCTGCTATGCTGGAGGATGAGGAGATCCACAGCATGTTTGTTGTTTCCGCTTCACTTACCGGCTGCGATGGTCGATGCGGGTTGGCAAGGAAGAGTGACTTCAGTGTGACATGGTATTAGCTCACTCATGCTGTTCTGCGGACCCAGGCTGTAATGTTTATGTTGTATTTTTTAATGTACTCTCACTAGTACCCTCTCCATGTAACCCACTTCCTGGCATCACACTCTCCCTGTTATCCTGTCAGTGTCACCCTCTCCCCAGTGTCACCCTCTCTCTGTCACCCACTGCTGTCACCCTCTCCCCAGCGTTACCCTCTCCCTATCACCCAATGCTGTCAGTGTCACCCTCTCTCTGTCACCCTCTCGCTGTCACCCAATGCTGTCCGTGTCACCCTCTCTCTGTCACCCACTGCTGTCACCCTCTCCCCGGCGTCAACCTTTCCCTATCACCCAATTCTGTTAGTGTCATCCTCTCCCTGGTGTCACCCTCTCCGTCACCCAATGCTGTCAGTGTCACCCTCTGTCTTTCACCCGCCGATGTCCTTCTTTTCCTGGCATCACCCTCTCCATAATATTTATTTTTTATTTGATAAAACTGACAATATATTAGATGCCTGCTCTTCACAAATGTAATTAGGCAGGCTGCGGGCATTGGCTGCATCGGACCAAGATGCAAATTAGTGGCAAGGGGGCCAGGGTGGTTGGTGGTGGCGATTTTGTAGGACATTGGCTTCTGTGGTGGTAGTGGGCATCGGTTTGTGGGGCGGTATAGGGCATCAGCTCGGTGGTGGTAGGGGTCAACGGCAGGCCTCGGCATACATTATGGATGCTGTGCCTCACCAGCCACTGATCTCACCGCACGCCACTGCAACACACATGTGAGTATGGAAAGGCAGCACCTGGAGACTGTCTCTTACTGCAAGTAGAAGTAGTAGCAGACTGTGGAAGGAGCTGTAGCAGACTGTGGAAGAAGCTGTAGCAAACCTGGATGGTTGGTGCCTGTAGTTCCATGGAGAAGCTGAACTGGAGGATCACAGCAGCCAGGAGACACTATGCACTGGATGCGATGGGTTGTTCAAGGCGATGAGACTGAGACGATGTTCTGGATTTATACACCCTGGTCAGCAGGCATTGGATGCTTGAGTCATGTGTGCAGACACAGCGCAGGATTGGGTGTTACAGGTCAGCTGACCGCAAGTGTCATGGCGGCGCCCATGCTGCACAGACGGTGGGCACACAGCAGGGTACATGCCAGATGGCCCTCAGGGGTACACAGTGACAATGGGTTCTGTGCTCCACGGACAGAGCACTCATGCAGCAAGAAGCTGGGGCCATGACCTCCGGAGGCCTGCACACCAGCATGCTGGTAAGTGAGATACCACTGAATGCCGATTCCTGACACATGCATTGCTGTGTGTGATGAGCATCTTATGCTCTGCAACTGTACTATGAAGTCCTAGTCTGTTCTCATTGGACCAATATTTTATGAAATTGGCTTCTTGTGCCACGGGTTCACATTAACAGTCAGTTGACCTACAGGTGCTCTCCCCTTTATGCCTTACACTTTCAGTTAATGCCCAGATATGGTGTATGCACACTATCCCAGAGTATGAGCTTTGTTTAAGTTCAGGTGCCATGTTAGACACTTTTGTTTGTAAACATTAGCAAGGTGAGTTTGATTACTGAAGCTCCTGCCAATCATTCCTCAGAAATCATGCCTACAGTATTTCAAAGTCACTGAGGTTTTCTCTTGCAGTAATGCAGCTAGGGCAGTCCAGCCTTTTTCTTACATGAACCCGACTGTGCTTGGAAGTTATCTGCTTCATTAGCATTTCAGTCACTCTATTGTGGAAGACCTCATTTTCAGTATGCTTGTTGTCTTTATTATCCAATGTTTCCACTTTTGCCCACTAACTATACAGGCAGTTCTAGCCTTGAAAATCTTGGGCATAGCTTGTCTAGAGTTTTTGACCTAGATACAGATGTAGCCATGCTCATTTTACTGTGATGCGGCATGTTGCATCACTGCATGCTGCATGGCGTGTCAAACTGCAACTATTCGCAGCTGGCAATCACTTCATTAATTCCGTTAGGAATAAATGGAGCAATCACTGGCTGCGAGTAGCAGGAACCTGGCATGCCATGCAGCAAGTCGTGTTACAGCATGCTGCATCGCAGTAAGATGAGCATGTCTACATCTGTACTTAGGTGTATCTAAGACAATCAGCCTAATATAACTAAAATATAAATACAATTACATTTAGGGTTAATTTGTATAAATGTATTCACATTAAATCGCAGGCAGTAACAACATTTAAGGGGGTTTACTTTAAAAGCAACATTTCTGGACTTGGTGGTTAACAGAGTTTAATTATTACTGGCAACATACAGTATGCCTGTCATTGGTTTTACCACTTATCATAGGTTAAGTACATACCTGTAATAAGAAAGGCATTATTTAAGTTAACTTAGGCAACTTAATATTTAGACTCAACCCTGGTACATTACAAATATTTACAGCCATTAGGTGTGTGCATACATCCAGATTAGCCCTGGTGTACAGTAAAAATTGATGATGGTTAAATGGGTTATGGCTACTGAAAACGTGGTTTAGTCTTATGAGAAGGTGTTGTGGCCTGGACAAATGGAACATGAGTGGATCAAGTTGTCTGAGTTGTATCATTTGTCCTAATTTCTAAGCCCGGAAATGTGGGAAACATAAAATGTGAGTAAAAGCAGTAGATCAAACAGTATATTAATCAGACCATAAAACATTACTGTGAGGGAAATGTAGTTATATGACCCGCGATCAGGAGACCGCCAGTCACAATACTGACGCTGGGATCCCGCCCCCTCACAATCCCGACAGTTGACATGCCGACTAGCAGGGACTATTCCCACTTGTGGAAAGAGGATAAGAGAAATCGCCTAAAGTTTGCTTAACTCAAATGTGGTAAAGGAAAATGCTTAGATGCAAATGTGGAATCAGTTTGTAATAACTGATACTGTTTATTTCATATTTCTTTCCTGATTATGGAACACAGTAGTAATAAGTTTAATGGTATTTCCACATGTTTCCCTACAGTACTGATTAGATTATGGTCTTATTTATTACATGCTGTCGTTTTGACCCATAAATCAACATCTGTTATTAGAGTTTTTCACAGTAAAAACAGATGCAGTAATAGGTAATTTAAGGTTGAAGTCATGACAGGACAGATAGGAGGCGCTCCAAAGATGATTTTGCCCCATTGAAAGCTATGTTCCTACTTGTTTATAGCAGTGGTAAATGAGCTCTATGTACTGCACCTGTGTTATGATTAAAGCACTCCTGGTCAGAGGAGATCTTATGACAAGGACCGGAGCACTGGAATGGAATGCTGGGGACGGGAGCAGAAAAGAATAATAGCCCCCTGGCGCCCTAACTCTGTTGTCTCACCCGTGCTGTCAGAAATCCCTTGCGAGACTATGGTTTCTTGAGCCCTTGGCAGCCGCGTTTGAAGGGCGGATTATGTCTGCCCAACTCCGATGCCCCCCGGTCTTAATGAGAGACAAAGGGAAATCCGAGGCAGGATGATAACAAGAGGCCCTCTAACTAACAAACAGACCAGGGGCTACGAGCTAACTAAAAAAAACCTAAAGTATGTGCGGAAAAACCGCCAGGGAAAAGGACAACCAAAATCCACTTGTCCAATACTCCTACCCGGCACCGCCGAATACCAGAGTGGACCTGTGGAAGCGGAACCCTCCGCAAAATGCTCCAAACACAAATTATAAAGGGTAAAGCGGCCGAGCCGCTACACACGGCAGAGCCGCGACTCACGAACACCACTGGATGTTAAACGGTGATCAGTCAGGACTCCAGGGACGAGATGATAACTCCCGAGTACAGGACTTCAGAGGACTGGAATGACCGGATACAGCAGGACTGGAAACAGACTCTCAGCAAACAAAGGCAGCATGCAGGAAGCTATTACCGGCGTCTGTGAGAAGCCCTGGGAGTGTATTTAACCAGGAGTCCTCCAATCAGCTGCAACAAGGACTGATTATAATAAATGCCGTGCAGCTGCCTTGCTGCACGGTCAGAGAGCAGGTGAACCTATTACTACAAAAAACCCAGCAACGGGGAACGCGGTCCGCCAGTGGCGTCCCCGTTGCTAGGGTCCGTGCGGCTCAGCGCGCCCGGCGTCTAGCGTTGCTAGGGAGCCGGCGGCTGTACGCGCACGGCGTCTCTAGTTGCTAGGCGCCGGTCCGCGAAGACAAGCGGACCCCGGCGCCTAACAGTACCCCCCCCCTTGAGGAGGGGTCAAGGAACCCCTAAAGCCAGGTTTCTGAGGAAATTCCCGAAAAAATGCCCTCTTGAGCCTCGGGGCATGAAGATCCTTATCCAGGACCCAAGACCTTTCCTCCGGACCATAGCCTCTCCAGTGAACTAGAAAATACAGCCATACTTCCCTTAATACTTCACATATGCAAATGAGGTCCTTAGAGGAGTTCCATATGGAAAAGAACAGATAAAAAAGCATATAGTGTAGTATATTTGTGTAGGGAAGATTTATTACACTGACATTCAAAATACAAATAAAACTAGTAACATACACATAAAAACTAATAATCCTTCTCTAAAAGTAATAATTCCCCAAATGGAGGGTGATATGGGTGGAGGATTACCAGAAGAGAGTGTATAGTGGGCGTTTCAGATGTAACCTTAGGGTAACTGGCTCCGGAACCTGGTTCCCTCGTCCACGTCACACACGTCTGGTCAGCCTTTCCCCTTTCCGCAGTTCATCCAAATCTCCAGGCTCCTGCTGCTACGCGTTTCGGGATCAACCCTTCATCAGGCAGACTGCCTGATGAAGGGTTGATCCCGAAACGCGTAGCAGCAGGAGCCTGGAGATTTGGATGAACTGCGGAAAGGGGAAAGGCTGACCAGACATCTGAAACGCCCACTATACACTCTCTTCTGGTAATCCTCCACCCATATCACCCTCCATTTGGGGAATTATTACTTTTAGAGAAGGATTATTAGTTTTTATGTGTATGTTACTAGTTTTATTTGTATTTTGAATGTCAGTGTAATAAATCTTCCCTACACAAATATACTACACTATATGCTTTTTTATCTGTTCTTTTCCATATGGAACTCCTCTAAGGACCTCATTTGCATATGTGAAGTATTAAGGGAAGTATGACCTTTTATTCTTACACTTAAGCAATTTATTTGCCACGTCTCAGATTTATCTTTGAAGCGCACCCTATTGCACTAACTCCATACACACTCACATCGATACTTTGGTAATAGGGATTACCTTTGGTGCAAAGGGGGTAGCTGCTTTGGATCAAAGTTGGCGCCATATTAGCTCTCTATACTTTCTATAGAAAATACAGCCGACCCCGGGACAATTTGGAATCGAGAACCTTCTCTACCAAGAACTCCTGTTGTCTCTGTACATCCACTGGAGATCTACCCTGAGAGATCTTCCGAGGAAATCTACTGGAAGAAACGTATTGTTTCAACAGGGAACAATGAAACGTATTTCCAATCCTGAGAGATCTTGGTAAACGTAACCGAAAGGCAACTGGATTGACTCTTTTAATAATAAGAAATGGCCCAATAAATTTGGGTCCCAATCTCGCCGAGGATTGTCGAAGCCTGATGTTACGAGTCGACAACCATACCCTATCTCCCACCTTAAAAGTGCAAGGACGTCGGAGCCTGTCAGAAAATTTCTTCTCTCGAAAGGCCGCTTTTCTGAGAGCAAGGTGCACTTTTTTCCAAATGGCTCTGAGATGGGAGGTTAAGGGTAGCGAGGAGACTGAGGAATGATAAAAAAAAGAATTAGCTCTGGGGTGAAAACCAAAAACTGAAAAGAATGGAGACTCTTTAGTGGAGGAATGACAAGAATTATTGTAAGCAAACTCCGCCAACGGAAGGAACTCGGACCAATCATTCTGGAGTTTGGCAGAATACAAGCGCAAATACTGTTTCAATGATTGGTTAACTCGCTCGGTTTGCCCGTTGGATTGTGGGTGGTAACTGGATGTTAACGACAATTTCATCTTTAATGAGGCACAAAAACATTTCCAGAATTGTGCGATGAATTGTGGACCCCGATCAGAAACAATATCAGTAGACAACCCATGAAGTCTGAAAACATGGCGGAGAAACAAAACTGCCAACCCTTGGGCAGAAGGCAATCGGGGAAGAGCAATAAAATGAGCCATCTTGCTAAAACGGTCCACTACCACCCATATGACTCGGAATCCGGCTGAAAGGGGAAGGTCAACCACAAAATCCATGGAAATATGAGACCATGACCTGAGCGGAACATTTAAGGGCATAAGTTGCCCGATAGGCAAGGAACGGGGAACCTTATGCTGTGCACAGACCTGACATGAATAAACAAACTCCTTAACGTCTTTAGAAAGACCAGGCCACCATACTGAGCGAGAGACTAACTCCAAAGTCTTAGAGATTCCCGGATGCCCGGAAACTTTGTTATCATGGAATTCCGTTAAAACAGTAGCTCTCAAAAACTCAGGGACGTAAAGACGACCAGCAGGAGTATTTCCAGGAGCTTGGTGTTGAAGCTGTTTTAACTGGGTAAATAAATCTTGTGTGAGGCCTGCCCAGATGACCGAGGATGGAAGTATGGGAGTAACAGGACTGTTATTGTGAACCGGAAGAAAGCTGCGTGACAGGGCATCCGCCTTAGTATTCTTGGAACCAGGCCTGAAAGTGATTATAAATTTGAAACGAGTAAAAAATAAAGCCCAACGTGCTTGACGGGCATTAAGCCGTTTAGCCGATTCGATGTATTGCAGGTTTTTATGGTCAGTCAATACTGAAATAGTATGTTTTGCTCCCTCCAGCCAATGCCTCCACTCCTCGAAAGCCCACTTTACCGCCAGTAACTCCCGATTACCAACGTTATAGTTGGATTCAGCGGAGGAGAATTTCCTGGACATAAAGGCACAAGGATGTAACTCCAGAGACTCCGGATCCTTTTGAGAAAGGACAGCCCCCACTCCAACCTCCGAGGCATCAACCTCCACAACAAAGGGCAATTCTGGATTGGGATGTCTGAGGACTGGAGCCGAGACAAAGGCTTGTTTCAAGGCCCGGAAGGACAACTCAGCTTCACGCGACCAGTTGGTAGGATCCGTTCCTTTCTTTGTCAGAGCTACAATGGGAGCAACCAGGTCAGAAAAAGAATGAATGAACCTCCTATAATAATTCGCAAACCCTAAAAAGCGCTGAATTGCTTTTAAATTGGTGGGTTGCGCCCAACTAAGGATGGCCTGGAGCTTCTTTGGTTCCATGGAAAATCCCCGAGGGGAATAATGTACCCTAAAAAAGATACTTCCGTGACATGAAACTCACACTTCTCCAGCTTGGCATATAAATGATTCTCACGTAACTTTTGAAGAACCAGACGCACCTGGGTAACATGTTGTTCCATTGATTCAGAATAAATCAGGATGTCGTCTAAGTAAACGACCACGAATTTCCCTAGGAAGTCACGGAGCACATCGTTAATGAGGTTTTGAAAAACTGCTGGAGCATTAGACAAGCCGAACGGCATCACCAGGTACTCGTAGTGACCCGACTGAGTACTGAAGGCCGTCTTCCACTCATCTCCAGATTTAATTCGGATGAGGTTGTACGCTCCTCTGAGGTCAATTTTAGAAAAAAATCACAGCCGAACGTAACTGATCAAAGAGTACAGAAATCAGCGGCAAAGGATAAGTGTTTTTAACTGAGATCTTATTTAGGGCTCTAAAGTCAATGCAAGGTCTAAGCGAGCCATCCTTTTTCTCCACAAAGTAGAAGCCTGCACTTAAAGCAGATTTTGATGGTCTAATAAATCCTTTCTCTAGGCTCTCCTTAACATAATCATTCATGGCCGCAGTTTCTGGCCCGGATAATGCATATAGTCTTCCCTTTGGCAAAGCGGCACCAGGAATTAGCTCAATAGCACAATCATAAGGCCGATGGGGAGGCAGAATGTCCGCATTGCCTTTGGAAAAGACATCAGCAAACTCCTGGTATTCCACAGGAATGAGTTCTGGAATGACAGCTGCTACTCTGACTGGAAACGTAATACATTCCTCAGCACAAAAAGTACCCCACTGTGAAATCTCCCCTGACCGCCAATCAATGGTGGGATTATGAAAGGCCAGCCAAGGGTGACCCAGAACAACTGGAACTGCTGGGCAATGAGTAAGAAAGAACTCGATTTTTTCAGAATGTAGAGCTCCTACTGTAAGTAATACAGGGGGTGTACAGAGAGAAATAACCCCATTGGACAGTGGACTCCCATCTAAGCCATGCATGGTGACACACCTACCCAAAGGTAACTGAGGAATGCCTAAGGCCTTAGCCCAAGTTAAATCCATAAAGTTTCCTGCAGCTCCACTGTCAACAAAAGCCGACACCGAAGAACTGAGGCTGCCAAAGGAAACTTTAACTGGAACTAAAAGGGAGTTATTCGAGGAGATAAGCTGCAGACCTATGTGAACCCCCTCACAATTCACCTGGTCAAGGCGTTTCCCGACTTGCTCGGACAATTACGAGCAAAATGTCCCTTACCCCCACAGTACAGACAAAGACCAGAATTTTGCCTTCTGGCTCTTTCTTCAGGAGACAGCCGGGAGAGACCCATCTGCATGGGCTCCTCTACGTCTTCAGGAAGGGAATATACACACGGACTTGACCTTACAGGTGCTCCTTTTTCAGCCCTTCGCTCTCAGAGACGACGATCAATCTTAATAGAAAGCTCCATGAGCTTATCGAGAGTCTCAGGAGCGGGGTACTGAAGGAGACTGTCTTTTATAGACTCTGATAAGCCGAGGCGAAACTGACTGCGCAGGGCTGGGTCATTCCAGCCACAGTCGTTCGACCAACGGCGAAACTCCGTACAATAAACCTCCGCAGGATTCCTACCCTGTCTGAGAGCGCGCAACTGACTTTCAGCGGACGCCTCTCTATCAGGGTCATCATACAAGAGCCCTAAAGACCCAAAAAAAGCGTCAACTGACAATAATGCCGGATCCTCTGCTTTTAAACCAAATGCCCAGGTCTGAGGATCCCCCTGGAGCAAAGAAATAATAATCCCGACCCGCTGAGATTCAGTACCCGAGGAAGTCGGTCTTAAACGAAAATAAAGTTTACAGGATTCTTTAAAATTAAAAAACTCTTTCCTATCACCAGAAAAACTGTCAGGCAAATGCATCTTTGGTTCAGGGACTACCTTCGGGGAAGCTCGCAAAAGATCTTCCTGCGACTTCACCCGAAGAGAAGATCCTGAACCATCTGAGTAAGTTCTTGAATCTGGCTGACTAAGAGCTGACCAGGATTTGGCCCTAAACCTGTTGGATTCATGAGGCCGATAAACTCTCACAAACTGAATGAGAAAAAATTAAACCCGTTTAATTTTAAGTTTTGGTAAGGCCGGTAATAATGTTATGATTCCAGCACTCCTGGTCAGAGGAGATCTTATGACAAGGACCGGAGCACTGGAATGGAATGCTGGGGACGGGAGCAGAAAAGAATAATAGCCCCTGGCGCCCTAACTCTGTTGTCTCACCCGTGCTGTCAGAAATCCCTTGCGAGACTATGGTTTCTTGAGCCCTTGGCAGCCGCGTTTGAAGGGCGGATTATGTCTGCCCAACTCCGATGCCCCCCGGTCTTAATGAGAGACAAAGGGAAATCCGAGGCAGGATGATAACAAGAGGCCCTCTAACTAACAAACAGGCCAGGGGCTACGAGCTAACTAAAAAAACCTAAAGTATGTGCGGAAAAACCGCCAGGGAAAAGGACAACCAAAATCCACTTGTCCAATACTCCTACCCGGCACCGCCGAATACCAGAGTGGACCTGTGGAAGCGGAACCCTCCGCAAAATGCTCCAAACACAAATTATAAAGGGTAGAGCGGCCGAGCCGCTACACACAGCAGAGCCGCGACTCACGAACACCACTGGATGTTAAACGGTGATCAGTCAGGACTCCAGGGACGAGATGATAACTCCCGAGTACAGGACTTCAGAGGACTGGAATGACCGGATACAGCAGGACTGGAAACAGACTCTCAGCAAACAAAGGCAGCATGCAGGAAGCTATTACCGGCGTCTGTGAGAAGCCCTGGGAGTGTATTTAAACAAGGAGTCCTCCAATCAGCTGCAACAAGGACTGATTATAATAAATGCCGTGCAGCTGCCTTGCTGCACGGTCAGAGAGCAGGTGAACCTATTACTACAAAAAACCCAGCAACGGGGAACGCGGTCCGCCAGTGGCGTCCCCGTTGCTAGGGTCCGTGCGGCTCAGCGCGCCCGGCGTCTAGCGTTGCTAGGGAGCCGGCGGCTGTACGCGCACGGCGTCTCTAGTTGCTAGGCGCCGGTCCGCGCAGACAAGCGGACCCTGGCGCCTAACAACCTGTGAGACACATACAGTATGTGCACATCCCGGCATCCAGTATGACAAGCTCTGAAAATACACACTTTTTAGATCTTTATTAATTGCAGACTACAGTCCCAACTGTGAATTTTTGGGACTTCAGTATTATGTATTACATGGCTGAATCCAGGAGATATCTAATGCTGCATATCCTAATATCTCCTGCATTCAGGCTTCTATAATTGTCCCAATACTAAGAAGGTACCTGAAACATGCAAAAAACTATAGCCTTCTAGCCCTATCTATCTGTCTTTCATTTTTGTCCAGTCCAACTTCCCTTATTTGTCTCTCTCTTTCATCTCTGTCACCCTTTTCCTATCATCCCCCTCTCTCTGATCTCTGTTCCTACTCCCACCTTCCTGTATCAGAGGTGTTTTACAGGTAGGGTGGCGGATAGAGTCAGAAAGAAGATGTCATGGGTGGGGGTTTGTACTGTTTGGGGTGGGAGGCTTTGGAGGTGGGTTGATTGCTCCTGACACTGAAAGGTGTTTTCTCCTACCTTCACATCTCTGTCTCCGTGTCTTTGTAACAGGCCTAGACGATGATGTAGTGCCTGCTGCCGTGCAGGTGTCGTCACTCCACCCACCTGTGCAACTCCCGTCACCGACGATGCCGAAGCGTCAGGGGACTCCGCCTTCCGGACCTATCACCAGCGTGAACACCACTTGCAGGGGGTGATGCGGAACCTAGGAAGAAGGAACGAACCGGTTGAGACGTGCGTGTCGGCCTCCGTCCGGAGTACGGGGCACGTCAGGGGTAGCAGCGACCTTCACCAACTGGGCGGAAGGTCATCACCGGCCAGCAGGCCTCAGCTACCCAGTTCTCACACACTCGCACTCTCGCACATTGTGTGGTGAGGGGGGGTCCTCACGTCCGTGAGCAGACCCCCGACCGGTTATACGGGGTGATGACAAAACAGACACAGAGTAATACTCACTCCCGACTTGCTGGTCACCTTGATTGTCGCGCCTCTCCACTCCTGTTGGGGCAAGAAGAGCAGCCTCCCTAACTACAGGCTACACTAACGGCTAACAACAACTACAGCCAACTACGCCTGCCTGAACAAACAGTCTACGACAACTGAGGCTACTGGTTCTATCCCAAACTAGCAGAGACCGGACAAATTAAACACATTCACTAACCAACAAGCCAGTAAAACAATTTCCCCGGCCCAAACGCGTACCCCGACTAACCAGTCCTACCTACCAGATGCTGGACACTGGCCACTGCCTTTTGCTCTCAATGGGGGAACGGGGGTCCAGAGCAGACGGTTGCCCACTCCAGACGACCGGGGGATGGCGACGTGTGGGACGGGGACGTTACTCCACACTTCCGAATCCCCTGGAGTATACACCGCGTGGGGCCGGTCGGCTCCTAACACCGGCCACGGATCCCTCGGAAGCTGCCGCACAGCCCACTTCCAGCCGATCCGGGCCGGTCCGCACAGAAATTGCCCCAGATCCCGTGTAAGGCAGTAGGCCTGGGAGCCTGAGTGAGGGCACAGGCCGGAGGCCTGGGTGAGGGACGCAGGCCGGAGGCCTGGGTGAGGGGCGCAGGCCGGAGGCCTGGGAGTGGGGCGCAGGCCGGAGGCCTTGGAGTGGGGCGCAGGCCGGAGGCCTGGGAGAGGGGCGCAGGTGAGGGGCACGGGCCAGAGGCCTGGGTGAGGGGCGTAGGCCGGAGGCCTGGGTGAGGGGCGCAGGCCGGAGGCCTGGGAGTGAGGCGCAGGCCGGAGGCCTGGGAGAGGGGCACAGGCCGGTGGCCTGGAAGAGGGCTCAGGCAGGAGGCCTGCCTACCGTGGGCACAGGCCGAGGGGGCCTGATTATCCCTGCAGGCCTAGCGCCTGTCCCTGGTGCTCTAGGGTGGACTCAGAGGTAGGTGGAGGTGGCCCAAGGCCGCCTACCTGTCTCGGAGGGAGAGGCTGCAGCGGGGAGCTTCGTTTGCTCTTTTGCTCTCCACACGCTGCAGCACTCTCCGCCGGACTTCCACCGCTGGTCGTCGTCCTCCGCTGACACCTTCCGCCTCTTCTTCCTCTCCGCCGACGTCTTCCTCCTCTTCTTCCGCTCCGCCGCCGCTGCCGCCGCCGGATCTTCTGTCTTCCGCGGGAGGTCTTCTTTCTTCCTCAGGAGCTCTTCCTTCTTCTCCGTCCGACGCTCGACTGCCTGTTCCCGCTCCGCAGCGTCTCTTATATGACGCTGGGAGCGGGCGGAGCTATGACGCGGCGAGCTCCGATTGGCTCGCCGCGGCGAGCTCCGATTGGCTCGCCGCAGTGGGCCCTGATAGGCCTGCCGCGGCGAGCTCTGTTTGGCGGCCAAGGCGCGAGCCCTGATTGGCTCGCACTTGGCGCGCCGTTCAAAATCAGGCGTCGCGATTGGAGGGGCTTGAATCCTTTCGGATGCAAGCCCCTCCAGGCTAGGGCCTGCCCGCCGCGATGCACGGCCGGAGGGAGCAACCCCCTTCACATTTCCCCCCTCTTTGTCCTTTGTGGTCCCCACAAAGCAAAAGTCCGACCAGACAAAGTTTGGATCCGCGTAGCGAGGGCCCGGGACGCCCCTATTTGGACGCTGAGAACGTCTTGGCAAGGGGGAGGTAACTACATCGGCTGGGGGCTGAGTCTCCGATGCCTCCTCCGGCTGGTTCTCCTCGACTGGCCACCACCATTCTTCGTCTGGCAGGGGGGCAGGAGCTCCCCAGGCAGGGGCCCCAACTCCATCCTCCTCCACAGGGGACTCGGCTTCACTAACCGGATCCAGGAAAGGACAAGGTCGCAGTTTACTCCGATGTAACGTGCGCAGGCGTCCCGTTCCATCAGTAGATTCCACTTGATATACCGGAATACCCGGGGCCAAGCGACGGCGAACAAGGTATGTGGTAACCTCCCACCGTTCGGACAGTTTCCCCCCCGGACAGACCTCTCGCACCAACACTCGCTGGCCCACGGCCAGCGGCCCAGGTTCGTGGGACCTCACGGGTGGATGTTGGTGGTCTGCGATAAGCCGTCTAGCCAACTCGTGGGCCGTCTTCAGCCGCAGGCGGTGTTCCTCGACCCATTCGGCGGGGGCTAGGGGTGTTTCTTCTTCAGTCCCGGACAGTTGTAAGTCGTGTGCCTCCCGCCCTGGTCGACCGAACAACAAGAAGAAAGGGGAAAATCCAGTGGTGTGATGAACTCTGTTGTTATAAGTCCAGACCAGTTCCTGCACATGCTCGGGCCATCGCTGCTTCTCAGCTCGTTCCAACACGCGGAGCATCTGCAGCAGAGTCCGGTTAAATCTCTCGCAGGCTCCATTTCCCTGCGGGTGGTAAGGCGTCGTACGGGACTTTTGAACGCCATAAAGCTGGCAGAGGCGTTCCATCAGCTGCCCCTGGAAACAGGCCCCTTGGTCCGAATGGATCCGCTCGGGGCAACCGTACTGCCGAATGAAATGCTCAACGATCGCTCGTGTTGCTGACTCCGCAGTTTGGTTTCGGGTCGGGACCACTACTGTGAACTTAGTGAAGTGGTCAGTCATCACCAGGGCATACTGGTGTCCACTAACTGACTCCCCGATCAACACGTAGTCAATCATCAGCATCTCCAACGGCCGACTGGTCCGGATCGTCTGGATGGGCACATGCTGTTCCTGTGGCTTAACTACCGCACACCTCCTGCACTCGCGACACACCTGGTCCACGACCGCTTGCAGCCGGGGGGCGAAATATTGGCGTCTCAACCAATGGTATGTCTTATGGGGTCCCAAATGGGCCCCCTGCTCGTGCGCCTCTTCCACCAATGACCGCACCCGGACTTCCGGCACCGCCACCTGCTCAACAGTACGCATTTCCTGCTCCAAATAGCATTGCCTCCGCAGGGTACCAGCGCAGACCCGCAATTGGTCCCAACGACGCACCACCTTCCTGCAGAACCCGGTCAGCCCATCCTGCTCCCGTCGAGATGGCAGATGACCCCTCTGTATCCACTGTCGAATGAGGTCCAAACCTTCGTCAGCCTGTTGTTCCTGTGCCCAGTCCATTTCCGTGTACCTGAGTAAGGCAGTCTGGGCGTTCTGCTGACACAACTCTCCGCCAACGGGCTGCCGCACACGAGTTAGATCCGGCATTTCTTCTCCACAGTCGTCTTCTTCCTCACCAGGCTCTGGGGTTTCCACTGGGAAGCGAGACAGGGCATCCGCGTTGGTATTACTCTTCCCTGAACGATAACGAATCTTGTAGGAGAACTTGGCCAACCTGGCCACCCACCTTTGCTCTAAGGCACCCAACTCTGCCGTCTCCAGGTACGCCAAGGGGTTGTTGTCCGTAAAAATGTCCACGTGAGCGGCGGTCAAGTATTCCGCAAATTTCTCGGTTACGGCCCACACCACTGCCAGCAATTCCAGCTTGAAGGAACTGTAGTTGTCTGGGTTCCTCTCGGTCTCTCGCAGGCTACGACTGCCGTAAGCAATCACCCGCTCCTGCCCATCCTGAACCTGAGCCAAGACCGCGCCCAACCCCTGCAGACTTCCATCCGTGTATAAAACGAAGGGCTTTTCAAAATCTGCATACCCCAACACCGGAGCTTCCGTGAGACTTTCCTTCAGTCGGTTAAAGGCCAGGTTCTGCGCTTCTCCCCATGTCTCCAGGGTAGCTTTCTTCGTGGTCGCAATCCCTCGAAGCAAGGCGTGTAGGGGTTCCACGATCCGGGCAAAATCTTTGATGAAGCGTCGGTAATACCCCACCAAACCCAGGAATGCCCGCAGCTCCGTGACAGTGGTGGGCACCTTCCACTCCTGAACTGCCGCCACCTTGCTGGGGGTTGGGTACACCCCATCGCGGGACACCACATGTCCGAGGTACTCCAAACTGGATTTCAACAGATGGCACTTCCGGGGCTTGAGCTTCAGACCATACTCTTCCAACCGCTGGAAAACCATGTCGAGTCGAGCAAAGTGCTCCTCCAAGGTCGCTGCGAACACGATGATGTCGTCCAGGTAAATCAGCAAGGCCTCAAAATTCAAGTCTCCCAAACACCTTTCCATCATCCGCTGGAACGTGGCGGGCGCATTGTTCAACCCAAATGGCATGCGACAAAATTCGAACAATCCCATGGGGGTAACAAACGCGGTCTTCTCCCTATCCTGTGGGGCCACCGGTACTTGCCAGTATCCACTGGCCAGGTCTAAGGTCGAAAAGAATTTTGCATTGCCCAATGCGGCTAGTGACTCCTCAATCCTAGGGAGAGGGTAAGCGTCCCGGACGGTGCAACTATTCAACTTCCGATAGTCCACACAGAAACGGATGGTCCCATCCTTCTTCCGGACTAGGACTATGGGTGCAGCCCATGGACTTTTACTCTCCTGGATCACGTGGTTGTCCAGCATCTGACGCAGCATGTTTTTTACTTCTTGATACAACCGGGGCGGTATCGGCCGATACCGTTCTCGAACAGGGGGGGCGTCTCCGGTGCGGATCTCATGCTGCAGGTCCTCCGTGTATCCGAAATCTTCCTCATGCCGTGAGAACACTTTCTGCCGATTCCAGAGCATCTGGTCCAGCTTGGCTACGTCCCCGGCCGCGCATTCTTCCAGCGACACGTCCATCTGTGTTCGGATAATCGTACCGTTCCACTCGGGGCTGGCCCCCTCCTGCTCCTCCACTCGAACAGACAACGCCCATGCCTCGGAAGCCTCCGGCTGTAGGGAGAGTTTTCGCATCCCCTGAATGCTATCCTCGTGAATCGCCACCACCTGAGCAATGACTGTCCCGGCCGGGACTCGACAAAGCTGGTCGGTGAGATTACAAAGACGGACGGAGACCTTCCCCCCGGTCACCACCGACACGGTGCGTGCCACCATCACTCCAGACCCTACCCCCAGCACATCAGTGGGTTCTACCATCACCTCCATGCCATTTAGGCTCTGATGAGTCCGTACCTCTAGAGGGATCAGGACCTCTTGGCGAGGGGGCAACTCCAGGCGCTGGTGGTGACCAACCTTCAAAAGACCCAGGTGCTCATCGATAGCCCCTAGGGCCCTGGCCCCCCGTCGTCCCACCTGTTGGAGAGCCTGCTGCACAGGACGCCGGACTCCCAGACTCTTCCAATATCGTGGCCCACTTTCCTGGAACAAGAGCTGATCGAGATGTCGGAGTACGTTCATCCCGAGGATCACCGGGCCATGGCTCAGCCCCGGGCTGCTGACTACCAGCAGCCCCATCCTACCCAGCTCTTGGCCACAAATTACCATTTCCATCCACACCACCCCCACCACGGGGATGGGTAGGTTATTAGCCGCCGTGAGGGTAATGAAGCTCTCTGACACCTCACTCTTGAGATGAGCGTAGTGCTCAAGGAAACAGGCCTCGGAAATGGTGGATACTTGAGAGCCGGTATCCAACAGGCAGGACTGATCTTTCCCACCAAGGCGGCTGACTACTACGGGACACTCTCCTACCAATTCAGCCTGTTCATTAATGGCTGACTTCCCCTCATCGCTCTCCCCCACGGGTGGTCCCGTTACCGCGAGGGAGGTCAGTTTAACTGTGCCTCCGGGATCGCTTCGGTACAGGTCCGGGCAATATGCCCGTACCGATGGCAGCGGTAACAACGAGGGCCACGGCCCTCTCCAGGACGGCTATCGGGTCCCGTGCTTCGTCCACGGGGCCGTCTGGTGTCCCTCTCACGGGACCGGGACTCCGTACCCTGTTGGTCACGCCGGTACACCTCATCCCTCAGCTGGGCGACCTCTTCCCTCATCTCCTTGGTCACCCGGAGGAAGATTTCTTTCAGGTCTTGCACACAGGTCTCTAATGGGTTGGTCTCCCTGCTAGCCACTGGCGCGGAGACCGGTTGCACCCATTGGGGAAATACAGCGTGTGGTCCGTAATTGGCATTGCGGTCCCTGGCTACGGCGTCGATTTCCACCTGATGGAAGGTCAGGGTGTCATCCTGGGATATCTTATCCAGCATAACCTGCCTCAGGGGCACATTCCTGAGTCCCATGGCAAACTGATCCCGCAATATCTGACTAGTGTTGGTGAGTGCCCCAAACTCATCGGGATCCTTTCGACGTACTTCTCCCATCATCTCCTGGAGTGCGTTGGCGTACTGGGGTATGGACTCGTCCTCCCTCTGGAACCGGCCAAACAGACGCTGCTGGAGGGTCCCCGCCGAGGAGGTGTCCCCGTAGATATCTCCCAGGATAGTGTAGATCTCCTCCAGTTCCTCGCGTTCATCGTCGGGTCGTAAAAGGATCGTCCGACGAGCCTCGCCTTCCAGAGAATTCAGGGCGAGAGGCACCTGCAGGTCGTCGGGCACCCGGTAGATGAGGAACGTCGCCTCTAATCGGGCCTTCCAGTCCTCTAAGGTCATATTACGCCCGTCGTAACGGGGTAGGTGGGCGAGGGCTGGTCCGACGTTGAGTCGACGTGATGACCTTCGTCGCTCATCGTCCGTTCCCCTCCGGGCCACCTCAGTGGAACTGGCGTTCGAGTCTCTCCGAGTGGGTCGTTTTGGCTCATCTCCCCGCGGCTTCTCGGCTGTGGGTAGTGACTGGTCTCCGTCCATCCTGCCGACTACGCCAAATGTAACAGGCCTAGACGATGATGTAGTGCCTGCTGCCGTGCAGGTGTCGTCACTCCACCCACCTGTGCAACTCCCGTCACCGACGATGCCGAAGCGTCAGGGGACTCCGCCTTCCGGACCTATCACCAGCGTGAACACCACCTTGCAGGGGGTGATGCGGAACCTAGGAAGAAGAAACGAACCGGTTGAGACGTGCGTGTCGGCCTCCGTCCGGAGTACGGGGCACGTCAGGGGTAGCAGCGACCTTCACCGGCTGGGCGGAAGGTCATCACCGGCCAGCAGGCCTCAGCTACCCAGTTCTCACACACTCGCACTCTCGCACGTTGTGTGGTGAGGGGGGGTCCTCACGTCCGTGAGCAGACCCCCGACCGGTTATACGGGGTGATGACACAGAGTAATACTCACTCCCGACTTGCTGGTCACCTTGATTGTCGCGCCTCTCCACTCCTGTTGGGGCAAGAAGAGCAGCCTCCTTAACTACAGGCTACACTAACGGCTAACAACAACTACAGCCAACTACGCCTGCCTGAACAAACAGTCTACGACAACTGAGGCTGCTGGTTCTATCCCAAACTAGCAGAGACCGGACAAATTAAACACATTCACTAACCAACAAGCCAGTAGAACAATTTCCCCGGCCCAAACGCGTACCCCGACTAACCAGTCCTACCTACCAGATGCTGGACACTGGCCACTGCCTTTTGCTCTCAATGGGGGAACGGGGGTCCAGAGCAGACGGTTGCCCACTCCAGACGACCGGGGGATGGCGACGTGTGGGACGGGGACGTTACTCCACACTTCCGAATCCCCTGGAGTATACACCGCGTGGGGCCGGTCGGCTCCTAACACCGGCCACGGATCCCTCGGAAGCTGCCGCACAGCCCACTTCCAGCCGATCCGGGCCGGTCCGCACAGAAATTGCCCCGGATCCCGTGTAAGGCAGTAGGCCTGGGAGCCTGAGTGAGGGCACAGGCCGGAGGCCTGGGTGAGGGGAGCAGGCCGGAGGCCTGGGAGTGGGGCGCAGGCCGGAGGCCTGGGAGTGGGGCGCAGGCCGGAGGCCTGGGAGAGGGGCGCAGGTGAGGGGCACAGGCCGGAGGCCTGGGTCCCTCACCCAGGCCTCCGGCCTGTGCCCCTCACCTGCGCCCCTCTCCCAGGCCTCCGGAGGCCTGGGAGTGAGGCGCAGGCCGGAGGCCTGGGAGAGGGGCACAGGCCGGTGGCCTGGAAGAGGGCTCAGGCAGAAGGCCTGCTTACCGTGGGCACAGGCCGAGGGGGCCTGATTATCCCTGCAGGCCTAGCGCCTGTCCCTGGTGCTCTAGGGTGGACTCAGAGGTAGGTGGAGGTGGCCCAAGGCCGCCTACCTGTCTCGGAGGGAGAGGCTGCAGCGGGGAGCTTCGTTAGCTCTTTTGCTCTCCACACGCTGCAGCACTCTCAGCCGGACTTCCGCCGCTGGTCGTCGTCCTCCGCCGACACCTTCCGCCTCTTCTTCCTCTCCGCCGACGTCTTCCTCCTCTTCTTCCGCTCCGCCGCCGCTGCCGCCGCCGGATCTTCTGTCTTCCGCGGGAGGTCTTCTTTCTTCCTCAGGAGCTCTTCCTTCTTCTCCGTCCGACGCTCGACTACCTGTTCCCGCTCCGCAGCGTCTCTTATATGACGCTGGGAGCGGGCGGAGCTATGACGCGGCGAGCTCCGATTGGCTCGCCGCGGCGAGCTCCGATTGGCTCGCCGCGGCGAGCTCCGATTAGCTCGCCGCGGTGGGCCCTGATAGGCCCGCCGCGGCGAGCTCTGATTGGCGGCCAAGGCGCGAGCCCTGATTGGCTCGCGCTTGGCGCGCCGTACAAAATCAGGCGTCGCGATTGGAGGGGCTTGAATCCTTTCGGATGCAAGCCCCTCCAGGCTAGGGCCTGCCCGCCGCGATGCACGGCCGGAGGGAGCAACCCCCTTCACATCTTTTTCTTTCATTTGTCTCTCATTTCCCCCTTCCCACTGTCTCTCTCTCTCTCTGTCATTTCAGAGCTCTCCCACCATCATGCTCTCTCATATCTGTCTCTCTCCCTACTCTCTCTGATATGTGTCCCCCTTGAGTGGGGAATCATAGGTGGGGGTTGCATGTGGAGAGGCCCCCAACTTAGGGTGCTGGCAGGACTCAGGCAACAATCTTGTGCATCCAAACAGAGAAGAAAGACTGTACCTGTCAGAATAGCAATGAGAGCTGTAAGAGGAGAGTGGGGCGGGGTTATATGAGATTATATAATAGGTTATAATAAGATTTTACTCACCGTTAAATCTATTTCTCGTAGTCCGTAGTGGATGCTGGGACTCCGTAAGGACCATGGGGAATAGCGGCTCCGCAGGAGACTGGGCACAACTAAAGAAAGCTTTAGGACTACCTGGTGTGCACTGGCTCCTCCCACTATGACCCTCCTCCAGACCTCAGTTAGGATACTGTGCCCGGAAGAGCTGACACAATAAGGAAGGATTTTGAATCCCGGGTAAGACTCATACCAGCCACACCAATCACACCGTATAACTCGTGATACTATACCCAGTTAACAGTATGAAATATAACTGAGCCTCTCAACAGATGGCTCAACAATAACCCTTTAGTTAGGCAATAACTATATACAAGTATTGCAGACAATCCGCACTTGGGATGGGCGCCCAGCATCCACTACGGACTACGAGAAATAGATTTACCGGTGAGTAAAATCTTATTTTCTCTGACGTCCTAAGTGGATGCTGGGACTCCGTAAGGACCATGGGGATTATACCAAAGCTCCCAAACGGGCGGGAGAGTGCGGATGACTCTGCAGCACCGAATGAGCAAACTCTAGGTCCTCCTCAGCCAGGGTATCAAACTTGTAGACTCTTGCAAAAGTGTTTGAACCCGACCAAGTAACAGCTCGGCAAATTTGTAAAGCCGAGACCCCTCGGGCAGCCGCCCAAGAAGAGCCCACTTTCCTCGTGGAATGGGCTTTTACAGATCTAGGTTGCGGCAGTCCAGCCGCAGAACGTGCAAGTTGAATCGTGCTACAGATCCAGCGAGCAATAGTCTGCTTAGAAGCAGGAGCACCCAGCTTGTTGGGTGCATACAGGATAAATAGCGAGTCAGTTTTCCTGACTCCAGCCGTCCTGGAAACATATATTTTTCAGGGCCCTGACTACGTCCAGTAACTTGGAATCCTCCAAGTCCCATGTAGCCGCAGGCACCACAATATGTTGGTTCACATGAAAAACTGATACCACCTTAGGAAGGAATTGGGAACGAGTCCTCAATTCCGCCCTATCCTATAAAAAAATTAGATAAGGGCTTTTGTATGATAAAGCCGCTAATTCTGATACACGCCTGGCCGACGCCAAGGCCAACAGCATGACCACTTTCCACGTGAGGTATTTTAGCTCCACGGATTTAAGTGGCTCAACCCAATGCGACTTCAGGAAATCCAACACCACGTTGAGATCCCACGGTGCCACTGGAGGCACAAACGGGGGCTGACTATGCAGCACTCCCTTAACAAAAGTCTGAACTTCAGGCAGTGAAGTCAGTTCTATTTTGGAAGAAAATCGATAGAGCCGAAATCTGGACCTTAATGGAACCCAATTTTAGGCCCATAGTCACCCCTGACTGTAGGAAGAGCAGAAATCGACCTAGCTGAAATTCCTCCGTTGGGGCCTTCCTGGCCTCACAGCACGCAACATATTTCCGCCATATGCGGTGATAATGGTTTGCGTTCACTTCTTTCCTAGCTTTAATTAGCGTAGGGATAACTTCCTCCGGAATGCCCTTTTCCTTCAGGATCCGGCGTTCAACCGCCATGCCGTCAAACGCAGCCGCGGTACGTCTTGGAACAGTTATTATTCTCATTACCCTGGGTATGAGAGGCAGAGAAGGGAACACATACACCGACTGGTACACCCACGGTGTTACTAGAGCGTCCACAGCTATCGCCTGAGGGTCCCTTGACAATATCTTTTTAGCTTTTTGTTGAGGCGGGACGCCATCATGTCCACCTGTGGCCTTTCCCAACGGTGTACCATCATTTGGAAGACTTCTGGATGAAGTCCCCACTCTCCCGGGTGGAGGTCGTGTCTGCTGAGAAAGTCTGCTTCCCAGTTGTCCACTCCGGGAATGAACACTGCTGACAGTGCTAACACATGATTTTCCGCCCATCGGAGAATCCTTGTGGCTTCTGCCATCGCCATCCTGCTTCTTGTGCCGCCCTGTCGGTTTACATGAGCGACCGCCGTGATGTTGTCTGACTGGATCAGCACCGGCCGGTGTTGAAGCAGGGGTCTAGCCTGACTTAGGGCATTGTAAATGGCCCTTAGTTCCAGAATATTTTTGTGTAGGGAAGTCTCCTGACTTGTCCATAGTCCTTGGAAGTTTCTTCCCTGTGTGACTGCCCCCCAGCCTCGAAGGCTGGCATCCGTGGTCACCAGGACCCAGTCCTGTATGCCGAATCTGCGGCCCTCTAGAAGATGAGCACTTTGCAGCCACCACAACAGCGACACCCTGGCCCTTGGAGACAGGGTTATCCGCCGATGCATCTGAAGATGCGACCCGGACCACTTGTCCAACAGATCCCACTGGAAGATCCTTGCATGGGACCTGGCGAATGGAATTTCTTCGTAAGAAGCTACCATCTTTCCCAGGGCTCGCGTGCATTGATGCACCGACACCTGTATTTGTATTAGGAGGTCTCTGTCTAGAGACGACAACTCCTTGGACTTCTCCTCCGGGAGAAACCCTTTTTATCCTGTTCTGTGTCCAGAACCATACCCAGGAACAGTAGACGCGTCGTAGGAACCAGCTGCGACTTTGGAATATTCAGAATCCAGCCGTGCTGTTGTAGCACTTCCCGAGATAGTGCTACTCCGACGAACAACTGCTCCCTGGACCTCGCCTTTATAAGGAGATCGTCCAAGTACGGGATAATTATTTCGGCCATTACCTTGGTAAATACCCTCGGTGCCGGGGACAGACCAACGGCAACGTCTGGAATTGGTAATGACAATCCTGTACCACAATTTTGAGGTACTCCTGGTGAGGAAGGTAAATAGGGACATGCAGGTAAGCATCCTTGATGTCCAGTGATACCATGAAATTCTCCAGGCTTGCAATAATCGCCCTGAGCGATTCCATTTTGAACTTGAACCTTCGTATATAAGTGTTCAAGGATTTCAATTTTAGAATGGGTCTCACCGAACCGTCTGGTTTCGGTACCACAAACATTTTGGAATAGTAACCCCGGCCTTGTTGAAGGAGGGGTACCTTGATTTCACCTGCTGGAAGTACAGCTTGTGAATTGCCGCCAGTACTACCTCCCTTTCTCCGAGGGCAGCAGGCAAGGCTGATGTGAGGTAACGGCGAGGGGGAGTCGCCTCGAACTCCAGCTTGTATCCCTGTGATACTACTTGCAGAACCTAGGGATCCACCTGTGGGCAAGCCCACTGGTCCCTGAAGTTCCCGAGACGCGCCCCCACCGCACCTGTCTCCACCTGTGGAGCCCCAGCGTCATGCGGTGGACTCAGAGGAAGCGGGGGAAGATTTTTGATCCTGGGAACTGGCTGTCTGGTGCAGCTTTTTCCTTCTTCCCTTGTCTCTGTGCAGAAAGGAAGCGCCTTTGACCCGCTTGCTTTTCTGAAGCCGAAAGGACTGTACCTGAAAATACGGTGCTTTCTTAGGCTGTGAGGAAACCTGAGGTAAAAAAATTTCTTCCCAGCTGTTGCTGTGGATACGAGGTCCCAGAGACCATCCCCAAACAATTCCTCACCCTTATCAGGCAGAATCTCCATGTGCTTTTTAAAGGCAGCATCACCTGTCCACTGCCGGGTCTCTAATACCCTCCTGGCAGAATGGACATTGCATTAATTCTGGATGCCAGCCGGCAAATATCCCTCTGTGCATCCCTCATATATAAGACGACGTCTTTAATATGCTCTATGTTAGCAAAATATTATCCCTGTCTAGGGTATTAATATTATCTGACAGGGTATCAGACCACGCTGCAGCAGCACTATTTATGCTGAGGCAATTGCAGGTCTCAGTATAGTACCTGAGTGTGTATATACAGACTTCAGGATAGCCTCCTGCTTTTTATCAGCAGGCTCCTTCAAAGTGGCCGTATCCCAAGACGGCAGTGCCACCTTTTTTGACAAACGTGTGAGCGCCTTATCCACCCTAGGGGATATCTCCCAACGTGACCTATCCTCTGGCGGGAAAGGGTACGCCAGCAGTAACTTTTTAGAAATTACCATTATCTTATCGGGGGAACCCACGCTCTTTACACACTTCATTCACTCATCTGATGGGGGAACAAAACACTGGCTGCTTTTTCTCCCCAAACATAAAACCCCTTTTATGTGGTACTCGGGTTCATGTCAGAAATGTGTAACACATTTTTCATTGCCAAGATCATGCAACGGATGTTCCTAGTGGATTGTGTATATGTCTCAACCTCGTCGACACTGGAGTCAGACTCCGTGTCGACATCTGTGTCTGCCATCTGAGGTAACGGGCGTTTTTTGAGCCCCTGATGGCCTTTGAGACGCCTGGGCAGGCGCAGGCTGAGAAGCCGGCTGTCCCACAGCTGTTTCGTCATCCAGCCTTTTATGTAAGGAGTTGACATTGTCGGTTAATACCTTCCACCTATCCATCCACTCTGGTGTCGGCCCCACAGGGGGCGACATCCCATTTATCGGCCTCTGCTCCGCCTCCACGTAACCTTCCTCATCCAACATGTCGACACAGCCGTACCGACACACCGCACACACACAGGAAATGCTCTGACTGAGGACAGGACCCCACAAAGTCCTTTGGGGAGACAGAGAGAGAGTATGCCAGCACACACCAGAGCGCTATATAATGCAGGGATTAACACTATAACTGAGTGATTTTTCCCCCAATAGCTGCTTGTATACACATATTGCGCCTAAATTTAGTGGCCCCCCTCTCTTTTTAACCCTTTGAGCCTGAAAACTACAGGGGAGAGCCTGGGGAGCTGTCTTCCAGCTGCACTGTGAAGAAAAAATGGCGCCAGTGTGCTGAGGGAGATAGCCCCGCCCCTTTTTCGGCTGACTTTTCTCCCGCTTTTTTCATGGATTCTGGCAGGGGTAATTTATCACATATATAGCCCTGGGACTATATATTGTGATGATTTGCCAGCTAAGGTGTATTATATTGCCCTCAGGGCGCCCCCCCCCCCAGCGCCCTGCACCCATCAGTGACCGGAGTGTGAGGTGTGCATGAGGAGCAATGGCGCACAGCTGCAGTGCTGTGCGCTACCTTGTTGAAGACAGAAGTCTTCTGCCACCGATTTTCCGGAACACTTCTTGCTTCTGGCTCTGTAAGGGGGGCGGCGGCGCGGCTCCGGGACCGAACATCGAGGTCGGGTCCTGTGGTCGATCCCTCTGGAGCTAATGGTGTCCAGTAGCCTAAGAAGCCCAAGCTACCACCAGTTAGGTAGGTTCGCTTCTTCTCCCCTTAGTCCCTCGCTGCAGTGAGTCTGTTGCCAGCAGAACTCACGGTAAAATAAAAAACCTAAAATATACTTTCTTTCTAGGAGCTCAGGAGAGCCCCTAGTGTGCATCCAGCTCAGCCGGGCACAAGATTCTAACTGAGGTCTGGAGGAGGGTCATAGTGGGAGGAGCCAGTGCACACCAGGTAGTCCTAAAGCTTTCTTTAGTTGTGCCCAGTCTCCTGCGGAGCCGCTATTCCCCATGGTCCTTACGGAGTCCCAGCATCCACTTAGGACGTCAGAGAAATGTTATATGCTTTATAACAAAAAACATTTCTAAGCCCTGGACACAGCACTCCAGAAGCCAGAGGACTGGCTTCTGGGATTTGCAGAGAGCTAGCCAATGCTGCCTAAAGTGCTGGAACTATTTCACTCAGCATGCCTGTGGAGTGAGGACAGGGAAAGTGCCCCACAAGAGCTCCAAAAAGAAGGACATAGGAGGAGAAGGAGAAGTTTGCCATAACCATGGTACTCAATGAATTTATTGGTCCATCACAAGTACAGTTATCCTGATTGGCAGCACAAACAGTACAGGATGCATTACTTCCACAAGCTCCTCTGACCTCTGGTAAGAGGGGGAGTTGTGCTTGACATCTACTTTTATTTGCTTTCCCCCATTCCAGGCATACAGTGCTCACCGGCTAAACCAAACACTACTCTGACTTTCCGTCCCCAATCCTGTACAACTGCCTTTGTTACCGTGATTTACCTGTCCATCTAAGCCATTTAAAAAAAACAGTAGGACATGTTCAGAGCATGATTGCTTACAGCCCCCCATAGTGTGGGGGCAGGGCAGGCGCAGCAACCTGGAACGTTCTACAAAAGATTGGCATGTCACCCCTCATTTTGCTGGTGTGCCATGCCCAGGTTCTGCAGACTACCTAACCCAGGCATTGAGATTCCGAAAGTTAGTCTAAATAAGCCTAAGCTTATTCAGACTGGCCAAAGGCATTAACTATCATGACTGATGGTCATGAAGGTCACAATGGTGATTTGATGTTGCATCTTCTGACCCAGCACTCAGATTGCTGTGCTGACAGAAAGCATCTATTTCATACAGATGCCTCCTACAGCATTTTAATTTTACATGTACGCACTGTTGGACTGGAGCATGAAGGACCCACCAGGGGAATGCAGTGGTAGGGGCCCATGCTTAAGGGCTGTGTCCGATAAACACAGGGGGTGTAGCCAGCTACCCCAGAGGCTTTGTCAGCCTTTAGAGACAACGTAAATGACTCTCTAAAAGAGTAACAAGGTATATTTTGAGCATGCAGTCTAGAACCTGACATTAGAGGAAGGAATGGGGCACTCAAGCAGTGGAACCACCTGGGAATTTCCCTTGTACCCCCTGTGGGCCAGTCAAACACTGCTTGCATGGTATTGCACAACCGCTTCCTTGCTGCAATACCATTCTTATCAGAATCAGGGCCATTGTTCACAAATACAAGGGGCTGATAACCATGCAAGCTAGGAGACAATTTTTAATGACTCAAGGCCCATATTCAAAACAGGTACATAACCAAAGAAACATCAATACAAAGCATAAAGAATACAAAGAAAACCTATCTATGTAAATCAATGCAAATATGTTTGTGTGAATATGGTACAGAACATTTACTGGCTTTCGATTATTATTAATTCTTTTTTTACCACCTGCAAGGTTTATCATGAAATATCTTCACAGTGGTTATACAAATATGTTAAATAATGACAAAAGTTTATTGTACTCCCCTCCTGAGCATTCCAAGCTCATAATCAGATAACACAACATTTTTATGATTTTTATCTATTTTGCAGGTTACTTATTTGCCAGGGTTAGAGATCTTAACATAACTGTTACATGCTTAGAAACTAGCTACTAATATTTTTCTCAGTAGAAGACGATAGGTACCTTAAACAGGATTTAACATTAAAGTGACCAAGCCCACATTATGCAATTCATAATCAGAAGTATTTAGAGTCAATCAAACCCCCAGAAAAGAGAACCTCAGAGTCAACAGGAAGAGACATGAGGGGGGCAACTTTGTGGGAAGAGAGATATAAATAGGTAAAATACTCAACTTCGTTCAAATTATCAGTAGGCCGGATTAGGCACTGAAAGTATCTACCACACCAAGATGGCTGTTCACCAAGCTTTCCTGACCTGACATATCCAGGTGGCTGGTGCGAAATACAGTAGTCGACCCCACTGAATAAACCTGGAGATAGGCAAAAACCTTGCCAACACCTCCCATAAGTAGATCTACAGAGTTCAAGGTCTTTGCAGCATCCATGGATACCACCACTTTCCCCTCCTCTATCCCATGGAACATTGGGATATGAGAAAATAAATCAATGTAAATTTTGAGTGGTAAACCTTTTCAGGCAGATGTAAAATGTGATCCAAAACCCACCCTGTATATCCACCTTAAACTTTGGAATACCTCAAACCTTGATTAAACTAATTAATCAAACCTTGTTAAACTAACCAATCAAAAGGCTCCAACAGTGCAAGTGCCATCAGCTAGTCACTACAAAGGTTGGACCACTCTTTAGATGTTTTAGTCAGAGAAAAAGGGTGTTTGTGTGTGTGTGTGTGGGGGGGGGTTTCTGGGCTAGAAGTGTAAAAGCTATTCCTATAAGGAGTTCCTTTTGCAGATGGAGAGTCTCAAGGTAACATCCAATGTCTTAACATATAACAAGATAACAAGAATCAGACAGAAATGGAAAGGAAAGCAATGGAGACAAAAAAACAGTACCTAATGAAACAGCTATCAGCGTCTTGAGAAGTGAAGCAATGAATAGTCCAATTAGTGACCACTCAAAGATAACTGAAAAAACATGAAATATTGAAGCTGTAAATTCCAAAGCTTCTTTTCAATCTGAAGACATTGAGAGCAGCTTTATTTATACAACCAAGGTAAAGTTTGGGTGTATTAAGACTGAATGGTTATCATACTTGAGAGGTCCACAGGAGCCTGGCAGTTAAAGAACTGTGTCTCAATATATAAAAATAAATATCTGGGCTATAAAGGTAGAAGACGGAGCCCTAGGTGGTGGTGGATGAAAGGGAAGGCAACAAGCACGTACTATGGCAAACTAATGGTAAAATGCATCCTTTCATATTTTTGCACCAGACAGTCTTCAATAAACTTCTCAGTCTCTGACCACCAGCAAGGGTCAGACAGATATATGGCCCCTGGAGTCACCGCCAGCCAGGTAGCTAAGAGAGGCAGCAATGCACAGCTGGTAACAAGTACTGGTCTACAAGCACCTCAGAATGTTCAAATGCCATTCAGCCTCAATAGTGAAAAAAGCAGTCGAGACTTGTCTAAGATGGTGATGGTAGGAGCAGCAAAGAGGGAGATCCAGTCAGGCTACACATGCAGGGCTCCAATGGAGAGACTGAAGACAGTCAGACACAGTGATGGGAAGTAGGAAGCCAATGGAAGTAGATGACACACACTGGTGGGCAGAAGCAGTGACGTCTCACAGACCTAGACAGAAAAACCACACAGGGCAGGTCAGAAGACTCCTGGGAAGGTAGAATCTCACTTTGAGTTATCCATAACTCATGTACTCCAAAATAAATGGATGGGATGGATGGTTTTTAGTGGAAGAGCTGTCTGAATGCGTCCTATTCCATGCAAAGCCAAGCTTCACCCCCTATCCTGTCTCACTTCTGCCAGTGGTTAATGATTAGTGCTGGATTTCCTCTCTGCCATCCGTAACCAACCTTTCAGTACCAGTGATCGCGCTGAGCCAAAAAAAAAGTGGGTCCCAGGGACCCCTCACTTTTAAAATTTGGGGTCCTACCGGTCTTTTTCTGGGTTCCATTGGAATGAAGGTTCTTATTCATCTTAATCTTGTTTGGACACTAGAAAAGTGTTGCAAGGTGGGGGGGATGGGGTGACAATGCTCCTGGGCTGTGTAGCATGCAGGACACCCTGCATCAGAGGTATAACTAGACATTTTGGTGCCCTTAGGCAGAAAGTGAATTGGTGTTCCACCTCCCAGAAGGCAAAGTACAGGTAGTGCGCGCCGAAGGTGCGCCTCAAAATTCTAGGGGCGTGGCTTCATGGGGAAGGGGCGTGACCACATAATAGTGCCAATTCACATTACACCACACAGTAGTGCCGCTTATACAAATTGCACCAGGTAGAACCTCCTATGCACACTGCGCCAGGTAGAGCACGTTATACACTTTGCTCCAGGTAGAGCATGTTATACACTTTCCTCCAGGTAGAGCGCGTTATACACTTTGCTCCAGGTAGAGCGCGGTATACACTTTGCTCCAGGTAGAGCGCGGTATACACTTTGCTCCAGGTAGAGCGCGGTATACACTTTGCTCCAGGTAGAGCGCGGTATACACTTTGCTCCAGGTAGAGCGCGGTATACACTTTGCTCCAGGTAGAGCGCGTTATACACTTTGCTCCAGGTACAGCGCGTTATACACTTTACTCCAGGTACAGCGCGTTATACACCTTGCTCCAGGTACAGCGCGTTATACACCTTTCTCCAGGTACAGCGCATTATACACTTTGCTCCAGGTAGAGCGCGGTATACACTTTGCTCCAGGTAGAGCGCGGTATACACTTTGCTCCAGGTAGAGCGCGGTATACACTTTGCTCCAGGTAGAGCGCGGTATACACTTTGCTCCAGGTAGAGCGCGTTATACACTTTGCTCCAGGTACAGCGCGTTATACACTTTACTCCAGGTACAGCGCGTTATACACCTTGCTCCAGGTACAGCGCGTTATACACCTTTCTCCAGGTACAGCGCATTATACACTTTGCTCCAGGTAGAGGACTTATACAAATTGCACCAGGTATATTACAATATGCACATTGCACCAGGTAGAGCGCGTTATAACCAATGCGCCCGGTAGAGCACGTTATACACAATGCGCCCGGTAGAGCACGTTATACACATTGCACCAGGTTGAGCACATATAAACATTGCACCAGGAAGAACACTTAGACACATTGCACCAGGTAAAGCGCATTATACACAATGCACCAGGTAGAGCGCGTTATACACATTGCACAAGGTTGAGCACATATAAACATTGGGGTATATTTACTAAGGTCCCGATTTTGACCGAGATGCCGTTTTTTCATCAAAGTGTCATCTCGGTAATTTACTAAGCAATAATCACGGCAGTGATGAGGGCATTCGTAATTTTTTGGAAGTCCAACAAAAAAATTACGAATGAATACACCATCGGTCAAAACGCGGCTGTTTAACTATGAATCTCGGTAATTTACTAAGAAGTGCAAAGCAAAAAAAAAAAAAACACTGCCGTGAAAAATTACAACTCGTAAAAAAGTGCTAAAAAAAAACAGACCTGCTTTTTTAATCCGTGATTGTATAGGCATGCAGGGATCCATGAGATCCGTGCATGTATATCAGTGGGAAGGGGTGGGAAAGTGGTTATTTTCTTAAAAAAAATTGCGTGGGGTCCCCCCTCCTAAGCATAACCAGCCTCGGGCTCTTTGAGCCGATCCTGGTTGCAGAAATATGGGGAAAAATTGACAGGGGTTCCCCCATATTTAAGCAACCAGCATCGGGCTCTGCGCCTGGTCCTGGTTCCAAAAATATGGGGGACAAAAAGAGTAGGGGTCCCCCGTATTTTTAAAACCAGCACCGGGCTCCACTAGCTGGACAGATAATGCCACAGCCGGGGGTCACTTTTATATAGTGCCCTGCGGCCGTGGCATCAAAAATCCAACTAGTCACCCCTGGCCGGGGTACCCTGGGGGAGTGGGGACCCCTTCAATCAAGGGGTTCCCCCCCCCAGCCACCCAAGGGCCAGGGGTGAAGCCCGAGGCTGTCCCCCCCATCCAATTGGCTGCGGATGGGGGGCTGATAGCCTTTTGTGAAAATGACAAGATATTGTTTTTAGTAGCAGTACTACAAGGCCCAGCGAGCCTCCCCCGCATGCTGGTACTTGGAGAACCACAAGTACCAGCATGCGGCGGAAAAACGGGCCCGCTGGTACCTGTAGTACTACTACTAAAAAAATACCCAAAAAAAGACAAGACACACACACCTTGAAAGTAAAGTTTTATTACATACATCCACACAAACATACATACATACTTACCTTATGTTCACACGAGGGTCGGTCCTCTTCTCCAGTAGAATCCAAGGGGTACCTGTTGAATAAATTCTACTCACCAGATCCAGGGTCCCAGGCTCCTCGGAGAATCCTTTTGTAATCCACGTACTTGATTAAAAAAAAAAAACGGACACCCGAGCCACGCACTGAAAGGGGACCCATGTTTGCACATGGGCCCCCTTTCCCCGAATGCCAGAAACCCACTCTGACTGATGTCTAAGTGGGTTTCTTCAGCCAATCAGGGAGCGCCACGTTGTAGCACCCTCCTGATTGGCTGTGTGCTCCTGTACTGTATGACAGGCGGCACACGGCAGTGTTACAATGTAGCGCCTATGCGCTCCATTGTAACCAATGGTGGGAACTTTCTGCCCTGCGGTGAGGTCACTTTCGGTCAACCGCAGGGCAGAAAGTTCCCACCATTGGTTACAATGGAGCGCATAGGCGCTACATTGTAACACTGCCGTGTGCCGCCTGTCATACAGTACAGGAGCACACAGCCGATCAGGAGGGTGCTACAACGTGGCGCTCCCTGATTGGCTGAAGAAACCCACTTAGACATCAGTCAGAGTGGGTTTCTGGCATTCGGGGAAAGGGGGCCCATGTGCAAACATGGGTCCCCTTTCAGTGCGTGGCTCGGGTGTCTGTTTTTTTTTTTTTAATCAAGTACGTGGATTACAAAAGGATTCTCCGAGGAGCCTGGGACCCTGGATCTGGTGAGTAGAATTTATTCAACAGGTACCCCTTGGATTCTACTGGAGAAGAGGACCGACCCTCGTGTGAACATAAGGTAAGTATGTATGTATGTTTGTGTGGATGTATGTAATAAAACTTTACTTTCAAGGTGTGTGTGTCTTGTCTTTTTTTGGGTATTTTTTTAGTAGTAGTACTACAGGTACCAGCAGGCCCGTTTTTCCGCCGCATGCTGGTACTTGTGGTTCTCCAAGTACCAGCATGCGGGGGAGGCTCGCTGGGCCTTGTAGTACTGCTACTAAAAACAATATCTTGTCATTTTCACAAAAGGCTATCAGCCCCACATCCGCAGCCAATTGGATGGGGGGGACAGCCTCGGGCTTCACCCCTGGCCCTTGGGTGGCTGGGGGTGGGGGGACCCCTTGATTGAAGGGGTCCCCACTCCCCCAGGGTACCCCGGCCAGGGGTGACTAGTTGGATTTTTGATGCCACGGCCGCAGGGCACTATATAAAAGTGACCCCCGGCTGTGGCATTATCTGTCCAGCTAGTGGAGCCCGGTGCTGGTTTTAAAAATACGGGGGACCACTACTCTTTTTGTCCCCCGTATTTTTGGAACCAGGACCAGGCGCAGAGCCCGATGCTGGTTGCTTAAATATAGGGGAACCCCTGTCAATTTTTTTCCCATATTTCTGCAACCAGGATCGGCTCAAAGAGCCCGAGGCTGGTTATGCTTAGGAGGGGGGACCCCACGCAATTTGTTTTTAAGTTTTACAGTGTTTATTGAAAAAAAAAAAAAATAACCCCAGCACGGATCACACAGATCCGGCCGAGATTCATTGTGAAAAAGTCGGCAGTGTTTTGCTAATCACTGCCGTAAAAAACTGAAGAAAAAAAACGAATGACATCGGCATCGGAAAACCCGAAAAGGCAAAATACGGCAGCTTAGTAAATTAGTCGTAATAAATTCAAAAAGTTGCAATTTTACACTGTCGATGTCATTCGTGATTGAACTTTGACCTTTTTCCGAAAATTACGAATCTTAGTAAATATACCCCACTGTACCAGGAAGAACACTTAGACACATTGCACCAGGTAAAGCGCATTATACACATTGCACCAGGTAGAGCGCATAATACACATTGTAGCCACCATCTCGGACCCCCAGTTGTCGTCCACAGACACAGTGGGTGTCAGTGGAGGGGGTGTCAGATGGGTGTGTGTATAATGGGCACTGTGAACATGTTGTGGGGAGTGCGTATGATTGGCACTACGGTTGGTTCTAAATCGGAGTGGGAGAAGGGACCTCCTGACGTCACTAGGGGAGGAGACACGTCAACAGGGGAGGAGCTACGGCCAAACAGGGTACCCGAAAAGTACCCTCGCGGGCTTGCTTCGCTCGCCGCGCTTCGGGCTCGGTGGCTCGCTCCGCTTCGCTCGCCACCTGATTACTAAAGGTATTAGTTGGTGGCGTGGATCGTAGAGGAACTATCCCGCTGGCATAGCTACTCCCCCTTGTGTCATGGCTCCTCTCCCTTAGGCCACTTAAATCTAGCATCAACATTGGCACTACGTGTCCACACTATCTGACCCCCGGAACTCACCACCACCTCGGCTGTAGTGTGTGTGTGGCAGCTCCTAGAAAGCTTGAATGGAGCACAGGCAGGCTAGGCAGGAAAGATGCAGCCGCACCTTGTCACGGAGCCCAGCAGCAGTCTGCACTCCCGGCCAGCAGAGCAGTACGTCACCTGCGTGAGAGTCCCGGCGACAGTACTCTGACAGCAAGGCCAGGTCCCCCAGCAGATGCACGAGGCAACGTTCAGAAAGTCTCCGGTCCCCAGCTCACTGCAGCGGGATAGACGCCGCCAGGTCCCCTGCAGACTTCAGATCTCAGCATATGGCAGGATAGTAGCCCGCCTGCCCGCCGCGCACCGCACCGCAATCCTCACTGCCACTAGACGTAGGGGGGGGGGGATGGGTAACCACGTCCTCCTCAGACAGCCGCAGGTTTAATGAATCATGTCTCCCTCCCTTGCCCGATTGGCTCCTCCTTCACTTTTATAATCCTCTCTGCAGCCGGGCAAGGAGGACATCGTTCATTAAACTTATAGCCAATCACAGTGCAGCGCGTCCCCGGGGACCCACCCTTTTTTTAAAAACGAGTCACTGGTCCTCAATTTCGGGTAAAATACGCGCTATAGCGCGTTTTTGCGATCACTGCAGTACAGACTATATATACTGACCTGGTGTTATATGGCCACCGGACAATAGCGGAAATTGTGTATCAGCTGCAAAACTGAGTAGTCACTGACAGAAATATACAATTTGACGGTACATAAGCTTTTTTATCTCAAACCTTATTTGATCCTTATTTCTTTGTAAGGATATCCTTATGTCTATCCCATGCATGTTTAAATTGCTCTACTGTCTTAGCCTCTACCACCTCTGATGGGAGGCTATTCCACTTGTCCACTACCCTTTCTGTGAAGTAATTTTTCCTCAAATTTCCCCTGAACCTCCCCTCCTCCAGTCTCAGTGCATGTCCTCGTATCCGATTGCTTCTCTTCATTTGAAGAATGTTTCCCTCCTGGACTTTGTTAAAACCCTTGATATATTTGAAAGTTTCTATCATGTCCCCCCTTTCACTTCTCTGCTCCATACTATACATATTGAGATTTTTTTTTAGTCTTTCTGGGTATGTTTTGTGATGTAGGCCATGCACCATTTTAGTTGTCCTTCTCCGTACAGTCTCTAATGTAATAATATCCTTTTGAAGATATGGCCTCCAGTATTGAACACAGTATTCCAGATGGGGCCTTACCAATGACCTATACAGTGGCTTTATTACTTCTTTCTTTCTACTGCTGATTCCTCTCCCAAAGCAGCCAAGCATCTGAGTAGCCTACCTCATTGCTTTGTTAAATTGCTTACCTGCCTTTAAGTCACCTGAAATAGTGACTCCTAGATCCCTTTGCTCCTCAGTAGTTTCCAGTATAGTGCCATTAATACTATATTTAGCCTTTGGATTTTTGATAGCCAAGTGCAAGATTTTGCATTTTTTGGCATTAAACTGTAATTGCACACTCTTGACCATTGCTCTAGTCTACCTAGATCCTCAATAATTTCTTTTACCCCACCTGGTTTGTCTACCCTGTTGCATACCTTTGTGTCATCTGCAAAAAGGCATACTTTCCATCTAATGCCATTTGCAATGTCACCAATAAAGATATTAAAAGCACTGGTCCAAGTACAGATCCCTGGGGTACTCCACTGGTAACAATTTCCTCCTGTGAATGCACTCCATTTACCACAACTCTCTGTTTTCTATCCTGCTACCAAGATCTTATCCAATCATTAATCCTAGTATCCAATCCCAAGCTTCCAAGTTTATTTAGCGGTCTGCGATGTGGAACAGTGTCAAAAATCTTACTAAAGTCTAGATAAGCTATATCTATGATCCACCTTTATCCATCACTTTAGTCACACAGTCAAAAAAGTCAATAAGATTTGTTTGACATGATCTCCCCCCCCAGTGGATCCATGCTGTTTGGGATCCTGTAAATTGCTAGATTTGAGATAATCTACAACTCTTTCTTTAAAGAGTGTTTCCATCAGTTTCCATACTACTGATGTAAGACTCACTGGTCTGTAGTTGTTTGCCTCTTCCTTGCTTCCACTTTTGTAAAGTGGGACTATGTTCGCTCTTTTCCAGTCCTCTGGAATTACTCCTGTAGCTAATGACTGGTTAAATAATTCTGTCAATTGTGCTACCAGCACCTCTTTAAGTTCTTTTAGTATCCTTGGATGTATCCTATCTGGCCCCATAGATTTGGGATATATCCAAGGACACTGTCAGTTTTCTTTACTGGCACCTGGAACAGCTTACTTCTAGGTATTGAATATATGTGTTTGACCTAGGTCACTCGGTTCAACAAGGAATAGTCATGGTTTAGAGGAGTGGTGACCAAACTTGGTCCTCAAGGACCCGCAACAGTTCCTGTTTTCCAGGTCACCTAGCAGGTGCACAGATGTATTCCTTACTCACTGATACATTTTAAAAGATCCACAGGGGAGAGCCAATTATTTCATTTGTGATTCTGTGAGGAGACCTAGAAAACATGAACTGTTGCAGGTCCTTGATGACTTTGTTTGGGAACCACTGGTTTAAGGGTTAATACATCCATGTGACCTGCTCCAGGGTCTAGCGCCTCCCTAAAAGATAAAATCAGATACAGTGGGTGGGTTAGGGCCAGCTTAACAGCAATGTAGGCTCCTGGGCAAAGCAATACACCGGGGGCCCTACCCATCCTCCAGCGGTAGAGGTGGGGGGTGCTATCAGTGGTGGCTGTTATGTCCCGCGGCAGTATGAGGTGTTCTGTCTTCCGCTCAGCATGCAGGACCTGGAGCAGTAATTTTTGCTAATTACTCATTTACTGCTTGGATGGGAGTGGGATGTTAGTAAGATGGGGCGGGAGGGAGAATGCTGAATTGTTGAAGTGGAGCATTGGGTTAAATTAAGGGCTAGTTATACAGGGAAGGGAAAAGGGAAATCTACTGCACTAGTATTAAAGTCGTGAATCAAATTTCAAACAAAGAGAACCCCATGTTAAATTATGCCATATTAAGTCTGGTCAGGTTTTATGGGGGTGCTGCCACACCATATATTGTTGCCAACATATGAAATCAGTTTTAAAGGGAAGGGAAAGAATTGGACTGTGGGTGGCGCACTAGAGCTAAATAAACACACTTAAAATGTAACTTTTATTTCCATTGCGTTAAAAAAGCCAGTAACTGTGAAATATTAAAATGGATGCAGACAGGTGTACGACAAAGTGAACATATAGAGTTAAAACACACACTCTTTTATTCCAATGTGCTGTGCAATGTCCAATGTTTTTTATAAACTCATCATAGGTCTAATAACCTTTTACACATTTAGTTTGGTGCTGTCAGAATATGGTCCGAGAGATCAACTGGGTATATGGAGTACGAACATCAATAATATGATCACACGTATAAATTCCAGTCCTAATTGAAATCAGATAAGTGTCCTATGATCCAAAAAATTCATATTCATGGTGGAAAGAAACCAGCTGATAATTAATATTACCACTCTTAGGCTGTGGTAGTAATCTTCTCTATAAATCTCAAGATTTTAAAGGAATAATTCGTATCACATGGATGGATAAGTGTATTATAAAGAATATCTATATGAACCTAATCAGATGCGTTCTCAGTCTATGCTGTCAGCGCTATCATATAGTTGGGTACCTATGTGAACGTTCTCAGTCCTTGCTGTCAGCACCCCTATATAACTAATAACGTATAGCATACATTCAGAAAGTTAACCAATTGATGTCAATATTCGAAATGAATAATTCAATAGGGTATGAGGATGTTGTGGTATATATATGTATATAATATACGTAAGCGTTCTCAGTCTTATGCTGTCAACGCTTGGGATTCCGTCCCTCTAAGTACCAGCCAACATTAGGCTACTGGGTACATTAATAGGCGTTCTCAGTCTCTGCTGTCAGCGCCCTTTAATTATAAGGTACATTCGTAGGCGTTCTCAGTCTCTGCTGTCAGCGCCCTTGTATCCCTAGTTGCATGTGGTATACTTTCAAAAGGTTAACCGATTAATGTCAATATCCACAATGAATTATTCATTAAGGCAAGATAATATGCTATATACGTGTAGATAGGCGTTCTCAGTCTGTGCTGTCAACGCATGAGAATCCACCATTCTGAGTGCCACCCACCTTTATACACGTGGCTGGCTGTACAGTATTTTCTATTATCAATGCTTATATAGGATGACTAACATATGACAGATGTTCATGTGATACAGTAAGCTGGTTTATGTTTGTTATTATTGCTGGACAACAATCTCAGTCCAACTAACTTGTGGACTGGTCTCTATATCGTGTTGTTTCTCAATAATCATCCACTACAACTGATGTTGAATATCAAGACAATTTTTTTCAATACATTTTTAAAACAATAATGTGTTTCACGTGTGATTCATTTATCCAAAAATCATAGGGGAGTTTCTATTCTATATCATATGATTAACTGGGCTGCAAGCCTTTATATAAAGCTTGCTACTTGGTTCTTACTTAGGGAATCATATCAGGCATAAATTTCCTTTGTATAGTCCACACATCAGAACCTGCCCTCCATGGTGAGCTTTATTAATAATGTAACATATTGCACTGTAATTAGTGAGTTTTATATTTCAATCTCAGCTGCGTTCTGCCAGGCAAGGTGTCTCTGTGTGTGGCTAAAAAAATTTTTTGGGATACTTGCACTGAATCCTAAGCTCTAGTAACAATGTTGCTAACTTGCTGAACTATCTAATCCAGTTTTGTAACTAACTCAAACTGTAACTGCGCTCTCATGGCACACTGCCAGTTAATAAATTAACTCAGTGTCAGGTATATAGGGCACTGTCTCACTACATGCACTGCATGTGATTCATTAAGCTGCAAGCCTTTATATAAAGATTGCTACTTTGTTCTTACTTAGGGAATCATATCAGTCATAAATTTCATTAGTATAGTCCACACATCATAACCTGCCCTCCAAGCTAAGCTTTATAAACAATGTAGCTTATTTCACTTTAGTTAGTGATCTTTATATTTCAGCCACAGCTGCGTTCTGCCAGGCAAAGAGTCCCTGTGTGTGGCTAAAGAATAGATACATGCATTGAATTCTAAGCTATAGTAACAATGTTGCTAACTTGCAGAGCTACCTAATAATGTTTTGTAACTATCTCAAACTGCAGCTGCGTTCTCATAGCACACTGCCAGTTGATGATTTTACTCGGTGTCAGATATATGAGACACTGATTCACTGCATGCTCAGCTGTCTCATGAACAATACATTGTGCTGCACTAATGAATGCTTAGAATAGCTTGCGTTAGTTCTGTAACTCCAAATAGTCTCCCTCATAAGCTAAGGTTCGTACACTCAGATCCTAATAACTGACTAGCACCATTTATGATGACATGCACATATTGTAGAGCACATGGATAGAGTGTGAAAACGCCGACGCGCGTTTCACAGTTTGTTTTCGTCAGGGCTCTGAGCCCTGACGAAAACAAACTGTGAAAATAAAAATCCTTTTTTAAGAAAATAACCACTTTCCCACCCGTTCCCACTGATATACATGCACGGATCTCATGGATCCCTGCATGCCTATACAATCACGGATTAAAAAAGCAGCTCTGAGCCCTGACGAAAACAAACTGTGAAACGCGCGTCGGCGTTTTCACACTCTATCCATGTGCTCTACAATATGTGCATGTCATCATAAATGGTGCTAGTCAGTTATTAGGATCTGAGTGTACGAACCTTAGCTTATGAGGGAGACTATTTGGAGTTACAGAACTAACGCAAGCTATTCTAAGCATTCATTAGTGCAGCACAATGTATTGTTCATGAGACAGCTGAGCATGCAGTGAGTCAGTGTCTCATATATCTGACACCGAGTAAAATCATCAACTGGCAGTGTGCTATGAGAACGCAGCTGCAGTTTGAGATAGTTACAAAACATTATTAGGTAGCTCTGCAAGTTAGCAACATTGTTACTATAGCTTAGGATTCAATGCATGTATCTATTCTTTAGCCACACACAGGGACTCTTTGCCTGGCAGAACGCAGCTGTGGCTGAAATATAAAGATCACTAACTAAAGTGCAATAAGCTACATTGTTTATAAAGCTTAGCTTGGAGGGCAGTTTATGATGTGTGGACTATACTAATGAAATGTATGCCTGATATGATTCCCTAAGTAAGAACAAAGTAGCAATCTTTATATAAAGGCTTGCAGCTTAATGAATCACATGCAGTGCATGTAGTGAGACAGTGCCCTATATACCTGACACTGAGTTAATTTATTAACTGGCAGTGTGCCATGAGAGCGCAGTTACAGCTTGAGTTAGTTACAAAACTGGATTAGATAGTTCAGCAAGTTAGCAACATTGTTACTAGAGCTTAGGATTCAGTGCAAGTATCCCCAAAAAATTTTTTAGCCACACACAGAGACACCTTGCCTGGCAGAACGCAGCTGAGATTGAAATATAAAACTCACTAATTACAGTGCAATATGTTACATTATTAATAAAGCTCACCATGGAGGGCAGGTTCTGATGTGTGGACTATACAAAGGAAATTTATGCCTGATATGATTCCCTAAGTAAGAACCAAGTAGCAAGCTTTATATAAAGGCTTGCAGCCCAGTTAATCATATGATATAGAATAGAAACTCCCCTATGATTTTTGGATAAATGAATCACACGTGAAACACATTATTGTTTTAAAAATGTATTGAAAAAAATTGTCTTGATATTCAACATCAGTTGTAGTGGATGATTATTGAGAAACAACACGATATAGAGACCAGTCCACAAGTTAGTTGGACTGAGATTGTTGTCCAGCAATAATAACAAACATAAACCAGCTTACTGTATCACATGAACATCTGTCATATGTTAGTCATCCTATATAAGCATTGATAATAGAAAATACTGTACAGCCAGCCACGTGTATAAAGGTGGGTGGCACTCAGAATGGTGGATTCTCATGCGTTGACAGCACAGACTGAGAACGCCTATCTACACGTATATAGCATATTATCTTGCCTTAATGAATAATTCATTGTGGATATTGACATTAATCGGTTAACCTTTTGAAAGTATACCACATGCAACTAGGGATACAAGGGCGCTGACAGCAGAGACTGAGAACGCCTACGAATGTACCTTATAATTAAAGGGCGCTGACAGCAGAGACTGAGAACGCCTATTAATGTACCCAGTAGCCTAATGTTGGCCGGTACTTAGAGGGACGGAATCCCAAGCGTTGACAGCATAAGACTGAGAACGCTTACGTATATTACATACATATATATACCACAACATCCTCATACCTTATTGAATTATTCATTTCGAATATTGACATCAATTGATTAACTTTCTGAATGTATGCTATACGTTATTAGTTATATAGGGGTGCTGACAGCAAGGACTGAGAATGTCCACATAGGTACCCAACTATATGATAGCGCTGACAGCATAGACTGAGAACGCATCTGATTAGGTTCATATAGATATTCTTTATAATACACTTATCCATCCATGTGATACGAATTATTCCTTTAAAATCTTGAGATTTATAGAGAAGATTACTACCACAGCCTAAGAGTGGTAATATTAATTATCAGCTGGTTTCTTTCCACCATGAATATGAATTTTTTGGATCATAGGACACTTATCTGATTTCAATTAGGACTGGAATTTATACGTGTGATCATATTATTGATGTTCGTACCCCATATACCCAGTTGATCTCTCGGACCATATTCTGACAGCACCAAACTAAATGTGTAAAAGGTTATTAGACCTATGATGAGTTTATAAAAAACATTGGACATTGCACAGCACATTGGAATAAAAGAGTGTGTGTTTTAACTCTATATGTTCACTTTGTCGTACACCTGTCTGCATCCATTTTAATATTTCACAGTTACTGGCTTTTTTAACGCAATGGAAATAAAAGTTACATTTTAAGTGTGTTTATTTAGCTCTAGTGCGCCACCCACAGTACAATTCTTTCCCTTCCCTTTAAAACTGTTAAATTAAGGGCTCCTGGTACATGACTTACAGAGTGGTAGGGGATGTTTAATATGCGGGAGAAGGGTGGATAGCATACTCGGCTTAATATTCATAATTTTTCAGTCGGAGGGTAGCTTACTTGACCACGGATATGTCCAGTTCCTGTGGGTGAATATTTTAGCTTTCAGTTGTAGAAAAAACCTAGAGAGTCCCTGCTTTCAGGAGGGGTCTTGGGGATACAAAATATAAAACTGCATACTGTGTGGAGCTGGAGCAGGGACCAGCTGCTGGAAGGCATATATCTCTGGTTCTGGGCAAGGTAGAGGCAAGCTACCAGTGTCCACCAAAGGAGAGAGTCCCAGATTTTGCAGTGTACCCTCAGAAAAATTCTAAGTCAGACTGAACCAGAGATATCTGGCTGGGAAGAGCAATCAATGGGCTCAGACAGGGACCACTGATTTGAAGTCAGTTATCCCCGGTTTCCCATTGCCAAAATCTTGTACCCCTGCAATGGAGGGATCCTCAGCTTTCAGTAAAGGGCCCTTAGACTCCTGGGGCTCCTGGGCAACTGCCCATTAAGTGCAATGGAAAAGACGGCCCTGGGGTGGTTGGCTAGGTCCTGGGGAACTGGACTCCTTGCTGCAGCTGCTCAAACTGTGCATGCTCCAGTGTGACTATTTGCTTCCTCTAAGGCATGATTACAGTCTCCTATTGTGCAGCTATATTGTGTCTGCCAGTAGTCCCAACAGTGCTACAGCTGCAATCCTGATAATCAGGGTCCCAGTTCCCACCACGATCCCGTTGGATCATCAGCAAAGTTTAACACTTTATTTCTAATAAAAAAAATAATTTGATAAAATTGACATAGTAAACAATTTTCATATTTTTACACAATTTGCACAACATTGGGAGTTAATACTTTTGGTGTCGGGCATTAATTGCTCTGGCATTGCAACACCGGACATTGGCAAAATCATGCACTGGCACATGTGTAGTCTGTATGGAGAGGGGATATCTGACCACAATGATATTACATATTTTTTTCTAAACACGATAGCAATAATACTTTATTTAAAGTTACAGGTATTTATACAGTTTCAAATACCATTTGGTATCAATACGATGTTAAAAATCTATAAAAACATATACAGTAAATAAACAATAAAGGGTAAATGATGCCACAAAATGAGAAATAGATTTCCACAAGGAATAAATAAATATATTAATGTTTAAATATCTATATGTTCAACATTTTGGTGTGTAGAGGCCTAAATCTGACTTCTGCAGCAGCTTTTCCATACAGCTGCAGTATTGTACTCACTTTCATATACTAAAGCAACAATCGGACAAACTGAGTCGCACGTCTGTGCGTGTAAACGCGCAAGCCTATCGCACCCATTTTCACCAGTCCCATGCTAGGTGCAAGAGTTCTGTCAGAAACAAGCATCCCTTTCCTGTATGCACAACTCAGGATCACACGGAACTGTACATACACTCCCCATCAGACACTGGGCCTAATTCTGAGTTGATCACAGCAGCAAATTTGTTAGCAGTTGGGCAAAACCAGGGGGGTAATTCCAAGTTGATCGCAGCAGGAATTTTGTTAGCAGTTGGGCAAAACCATGTGCACTGCAGGGGGGGCAGATATAACATGTGCAGAGGGAGTTAGATTTGGGTGCGGTGTGTTCAATCTGCAATCTAAATTGCAGTGTAAAAATAAAGCAGCCAGTATTTACCCTGCACAGAAACAATATAACCCACCCAAATCTTACTCTCTCTACACATGTTATATCTGCCTCCCCTGCAGTGCACATTGGGAGTCATTCCGAGTTGTTCGCTCGTTATTTTTTTCTCGCAACGGAGCGATTAGTCGCTAATGCGCATGCGCAATGTCCGCAGTGCGACTGCGCCAAGTAAATTTGCTGTGCAGTTAGGTATTTTACTCACGGCATTACGAGGTTTTTTCTTCGTTCTGGTGATCGTAATGTGATTGACAGGAAGTGGGTGTTTCTGGGCGGAAACTGTCCGTTTTATGGGTGTGTGCGAAAAAACGCTACCGTTTCTGGGAAAAACGCGAGAGTGGCTGGAGAAACGGAGGAGTGTCTGGGCTAACGCTGGGTGTGTTTGTGACGTCAAACCAGGAACGACACTGACTGAACTGATCGCAGATGCCGAGTAAGTCTGGAGCTACTCAGAAACTGCTAAGAAGTGTCTATTCGCAATTCTGCTAATCTTTCGTTCGCAATTTTGATAAGCTAAGATTCACTCCCAGTAGGCGGCGGCTTAGCGTGTGCAAAGCTGCTAAAAGCAGCTTGCGAGCGAACAACTCGGAATGACCCCCATGGTTTTGCCCAACTGCTAACAAAATTCCTGCTGTGATCAACTTGGAATTACCCCCCATGTGCACTGCAGGAGGGGCAGATATAACATGTGCAGAGAGAGTTAGATTTGGGTGTGGTGTGTTGAAACTGAAATCTAAATTGCAGTATAAAAATAAAGCAGCCTGTATTTACCCTGTACAGAAACAAAATAACCCACCTAAATCTAACTCTCTCTGCAAATGTTATATCTGCCCACCCTGCAGTGCACATGGTTTTGCCCAATTGCTAACAAACTTGCTGCTGTGATCAACTCAGAATTACCCCCACTATCATTACACTCACATCAGAAATAGTTGCTTCGTACATCTTGATACGCACCACCCAGATCCCACCCAGAACCAGCTATTTCATGCTGATCTCTGTTCACACAGAATGCAGCAGTCATGTAACAGTCAACTACTTGTGCCTTTGGACATCTTATGCGGCGCATGAACATACTGTGCTTTGCATTTCAGATGGTTTCACAGTCAGCCTGAAAACAGGAGCTGCGTCCATTATCACAGATGTGTCTGACTTAAAATAGCACCAAATTATATATATATATATGTAGTGCCTAGCCCTTATGACAGGCAGCAGATGTGAAATTGGACATCGGCCATTTTGTGTTTAGAGACTACATCTCCCAGACAGCCTTGGGTTTCAGAGGATATACAGAGAGACACGCGGAGGCTGTCGGGGGTGGAGAAACAGGGCATGGAGAGAGGGGAGTGGAGAATGGAATGTTTTTGTCCCGGGGAGTGGAGGAGGAGATGGGCCAGGAGAGAAAAGTAACCATGGCTTGGATATAGCTAAGATGCAGCTGACAATGACTGGAGAATACTGGGGAAGAAGTCAACGTGACTGTACTGAGACAGCCCTACTGAGAGGGAGAACCCCAGTCTGATGAAGTTAAGTGGCCTACAGAGGATAATGCATTTCAACCCTTCCGTTTTGACCCCTGGAGAGGAGAGAGTTTGCAGAGGGATACACACTTCAGAGGAATGTGATATAAGTAACAGTTTACAGTGTTATGTTTCTTGCTAAAGACTGACAATTATTAGCTAACAAAGTGTGTGATTTCACCAAGAATCAGTTTGTGGAACTACAAGTACCAGCGTTGCTGAAAGTGCCAATTGGAACCCTTTAAAGTACAGTTTTCCCCAAGCCATAGCATGCAGAAGATAATGAACTCTGAAATAACAGTGCACTATAGTGGGGGATATATTGTCTAATGCTGAGTGTGGTTTGTGTGAAATTCCTTGTGATACTGCTGTTTCAGTTGTCATTACCCAGTCAGTGATTGCAAAGGCCAGGGTGTTATTTGTATACAAAAGGAAAGTTCAGGAAGGGACAGACAGACAGGAGAAACAACATACCCGTGTGATATATTCCTGCAGTGGAGGCGGTCTAAGCACGTGGTGGGCATGGGGTTTCCCGAATCTCACTCTGGTGTTCCTGAAATTGAACATTTCCCAGAAGAGCACGTCACATCAAGATTCGGGTGGAGGCACTAATACCAAGAGAAGTACAAGGTGAGAAGCATTGCAAAGCGGGAAGAGTTTAAATACACACCATTACCCAGAAAACCCAGGTAAAGGGGTGTTACATATATATATATATATATATATATCAATATATTGTTATGGCACTCACCTTCCATGGGATATCCACACGGGTGCCTTCCTCAAAATTGATAGAAAGTGGTGGGTTCCAAAGTTAAGGTAGCGTATCCCCTCTTAGCCATAAAAACCAGGTGGCACTCCATAGGTTTTTCCAAAGCTTAAGAAAACATTGTATTAGGCAAACAAGTGATCAAAAATAAATAGGCATAGTGCAGACCACCGACGTTTCAACGCCCACCTGGCGTTTTTCTCAAGGTGCTATGCTGTGAAACAAATAACTGAAAAAGCAAACAAACAGTGCCGGCTCTGCTCTCTCTCTCTCTCTCTCTCTCTCTCTCTCTCTATATATATATATATATATATACTGTATATATATATATTTATTTATGTTCTCCTTATGTTGTTTTTGTGTCATTTTATATTGATGTCACGTTATTAAATGCAATATATAATGTGGTGGCAATAGGCTAGGTTGCACTAGTTGATCACATAGTCTAGCCTTAGGGCGGGTACACTCTAGCACTATGTCGGGATGATTTGCCATATCGGCATGATAAATCATCTACATCAGCTACATCATGCACTGTGTACACACAATTGCACGCTCCCACGGGTCGCATGCAACATCGTCCAGTCGGCCCTGCTAAACCGCCAACTGGAAGATTTCGCATGTGACCCAGTGCATATTAATAAAGGACGGAACAGTGAACTTTCCGTCATTCATTAAATCTTCCTGGCACATATGGAAAATCGGGTCCGATTGCCTTTCGACCTGGTGTGTACCTACCCTTAGAATCTTCTTTCCTCCCTCAAAGGGTTACTGATAAAAGTATGCGGGACCACATCTATGTGCTCCCCATTACTGACCTGCAGATGGTGCAAAAGAAGGGGAGACCAGAAGGGTGTCTGTGCCAGAGGATTCATATATGCCAGAGAGGGGCTCAATGGAGTACCCAGTTTGTCCTGTGGGAGGCATGAAGTCTGAAAGAAACACCTGAGAAGTTAAGAGGCTCAATAAGGAAATGAGGGAATGGAAGAATGGTGACCTGCAGGCGAGAGAAGATTCATAAAAGTACCAAACAAAAACCAAGTGGCGCTTGACAATCAGATAATTGAAAACATTTATTTTAAAATGTAAATGAAATACAACAACCTCCCGGGGGTATATTACAATATTAAAACATTACAAGAATGTAAATGTACAATATGTTATGACTAAGTATCCAAAATGTAATTAGAGCACCAATTGAAAACAATATCATAGAAATTCAATTACTAATACCACCAGAGGGGTCATGGAACGTGCAGAGTTCAATGTATGCACTGAGATATATGGCTAATAGGTACTTGTCAAATAAAGGATCACTCACGGCTGTGTGCTTGAAAGATATTGCATGTAGCACAAATAAATGGCATTGTTCAGCTGGTGCAGAATTGGTGAACTGACAAATGAATTTGTATGCACCTGTAGCGCTGGGCAGGAGCTTTCAATGCCTGCTCCCTGGTGCTGTCCCGTTGGCCAGGGAGATGTATACACCAGAGCCTCAGCGGTAGATGGAAATGATGTCGCGCCGTGCGGGGAGCCCTGGTTGTCTGTCCTCACCCGATCAATGCTACCTCCGGTAGCTCCGTGTTTCCCAAGCGGGGACAGATGACTGGTGTAGCCGGAGCTGTAGCGATGGTCAGGCCGGGTGTACTGGCCGGCAGCCGACCTGTCTGTGGTTAGATGAGCACCCGATGTAGTTTCCGTGCGCATGTCCGCACCGGACCTAATTGGGAACGGCAATTGCTGCTTCTACCGCCCAGACAGGAGATGAGCGGCTGGGGCTGTAGGGGTGGGAAACTGCAGGCTGAGTTATCCGGGCCGCAGTAATCAGACTGGGCTCCTATGCACGGCTCTGAAGGAAGATTTAGAGTACACAGCAGTAGTAATCCTTGAGGTATAACACCTGAGAGAAGATTCATGTCTGGCTGAGATGGGAAACCCCTGCATCACACTTTACCACTGAATATAACACTTTTTAGATTTATTTTCATTTATCTCTTTCTCTAAAATATTGTTTTTCAAATTTACACATTGTACAGGATCATGCAGACTGCATTTTTTATTAAATTTTTTAGATTTTTGGCATTTCTAGGGGTAAATTTACTAAGCTCTGTTTGGTCAGGAGAGTGAAATCTCAAGTGAGTTTCACTAGATTTCCAATCACGGAGATTTACTAAATGCAAACATGGGAGAGAACTCATGAATCAAACTGGAAAACACGGGAGAGAATTCAATCACTATTCATTACACCATTGGCCAAGCGTGCAAGTACTTTTGCAATACAAAGCTTGAGGAACTAAATTGGTGCTTCTGTGGATATGAGCTGAGCCTTCAGTGACACTTAGGTTCCCCTAGTGGAACCACAGAAACAGACAGTGATTGTGGAGGTAGTGTCATGTGTTTGGCGCTTATCCACTGGACCAATAAAAGCATGAAAGATATAAACTGGTAAAATGCAGATTTAATAAAAATTTTTTTAGAACAAACAAGGATATATTGTAGACAATAATATAGACAATAATAGAGATGGCACTCTTTTATTAGCGTAAAGTCTATGACATAGGCTGGAGAAAAGTAAAAATCCTACCAAGGATGATAAATTGGAACCTCAGGTGTAAATGTGCAGAGTAACCAGGGTCTCCATGCACATGGCTCCAAAGCTTGAACCGAAACTTTTCCCAGGATAGTTGGCGGTATTCTTCTTTGTAGTATTCACATATGAAGCAATCCAACGCGTTTCAAAGCACACAGGTATATAAGCTTTAACAGGCACTGCTGGGCGGAGCTTGCATAAACAGTCAATAATAATCCAACATAACACAAACCCATATACACTCCATTGCTTAGCACAAACCATTCTCTTTTATATAACCACAGTTTCAATATATAGCAATCATTAGCATAAAACACATAGCCTCTGAGAGCACTTAACCAGAAAAAAAAACAATCACTTATACCATACTTCAGCAGTAATTACCAAGGGGAATACACACCCCTACCCCTTAATAAACATTCCCAGATAAGGGCACCAATATAATGAGGGGAGCCTACCCCTATATTTAACTAATTTGAGCCAGACATAGGAGATATAGGGGAGCCAACCCCTTTTACTTTAAATATAAGAGCAAGTCACCTAGAGCTGAGGGGAGCCTACCCCCTTTATTAACAGTGTTCCCCCAATGCAGAGTTTGGCAGCGAAAGGGTTAAATAAGGGGCAATATGGTAAATAGGGGAGCCTACCCCCTTTTCTAAATTAATTTCCCCAATAGCAGAGTCTTTGCAGCGGAAGGTGTTAACGTCAGAGTCTGGTAGCGGAAGGGTTACATGGGCACCAGGGTCTCACCACAAGATGTGGTGCTTCTGCCACCTCCGATCACCTCATTCTTTGGTGCCACCTGGGATGCAGAGCACTGCACCGGGGATGCACCCTTGTCTCAGGATCCGCAATCTGGACGTCTCCCTCTTCCAGCTGGCGATGTCCTCTTCTGCTCCGGTCCCGGTCCCTGCGCTGTCCTCCACAAACCAGGGTCTTCTCCGTGTCCTTGCCGTCCTCCCGCCGCCGCACTGATCTGCGCCAATCCGTTCCGTCCTTCTCAACAGCCGCCAGGGGTCCTCTTGCGAAGTCCCGTGGATGCAGGGGTCGTCCTCAGCGGTTCCCTACACTCCCCGTCACTGGCCACCGGTGTAGCTCCTCTGGATCCTGGGAATTGGGGTCATCCACAGCCTCGCTGGTCTGATGCTCACACTCTGGCTTGGCAGTGCATTCTTCTTCCAAGCGGTGGCTCTCCCTGGCGTTCCGTCCATGGCAGGCAGCGATGTGGGCAGCTCTTCTTCTCACACAGGGGTCCTCTTTCCTTCCAATGCGATCCGCTCTGGTTGTTCGGCACCTTGTTTCCCCTCTCCAGACAGTCCTTTTGGTCCTGGGGGGTGGCTCATCTACCTGAGGCTGGGCAGCAGGCAGTCACCAGCGGGCACACTTTGACTTCTGGGTCCTGGTAAGTGGCTCCACACTGCAGCAGCTGGGACATCAACGCTTTCCCACGGGGCATTATATAGCTGGATTCTTAGATAAGCTAAGTCCCATTCCTCCCGGCTCACTTTCCCACGCTGGGGTCCTCCTTTTAAGGGTCCTGGTGCTCCACCACCTCCCCTCTCCTCCACGGGCCCCAGCAACAGCCCTCCCTCTGGCCACTCTTCCCTGTGACCCAGGGGACCCAATGAACTGCTGGGGTTTACCCGGGCCAGGGCTGTTGCTGGCCAGAGGAACACACCACAAACCAGTGGCACCAAACTATCCCTGCCAGAGCTGACTGGGTCAGATAATGTTCAACAAGAGGCCTGCCACAGGGCTCTATAGGGAAAGTGCTGCTCCGGGGTATTGCACATCCCCGCCTCACTGACAGCTGTGCATCCCCGCCTCACTGACAGCAGCGCATCCCCGCCTCACTGACAGCGGCACATCCCCGACTCACTGACAGCGGCACATCCCCGCCTCACTGACAGCGGCACATCGCTGTCTCACTGACAGCAGCACATCCCTGCCTCACAGACAGCAGCACATCACTGCCTCACACAGCAGCACATCCCCACCTCACTGACAGCAGCACAGCCCTACTTTACTGACAGCAGCACATCCCCGCCTCACTGACAGCAGCACATCCCCGTCTCAATGATAGAAGCACATTCCCTCCTCGCTGACAGCGGCACATCCCCGCCTCACTGACAGTGGCACATCCCCGCCTCACTGATAGTAGCACGTCCCGCCTCACTGACACATATCTGCCTCATTGACAGCAGCACATCCCCGCCTCCCTGACAGCAGCACATCCCCGCCTCACTGGGGTGTGGATCATTAGATCGACAGTGTCTAGGTCGATAATCTTTAGGTCGACCACTATAGGTCGACAGTCACTAGGTCGACAGGGTTGGAAGGTCGACGTGGTTTCTAGGTCGACATGTGCTAGGTAGACAGGTCAAAAAGTCGACATGAGTTTTTTTTGGGGGGGTTGTGTCGTTTTCTTTGTAGAGGGACCGGGAACCCCAATTACTGCTCTGTGTCCCCTCGCATGGCTCGCTTCACTCGCCATGCTTCGGGCAAGGTGCCTCACTTCGCTCGGCACAGATTATCGTTCCAATCGTAGTCCACGTGGATTGTTAAGTATGAAAAAGTTAAAAAAAATATAAAAAATGTGAAAAACTCATGTCAACCTTTTGACCTGTCGACCTAGCACATGTTGACCTAGAAACCCTGTCGATCTTCCAACCCTGTCGACCTAGTGACTGTCAACCTATAGTGGTTGACCTAAACATTGTCGACCTAGACAGTGTCGATCTTCAGACCGGATCCCAAAAGGAAACGAGTAACATAAAAATAAAATACAATGAAGCAATTTAAATAAAAAATGTATGTGTGTAGTGGGTATGTGTGCAGTATTATGTATGTTTGCAGTAGGCATAAGTGTAGTGGGCATATGTGCAGTAGTGGGCATGTGTGCACTGCAGCATGTATGTGTGCAGTGGGGAAGAGTGCAGTGGGCATGTGTGCAGTATGTATGTGTGCAGTGCGCATATGTGCAGTGGGCATGTGTGCAGTATGTACTGTATGTGTGCAGTGGGCATGTGTGCAATAGGCATATGTGCAGTATGTATCTGTGCAGTAGGCAGCAGTGCAGTGGGCATGTGTGCAGTATGTATGTGTGTAGTGGGCTGGAGTGCAGTGGGCATGTGTGCAGTGGGCATGTGTGCAGTATGCATGTGTGCAGTGGGTATGTATGTAGTGGACATGTGTGCAGTATGTATGTGTGCAATAGGTATGTGTGCAGTGGCAGAGCCGGCCCTAGGCATAGGCAAACTAGGCAAATGCCTAGGGCATTTGAAATGCATTAGGGGCACAAACAGATTCTGCTTACTAAAATTATATGCAGCATGCCTATATTCTGTGTGCGACTGCAGCTGTATCTGCAAACGAAATGCTATATTACAGTGTATTGCTGGAAATCACTGTGACGTAGCATTTTGTATGCAGATACAGTCACAGTCACACACAGAATATAGGCATGCTAATATAGGCAATGGAAATAAGATGCATTTTCTTCAAGAAAAGGTGCCCAATATTAGCAGAGCTGGACGGGATCTGCATGGCATATTGAGGCAAGATGCATGTGGACAAATCTGTTTCCAAGCAGAGGCAATTGTCACAGTGTTAGTGGCAATGTGAGTGCTGTGTGTGGGTAGGTTGCAATAGTGTTCGCCATATATTATATGTGTCATGTATATAAATGCATTAATAAATGCATTAATAATGTGTGACATGTGTAAGGGTCATTATGTGTATAAGAGCATTAGTAAATATTGGCATAATGTGTAAGGTTCATTATCTTTATAAGGACATTAATAATGTGTGTCATATGTGTAAGGGGCATTACTTTGTGGTATTATGTGTATAAATGCATTACTAATGTGTGGCATTATGTGTATAAGGTGCTCTACTGTGTGGCGTAATGTATAGAAAAGGCACTACTGTGTGGTGTAATGTAAATAAAGAGCAATATGTTGTGGTGTAATGTAAATAAGGATCAATTCAGTGTAATGTAATGTGAATAAGGAGCACTACTGTGATTAGGAATGTATATAAGTTAAAGTGGTACTACTATGCGATGTAACGTGAATAAGGGATAATATTGCATGATATAATGTGAATAAAGTTGCACTGCTGTGTGGCGTAATTTGAATTAGGTTTACTATTGTGTGTCCATGCCCCATCCCAAAAGAACATGCCCCCTTATGGGCTGCGCACCAAACGTGCACACTGTTCCTATTTAAAATATAGGGGGTAGCAGCACCAAAATGAGGAATGCTATGACTGAGGGGTGATGGTGATGGGAAAGGGGTGCAGAGTCAGAGGTGGAACTAGCAGCGGTGTTAGGGGGCACCAGCCAAAATCTTGCCTTGGGCATCTATTAGGTCCGGCTCTGTGCAGTGGGCATGTGTGCAGTGGGCAGGAGTGCAGTGGGCATGTGTACAGTATGTATGTGGGCATGTGGGCAGGAATGCAGTATGTATGTGTGCAGTGGGCAGGAGTGCAGTGTGTATGTGTGCAGTGGGCATGTGCGCAGTATGTATGTGTGCAGCATGTGTACAATGGGCATTTGTGCAACATGTATGTGTGAAATATGTGTATATAGAGCTTCAGCATGTTCTGGCAATGAGGGGTTAGTACTGCACCAGAGCAAATACACGCTGCCATCTGAGTGTCACAGGCAGAGGCATCACAAGGCGGGTGCGGGGGAAGAGGGGTCCGGCCCACACTCCGGTGAGACGCCTGGAAGGGATGACACCACACTGTGGGTTCCTCCGCAGGGACAGGAGCCAGGTGTTGCAGCGTGAAAGTCTGCTATGGCACCCGGCTCCTGTCCTAGAAGAGGAGCCGACAGCGCTGGGAGACAGTCTCCGGGGGCAGCCCAATACAGTCCAGCACCTCCAGAGATGCTGGGCACGCCCCTGGAGTGACGATCCTGTGAGGCCATGCCCCTCTTGTGGTAACGCCCCTTTTGCCAAGAGCGCGCCGGAGGCGCGCTAGCATATCACGGGTGTGCACCGGGTGTCACCTCATAATACGGAGCTGTATTATGGGGTCAGAGCACAGACTCACAGTACTATGGAGCTGAACACAGTCACACCAAAGTTCCTGTCAGCCAAGTACCAGCGAGAGTCGGCATTCATTTGAATAGTCCAGCCCACCAAAAGATAGGCATAAAGGCTGACCTATCTTAGCTCCTGCAGCTGTGTGCCTGCTTGTTCATGTAGAGTCGACAGAGCTGGAGGCGAACACAGGGAGGAGCCGTCATGGAAGCAGTCAGTTAACACTACCTTATCGCTGCAGCCGGGAGCGGAGGGAGGCGGGGGAGGGAGGCGGGGGGGAGTGACCGGCAGACAATGGGACCAGCTAACCAAGATCCGTCCCGGAATCCCGGCGGTGCCAATCCGTCCCTGACTATAATTACAATCAAGAAATGATGGGCCTAATTCAGACCTGATCGTACATGTGCTAAATAGCACATATATGATCAGTCACACAGACATGCGGGGGCACGCCCAGCGCAGGGCTAGTCTACCCCGCATGTCAGACACCCCCCCCCCGCACAAGTACAAAAGCATCGCACAGCGGCGATGCTTTTGTACTTTAGGAGTAGCTACCTGCCAGCGCAGCTCCTGCGCACTGGCAGGAGCTACTCATCGCTGTGAGGGTCACAGCGGCTGCGTGTGATGTCATGCAGCTGCCGCGGCCCACCCCCCAACGGTTTGGGCATGCCTGTATTGTCTGGACCGCGTCCCCTAAATGGCTGCCAAACGCCGCCGGCGCGCCCCCTCCAGCCGTCAGCTGTCTGGCATGTGCCGGTGCACTGCGGGCCGGCGCATGCGCAGTTCAGACCTGATGGGCTGCTGTGCGAAAACGCAGAGCACCGATCAGGTCTGACTTAGGCCCTATGTGCTTTGTAATTTTGCACAACGTGTTGGTATGCTGCAAACATGGGCCCTCATTCCGAGTTGATCGGTCGCAAGGCGAATTTAGCAGAGTTACACACGCTAAGCCTACGCCTACTGGGAGTGAATCTTAGCTTCTTAAAATTGCGACCGATGTATTCGCAATATTGCGATTACTAACTACTTAGCAGTTTCTGAGTAGCTCCAGACTTACTCTGCCTGTGCGATCATTTCAGTGCTTGTCGTTCCTGGTTGACGTCACAAACACACCCAGCGTTCGCCCAGGCACTCCCACCGTTTCTCCGGCCACTCCTGCGTTTTTTCCGGAAACGGTAGCGTTTTCAGCCACACGCCCCTGAAACGCCGTGTTTCCGCCCAGTAACACCCATTTCCTGTCAATCACATTACGATCGCCGGAGCGAAGAAAAAGCCGTGAGTAAAAATACTTTCTTCATAGTAAAGTTACTTGGCGCAGTCGCAGTGCGAACTTTGCGCATGCGTACTAAGCGGATTTTCACTGCGATGCGATGAAAAAGAACGAGCGAACAACTCGGAATGAGGGCCATGATTCTGTTTCACCTTTCACAAAATTAATAATTTTGAAATGTAAAGTAACCGTATTCAAATAAATTTACATAATATGATTGGTTATTGTTTTTAATTAGTAAACGTGTTTGTGGTAAAATTTTACAGTGTTGGCCAAATATAGTACACTGGCAAATATTATTAAAGTAATTATAACAACCCAATTCGAACGCTAGTATTAAATTTCCCTATTGTACAGTGGTACTCCCAAGCATCTGTTTTACGTTACGTCAAAGATTAGCTGCATGATCAGGAAGTCTATACCAATACGTCCCTGGAGAGGGATTTTTTGGAAGGGGGAGATTTGATAATGTTTCTACAATTTAATGATGGGGGGTCCCGGTTCACATGAGAGAACCCATTGCACACTGCGTCACAAACACAGTTTAAATGCGCAAAAGTCTCTTTATTTCCCTTTCATGTCTATCTCTGATTTTCAGAAGGGCCAGGCTAGGTACCCTTTTACTTTCTGGAGAGTTGGAGGGGTAATTGATATCAGATATTTGGTCAACACATCAACTAAACTGCCTCTTACATTCCAGGACATAACTGAGAAGTTCCCTGTATTGGCTGCATAGCCTGTGGCTTTTCTTTTGGCTCAACATAACGTCATTTTGACAATCGCCACTTTTCTTAAGCTGATGAATCCTGTAGATATCTTCCTCCAGTAATCACCAGACTGTAGAAAAGTGAATTGTGTGACCTAAAGATGTTAACAACTACTTTTAGAATATTCTGTTTCCCAAGGGGGCCTTCAGATGTGGATTTCACAACTCCTGGGCCTGCAGATAGCTGATTTATTAAAGGCTCACTCTAGGACATATCAGATATCATATGCTTTACTCTATCATATATAGAGATGTTCCTCAATATATTATATAGATCCTATCTGTCTCCATGAAGAGATTTATGATTGGACTTTCAACAACTCACTCCTGTTTTAAATGTGGCCAGTCCCAGGCCGATCTATTCCACTGTTTATGGTCCTGTCTGTTAATTTGTAGATTCTGGTTACAAGAGCTCAGTTACTCCCAGGAACATTTGTTAAACTATATGTCAGTAACCCCTGAATGGGCTTCGAATCTCAAAGAAAGGCTGACGACTATTACTGGAGGTCACCGCTGCTGCCCAAAAGTCTATCCTACAGGTGTAGATACATCCTGAGCCCCCTACTTTATGTCTTTTTAAAACAAAACTATTTTGGGGGGTATTCAGTAGCAGTCTGAGATGTGATTGCATCTCCCCGCTCTCATCCTCAGTGCGCATGCGCAGGACTCGCTCTCATCTCAGTTATGGGAATGCCTCTGCCTGTTTGACAGGCTGAGGCATTCGCGGGGCGGTATGGGTCTGCGACCCTGCCTGCGTTGCCAGGGCAGTGACACAGCGTTGAGTGGGCATAGTCTGGGAAATGGAGGCGGGATCAGGGTGACCGCGTGACCTGGAAAATGGTGGCGCTACGTCTGCCTTTGCAGCCTGGCTGTGAAGGAAGGGGGCATCTACAAATTAGCGATGCAATCTGCTGGGTATTTGCATGCTGGGCGGCATTGCCCTGTGCTGGGTGGCTCCCAGCATGCGTTCACAGTCAGCTGCAGAAGCTGAATGAGAGCCTTTATCTCTTCCTTATGGCATGGGTAAGAGGTAAGTGCAAGAAAAGGAGGCTAAAACCGAAAAATTCTTTGAAATGTGGGAGAGTTTTATTCTGTTGTACCATGTTCATTGTCCATTGATACATACATTGCTTCAGTGAAAATATATTTTAAAAAAATGAACAAATGTAACACATGTAGGGCCTAATTCAGACCTGATCGCTAGGCTGCGTTTTCGTACAGTGGGCGATCAGGTCTAAACTGCGCATGCATATGCACCGCAATGTGCAGGCGCGTCGCACGGGTACAAAGCAGATTATGGCTCAGCGATGGGTTTGTGCGAAGGATCCATGGGAGTGTTTGGAAAAACGCAAGCGTGTCCAAGCGTTTGCAGGGAGGGTTCCTGACGTCAGTTCCGGTCCCAAACAGGGTGAAGTGTTAGCAGCGGCTGAGTAAGTCCTGGGCTGTGCAAAGACTGCATAAAATCTGTTTGTACAGCTCTGCTACACATGTGTTAGCACACTTGCAAAGTGAAAATACACTCACCTATGGGTGGCGACTATGCGAACGCAGGACTGCAACCCCCTAGCGAGCGAACAGGTCTGAATTAGCCCCACTGTTCAAACAAGCCAAAAAGGGGGGGGGGGGGGGGGATCAGGATCTTAAAAAAAGCAGACATACAACTGCTGACTACCTTCACCTCCCAGTATGTTGTGACAGTTTGTCCTTGCCCTGATAGCAACACTATGACAGGCTATGGTGCCATGTGTACTACCATAGCAGCTGCAGGACGCTATATTCAAGTCAGAGCCGTAACTAGACTTTTTGGTGCCCTGTGCCAGAGAGAGTATTGGCGCCCCCTCCACCCCATTTTTTTCAATAGGGACATAAGGAGCATGCCTCATGGGAAAGGGCATGACAAGATTGATCCCAGAGAAAGCTCATGCTATGATGCCCCTTCCCACAAATATATTTGATAGATTTTGATACGACTGCAAGAAAATGGATTTAGACACAAATCCTCTTTATACCACATTCATACACTTAACTTGATAGCTCGTTGTTATTCAGTTACAATACCTTTTATTAAATAACATATTTCAATATACTGCCATACCCAGGATTCAAACCTAGAACCTGTTGAATTCTAATCACACACCCTACTTATTGAGCTATTTGATCCTGCATAAAAACTATGTACACTATATGAAGCTACTGGTACTAAAAAATAATCAGCACTAAAATTGAGCAGATCTATGTAGTGTGCAGCCACATATCCAATCTCTTGCAGCCACACACTAAATAGATCTGCTATACATAGGCAACGGAGGTGGCTGCCGCCGGGCTCCTGCTCTGTAGGGGGGGCACCTCTCCTCCCGCTCCGTGTGTTCAGCAACACCATTCAAGTTCATTGATAGCCGCTGCTATCTCTTTCTTCCTTCCTCTTTATTATAGATGCACATTTTACAAGTATCATACCCAGGATGAAAACCCACAACCTATTACACTGGAAGCAGACACCTTACTGATGAACCATTTGCTCCATCATAGGAAGCGTGAGAATTCTAACTATATGAAGTTATTTCTATGACAATTACAAGTAACTTTATATAGTTAGAATCTGCAGGCCTGCTAAGCAGGAGTAAATATCTCCATCAGTATGGTGTCCGCCTCCAGTGTAATAGGACGTGGGATCTAAAATTATATATACAGGATGGAGCGCTGTGGAAAGAAAGAAATAAAAATAAAAATGAAATTAGAATCAGTAGTAATACCAGTACGTGTACAGCTCTTTTAAGCGATTTTAGTTAGTGTCCGGAATTGGTTAAAGTACAGTACATTAGGATTCCATTTACGTGCCTTAAGGATTATTCACAGCTGGGGTGTAGCGAGGGTGGCTCCGGTGGAGCATAAGCTCCGGGCACAAAAAGATTTAGAGGGCGCGCTGCTGCCCGCCACCCCCATTCCCGTCACCCACTGTACTGGCAGCCACAGAGCAGGAGGAGGAGAAGCACACTGACTCGGAGACTAGGTAGAAAACAGGGCAGGCCAGAGGTGACATCAGGAGACACTGACAGCTGGCACATGCCGGAGTTCTGCCCACCCTCTTTATAGTGCTGTGAGGCAGTAATGCTAACCATTACAGCTACAAAAGTATCTGTGAACCAGGGCCGGTGCAAGGTTCCTCAGCACCCTAGGCAAAACTTAAACCTACCCCCCAACCCTCCTTAAGGTGTGTACACACTGGTAGATATATCTGCCGATCAATTGATAGGTAGATATATCTATAGACGGATCGGGCAGTGTGTTGAGCATACACACTGTCCGATCCGTCGGGGACTGACGTCATGACCTGGGCGGGCGTGTACACACGCCCGCCCAGTTCAGCTGTCAATCACCGTCGGCCGCCGCAGCATGTGTACGGCCGGTCGGCCGACCGCCCGTACACACACAGCGACGCGCCAATATATCGGTAGATATATTGGCCGTCGGCTGTGCTGCGGGGCCGACGCGATACGTCTGTGAATGACTGAGTTCACAGACATATCGGCCGTACACACTGGCCGACGGACCCGCGACATATCGGCTGTTCAAGAGAACGGCCGATATGTTGGCCAGTGTGTACCCACCTTTATTCACGTTACAGTAGTGCTTCTTATTGATGTTTAGTCACACAGTAGTGCCCCTTATTCACGTTACATCACACAGTAGTGCCCCTTATTCACGTTACAGCACAGTAGAGCCATTTACGTTAAACCACACAGTAGAGTCCATTCACGTCCTGCCACACAGTAGTATTCCTTATACACAGTATACCACACAGTAATAGTGCCCCTTATAACACAATATGCCATAGAGTAATGTCCCCTATACATTATGCCACACAGTAATGCCCCCTATACATTATGCCACACAGTAATGCCCCTTATACATTTTGTCACACACAGTAATGCCCCTTATACATTTTGCAACACACAGTAATGCCCTTTCTAACATTATGCCACACAATAGTAATGCCCCTTACACATTATACCACATTATGATTGGCTGCCGGTCTATGAGCTCCGATTGGCTCGCAGATGGCTCCAGATTCAAAATGATGGTGTCGTCTCTCACATGGTTGTGTGCACTGGCCAGTGCATCACCTATAAACAGTTGTTGCGTAAAACAAAAATGTGTGCCTGTGTACTGGAGCAAAAATTTAAATATATATATATATATAGGTGTAGTGTGTAGCATGTTTTGCGGGCGGTCGGGCTCCCGGCGCCCAGCATACCGGCACTGGGATCCCAACTGGCGGTATGCCGACAGTGGGGCGAGCCCAAATGAGCCCCTTGAGGGTTCGCTGCGCTCGCTATGTGAGCCACGCTATTTATTCTCCCTCCAGGGGGGTCATGGACCCGCAAGAGGGAGAATAGTTGTCGGTATGCCGGGTGTCGGGATTCCGTCACCGGTATACTGAGCGCCGGGATCCCAACAGCCGGCATACTGAATACCACATATATATATATATATATATATATATCTCCAACCTTTTATAAAACAGTATATCCATTTCATGAAAAGTGACTGCCTATTATGTTTCTTTCTTTAATTACAGTTGTAAATGCTAGTTACACCCCTTCGTGTGTGTGTGTATATATATATATATATATATATATATATATTTATTTTGCGTCCCGTATCTTTTCCTGTTTATAAAAATGTAAAAAAAAAGAAAAGTATATTTTATATATATATATATATATATATATATATATATATATATGCTCAAATTCAGAATATGGTATTCCCATGGATAGTGAAACTGATAGCCCAGGGGGTCCCACATTCTGATCTTGAGCATATATATATATATATATATATATATATACCTATGTGTATATATATACATACATATGTGTATATATATATATATATATATATACATACATATGTGTGTGTATATATATATATATATTTATATTTATATATATATATACTATTTTAATTTATAATATAAGTTTGTGGACCCCCTTACATATTTTCTGCCATACACCATTTCACATACTTTTTTTGCCGATATGTGCGGATCCATGGCAGCATGCAGTGGCAGCAGATGGAACAGGCCGGAGTCAGTCAAAGTGAGCCAGGAGCTGGTGGCAAACAGTAACACCTGTGGGAGCATGGAAGGCTGGGGGCAGCAATCGGACCTCCCTGTCTACGTCTGCAGAAGAAGGAGGGAGAGGACGATGCTGCTGCTGCTGCTGCATGCGCGGACTTTAGGACACAGCAGCATCGCGCTGCTGTTCCTGCTTGTTCCCAGGGTCCATCAGCAGAGGGGCCGCGGGACGCAGCAGACGCAGCTCACCTTGGGGGTGGTGGGGGCAGGGCCGGTTCAAGGTTCCTCAGCACCCTAGGCAAAACTTAAACCTACCCCCCAACCCTCCTTAAGGTGTGTACACACTGGTAGATATATCTGCCGATCAATTGATAGGCAGATATATCTATAGACGGATCGGGCAGTGTGTTGAGCATCCACACTGTGCGATCCGTCGGGGACTGACGTCATGACCTGGGCGGGCGTGTACACACGCCCGCCCAGTTCAGCTGTCAATCATCGCCGGCCGCCGCAGCATGTGTACGGCCGGTCGGCCGACCGCCCGTACACACACAGCGACGCGCCAATATATCGGTAGATATATTGGCCATCGGCTGTGCTGCGGGGCCGACGCGATACGTCTGTGAATGACTGAGTTCACAGACATATCGGCCGTACACACTGGCCGACGGACCCGCGACATATCGGCCGTTCAAGAGAACGGCCGATATGTTGGCCAGTGTGTACCCACCTTTATTCCTGTTACAGTAGTGCTTCTTATTGATGTTTAGTCACACAGTAGTGCCCCTTATTCACGTTACATCACACAGTAGTGCCCCTTATTCACGTTACAGCACAGTAGAGCCCATTTACGTTAAACCACACAGTAGAGTCCATTCACGTCCTGCCACACAGTAGTATTCCTTATACACAGTATACCACACAGTAATAGTGCCCCTTATAACACAATATGCCATAGAGTAATGTCCCCTATACATTATGCCACACAGTAATGCCCCCTATACATTATGCCACACAGTAATGCCCCTTATACATTTTGTCACACACAGTAATGCTCCTTATACATTTTGCAACACACAGTAATGCCCCTTCTAACATTATGCCACACAATAGTAATGCCCCTTACACATTATACCACATTATGATTGGCTGCCGGTCTATGAGCTCCGATTGGCTCGCAGATGGCTCCAGATTCAAAATGATGGTGTCGTCTCTCACATGGTTGTGTGCACTGGCCAGTGCATCACCTATAAACAGTTGTTGCATAAAACAAAAATGTGTGCCTGTGTACTGGAGCAAAAATTTAAATATATATATATATATATATATATATATAGGTGTAGTGTGTAGTATGTTTTGCGGGCGGTCGGGCTCCCGGCACCCAGCATACCGGCACTGGGATCCCAACCGGCGGCATGCCGACAGTGGGGCGAGCGCAAATGAGCCCCTTGAGGGTTCGCTGCGCTCGCTATGTGAGCCACGCTATTTATTCTCCCTCCAGGGGGGTCATGGACCCGCAAGAGGGAGAATAGTTGTCGGTATGCCGGGTGTCGGGATTCCGGCACCGGTATACTGAGCGCCGGGATCCCAACAGCCGGCATACTGAATACCTCATATATATATATATATATATATATATGTAGTCCATAGCAGCCAGCACTCCAACTCTGAAACGCAACAAGTCTCCGTGCAACAGTGTAAAATCACATGCACACCTCCTGGAATCACGGCACTGAAGACAGTTTGTATATAAGCAAAATGACTTGTATTAGGGTAAACGCACGTTTCGGAGCTACAGCTCCGTCCTCAGTACCTTACAAGATCGAAAAACAACAATACAGACACAAACATACATTTAAATACCTGTGAGGGTTCCCGCTGATCACCGCCGCTGTCCACCTGGTTCCCGTCCGCGGCCGTCGCGTTCCCTTCCATTTCCGCTCCTTGCATCATGTTGCTGTGGCAACGCACGGCTTGCGCACCACCCGCTACACTGTTTCCGGAGCAGCAAGTATTGGGTGCTCTGGCTCCACAGACCGGTTCCTGTAGTGCCAGCGGCCGGATCCCAGCCAGAACCTATAACAAAAAACGTGACACAAATACATTAAATGCATAAAACATACATATATACATCTCAATGGCTTACATCTATGAGTACCAGTACAGGCATGCAAAAAAATATATCTATTACTGCCAGCCCAAATATATCTATAGTTATCAAAAAATCCCAAACAAGGGATCCCCAAGAACCATATGCATATGTCACCAATGGCAGGACGGTAACCCCATAACTACAGGGGAATGTGTCCCAACAATAAGATATTTGAACCATATAACACACCTAATTATACAGTGTTCCAATTGATCTTATCATTAAGACCAAATGGCGCAAAAGTATTCAACATGATGTTCATGATGATCCATCTTGATTCCTTCTCCACTAAATATTTGGCCCTGTCACCCCCCCCCGTAGTGTAAGCGGTACATGATCAAAACCAAAGTATCTTAGGTCCCCCAACGTGTGGCCAGCCGTTTTGAAATGGCGTGCCACTGGTTGGTCAACCGTTTTTCCTTTGAGTGTCAATTTGATGGCCGACCGGTGGGCCGCCATCCTCTCACTCAATTTCCGCGTGGTCTGACCAATGTAGTAAAAACCACATGGGCAGACAATTGCGTATATTACATAGGAGGTACTGCATGTGATAACATGTCTAATAGAATACTTCTTTGCTTTGTTATGTGGGTGCTCAAATTCCTTGCACGCCACCATGTATCGGCACGTAGCACATTTAGGGCATCTGTAACAACCCGGGGATTTATAATGGACATTAGGTTTCCTAGTCATGCCCATTTCGGTGATATCTGTTCGTACTAAACGATCCCTTAGATTCCGGCCCCGTCTGAATGCAGCTACAGTTTTATGTTTCAGGTGGAGGATCAATTATTTTTTTCAGAAGACACAGTTCGCTTAAATGTTTTGTTATATTTAAGGTTTATAGATGACCTGCTGGTCCTTTGGACGGGCACTCGAGACTCCCTCTCTGCCTTAATTGATGCACACAATCATTCCACTACCCCCATTAAGCTAACTTACAATATTGATTCTGAGAGTGTTAATTACTTAGATGTACAGATTAGGATCTGTGATGGTAAAATTACCACCAATATGTTTGTGAAACCCACAGATCGCAACAACATCTTACTCTCCAATTCTCCAGCCACCATCCTAAAGCATTACTCAGTGGTCTCCCTTACTCGCAGATGCTTAGAGTGAGGAGAATTGTGAGTGATGAATCTAAAGTTGAGGCATCTCTAGACACTATGATTGCCAAGTTCGTTGAGCGAGGGTATCATCTATCCGAGTTAAACACTTTAAAAACCCGGGTTTTGAATATACCACGTTCACAATTATTGGAGCCAGGAAAGAAGAAAAAAACTAATCAGGATAAATTTATTTGGGTCAATAAATATAACACCCTTAGTAATAAAATTAATCGAACTAGTAAGAATTTTTGGCCCATAATTCAATCCGATCAACAACTTAGCTCCTTGTCGAATACCCGCTTAATGCCAGCTTACAAACGCGGACGTAACCTGCGTGATCATTTAGTGAAAACTAATATCCAGTTTCCCCCACATTCCTCATTCACATCTAATCCCTCGTCTTTTTTGAACCCTCTGAAAGTTGGATGCTTCAAATGCCTTGGCTGCACCACCTACAATCATATGATTGTAGGCAATAGTTTTTGCCACCCATACACTGGAAAACGGTACAAAATTCGCCATAGACTAACATGTTCCACGAAATTCGTCATATATATGTTAAGCTGCCCATGCGGCTTACATTATATTGGCAAAACTGAATGCACATTTAAGGAAAGGATGGCAGGCCACCGGGCTTCCATAAGAGCTGCCCTGTCCACTGGCAAAAGCGACCAGCCGGTCGCTCGACACTTTTTAACTGCCAATCATTCATTAGCGGTTTTAAGACATCAAATTATTGATCACATTCCCCCCCTTAAACGGGGAGGTGATAGGGGGTTAATACTTTTGAAGGCAGAGGCCCGTTGGATTTTTTTGCTGGATACCCTTTCACCCAGAGGTCTAAATGAACACTCTGGGTTACATTGTTTTCTTTAAGATCTATAATGAGCCTTAATGTTTCCATCTAACGTATCCCACAATATAGGTGTTACATTATTGCAGCTACGTATTCAGTTATAATTTACAGCCATTAATGATCACCATTATACATTTATCTTGATTTATTTAGAACAATATCAGGTTTATCTGTAGATGTTACCTATTCTGATATGCAGGATAGAGATGGATAATTAATATGGGTATATATCTTAAATGACTGCCTTGGACATATTTATATTGCTTTGCCACATTGATTTTCAATGCCAATTGTATGTTTTGTTTGTTTATTTCACTTTAACAGCTCATTATGCTGTTCTCACTTACAGGTGTAACGGGGCTCTCCGTGACGCCGCGTCTGGCGCGGCACTGTGACGTCATTGGTGATGGACGTGTAACAAGCGGACGGCGGGCGCCATGGACGGCCTTGATGGTATATAGGTATGTGTTGTAAGCATTGTGGTTAATGTCCTGATGAAAATGTTTTATTTATAACATTGAAACGTTGACTTCCTACGTGACTTGGTCTCGTTTTATTCCCTGCTGAGGGAGCCGTGAGTGCCGCCGACTGTGGGTTATGTTTGGAGACATCCCTGCTGGGGATGCCATACGGAAGGCACCGGCCTAATCCACTTGCACTATTTAGTATGGAGTGCTGCTGATTATTACAGAGATTATATATATATATATATATATATATATATACATATGTGTATATATATATATATACATACATATGTGTATATATATATATATATATATATATATATTTATATATATACTATTTTAAATTATAATATAAGTTTGTGGACCCCCTTACATATTTTCTGCCATACACCATTTCACATATTTTTTTTGCCGATATGTGCGGATCCATGGCAGCATGCAGTGGCAGCAGATGGAACAGGCCGGAGTCAGTCAAAGTGAGCCAGGAGCTGGTGGCAAACAGTAACACCTGTGGGAGCATGGAAGGCTGGGGGCAGCAATCGGACCTCCCTGTCTACGTCTGCAGAAGAAGGAGGGAGAGGACGACGATGCTGCTGCATGCGCGGACTTTAGGACACAGCAGCATCGCAGGGTCCGTCAGCAGAGGGGCCGCGGGCCGCAGCAGACGCAGCTCACCTTGGGGGTGGTGGGGGGGCTTGAGGGTGACTGATAGTGGTGGCTGCGGGCGGCTGTCTAGACCCGCACTGCGGCCGCCGCTAGCCAGCCCAGCGCAACATGCGTTCAGGAGGAGCACACCGCCCTCCAGTGGCCGGCGCTCATAGGCAGCTGCCTAAAACTGCCTAGTGGTAGCGCCGGCCCTGCTGTGAACTGTTACAATATTGGCAACAATTGTTTCTCTACAAGCCATACTGAAAAGAGCAAGTGAAATCATTGGTATTAAGTATTAGAGCATGCATGCTTATTTATGAAATGATGAATGATCTTATTAATGTGATTGTTTAAATATAAAACACCAGCCGTGTGTAATAAGTGTTTAATTAAACTTTTTAACTTATAAATATTGTTTGAATAAGTTATTTATTCTGAGACAGCAGCGCTTTAAATTATTTTTGCGTTTGTGTGTCAAAAAGTTGACAGTGTTAAAAGGTCGACGTGGAAATTGTTGACATGTTATTTATGTTTTTCACCAAAATGTGTCAATTTCACAGTCTGAAAAAAATAAAAACATAAAAACTTGTGTCAACAATTTGTGAGTTGACCATTGTCATGTCAACTTTTTGAACCCATTGACCTTCTGTACCTGTCGACCTTAGACACAGTCAACCTTTTACCTGTCGTGCTTTTGTACCTGTCGACCTACTATCACATTATATATAAATTTATCTAGATCTTGTTAATACTATTAGTGTTCTTAGTGCTAGTATTGTGCATCAGCTTTTACATATAGTAACATAGTTTCCAAGGTTAAAAAAAGACAATTTGTTCATCGAGTTCAACCTGTTAGTGCTCTCCCAAACTGTAATATTTTTAAGACTAATTTAACTGTGGTAAATGTTTAGCCGTTATGTCAATTCCTTTTTATTTATTTTTTTTATTTTAGTTCAATACTATATTGCATGATTTAACCACCATAACCCTGTATATCCTTATCCATTAGGAATTTGTCTAACCCATTCTTAAAAGGAACGACCGAGTCCGCCATTACTACTCTCTCAGGCAGAGAATTCCAAATACATATGGTCCTTACTGTGAAGAAACCTTTCTGTCTTTGTGTGCAAAATCTCCTCTCCTCTAACCTAAGCGGGTGTCCACGTGTCCTTTGTGATGATCTTACCAAAAACAATTCCCCCCACTAGCTCTGTGTATTGACCCCTTATACATTTGTAAATGTTAATCATGTCCCCTCGTAGTCTCCTTTTTTTTCCAGTGTAAACATGCCAAGCCTAGCAAGCCTTTCCTCGTATTCTAGCATCTCCATCACCTTAATCAATTTGGTCACCCATCTCTGAACCTTTTCTACTTCCAGGATATCCTTTTTGTAGTATGGTACCCATAATTGTGCACAGTATTTGAGATGTGGCCTCACTATTGATTTTTATAATGGGAGTATAACACTTTCATCCCTTGCATCACTTCCCCACTTTATGCATGCTAATACCTTGTTTGCCTTATTTGCTGCATTCCTACTTTGGGTACTACTGCTAAGTTTGTTATCTATGTGAACACCTAAATCTTTTTCCAGTACAGAATCCCCTAGTTTTCCCCCATTTAGTATGTAGGCATTTCTCTTCTTCCAACACAGTATTAGAAGCCTTAGCATGACAGCACCTATTCATATCTTTTAGTAATTGGGTGTGCAGTCCAGCTCCCCCCTTTTTCCACTATTAGAATCTTGTAACCTTTTTATGTAACTATAAGCTTTGAAGATATTCTTGAATAAAATACCATCATTTTAGTTCTGGTTCTGTGTTTCTGACCTAAGGCCCCATGCAACCCATGATACCTATTTTGTAAGTATAAATAATTGTGTGTGTGGGTGAGAGCTAAAGCTTGCCCTGGGTGTTTCTCAAAAAAATCACTTCAGCTGGTGGCAGTGACCGTGTTCATTAAACACATGCGCTGAGGTAATCAGAAAGTGTCACAGGCATCGATTCTCAGATTGGCGTATCTGGAGGATCGGTGCACCTGGAGTTGTGACATTTTTCATGTAAGAAGGCAGAGAATTGGCTCTAATGATGAGGGACATGTTTTTTCCCCAGTGTTTTGCTACTTGTATATGCACAATTAGAAATCACAACAGAGATATTTAAATGTCTTGGGTTTGCGTGACCAGCAAGGGGGGGGGGGGGGCGAGCACAATGAAGCCGCGGGTTCTATTCCCACTCTATGGATGTCGTGGACACCCATGAGTGGGAATACCCCATGTTAGTAGGCATGCCGACTGTCGGGATTGTAAGGGGGCGGGATCATTATAACTACAAAAATATCACTATATGGGCCTGATTGGTGTTTGGTAGGTATAGCCCAGCCGCAAGGACCCTATCAGACCTCACACCATCGGATTTGTATGCAAATCATTGGCCCTATGGGCCGGATACAGAGGTGTATACACTTCCGATGCTGGACATTGGGGGAGCAATTTTTGGCTACTGCGCATGCATGTAAGTTGCACCATACATGTGTCCTGTGTTCATACAGAGTTAAAGTTACTATTTCAGATGCATGGAGAAGTGTATTAAAAATGTAGTGGGTGTTCCTGGGAGATGGTAGGGAGGGGTCTTAGAGAAGTTCCTCTTATGGTTGTGTTATGGGAGTGTTGCGGGAGTGTAGATGAAAGTGTTGTGTACACAGAAGCACAACCGTTAACAGAGTAGACCTTAGTCGGACAGAGACCCTACACCTGCTATAGGGATGGTGCAAGTTTTAATTGTGCGACCGATGGTGCATCTAAAGAGGCACCAAACTGTATTACAGTGTGTTCAGACACTGACAGTAGGTGTCTCAGACCCTGCACATACGGATGTAAACCAGGGAAGGGCTTTATAGCAGCATTTGCAATATGTCGCAGACGAGCGACTACCAGTAGACGCAGCTGCGGACACTTCTGCCTCCACTTCTGAATCAGCCCCTGTTTGCATAACTTCACTACATTGGATACGTTACATATATATGCTGAAGGTGTCAATGAACTAAAATGAGATTACTAACAAACTTAAGTTGTTATGTGTTGTCTTTACAAGACTATGGGACATATTTATTAAAGTGTACAGTATTTGCTGGGTACTCACAAATATTAAAGATCCCCAAGATGTAACAAGGAGGGTCGGCAGCAGTTCCTCCATTCCCGAGAGTAACAGCAGTCCCTAAAGGTTTTATGCTGACGCAGTTCACAATGCATATTATCATCCCCTGAGCTGCCTGATTGTACATATGCTGATGCCCAGGTGAGGTGCAAAACAGGGAGTAAAATGATCACATATGCACTTTTCTTACCACTGACTCAGAATTGACACATTTAGGCAAATAAAAGATTTCTTACTGATGCAAAAAAAACAACAACATTATTTTCATGAGTTGCCCTTAAACAGTTACAAATATGTTTTTATATATATATAGAGAGAGAGAGAGAGAGAGAGAGAGAGAGAGAGAGAGAGAGAGAGAGAGAGATTGTTGAGATGAGACAATATATGGTTGTTAACTTTAATTGGTTTGTTTTGGGAAACAATCAGACTTACAATATGTCTTACAATGTATTTGAAGGCTATATGAAAGATGTAATTGATAGATATAGTTATCAAATGGATCTAAAAAGTATATACAACATTATTGTGTTTTTATAATGTAACATTTGTAATTGTCTATAGTCAGCTATGATTAATGAAGAACTATTGTAAATCATTATACCATCTTTTATTGGAAATTGATATTCTGAAAAAATAAGATTTTAAACCTACCGGTAAATCTTTTTCTCGTAATCCGTAGAGGATGCTGGGACTCCGTAAGGACCATGGGGGATAGACGGGCCCTGCAGGAGACATGGGCACTTTAAGAAAGACTTTGGATCTGGGTGTGCACTGGCTCCTCCCTTTATGCCCCTCCGCCAGACCGCAGTTAGAGAGACTGTGCACAGAGGAGACGGACAGTACGAGGAAAGGATTTTTGTTAATCCAAGGGCAAGATTCATACCAGCCACACCAATCACACCATATAACTTGTGATATACTAACCAGTTAACAGTATGAAAACAACATAGCATCAGTCCAAGACCGATGAAAACTATAACATAACCCTTATGTAAGCAAAACTATATACAAGTCTTGCAGAAGAAGTCCGCACTTGGGACGGGCGCCCAGCATCCTCTACGGACTACGAGAAAAAGATTTACCGGTAGGTTTAAAATCTTATTTTCTCTAACGTCCTAGAGGATGCTGGGACTCCGTAAGGACCATGGGGATTATACCAAAGCTCCCAAACGGGCGGGAGAGTGCGGATGACTCTGCAGCACCGATTGAGCAAACAGGAGGTCCTCCTCAGCCAGGGTATCAAACTTATAGAACTTTGCAAAGGTGTTTGACCCCGACCAAGCAGCAGCTCGGCACAGCTGTAGTGCCGAAACCCCTCGGGCAGCCGCCCAAGACGAGCCCACCTTCCTAGTGGAATGGGCCTTAACCGATTTTGGTAATGGCAATCCTGCCGTAGAATGCGCCTGCTGAATCGTGTTACAGATCCAGCGAGCAATAGTCTGCTTTGAAGCAGGGCCGCCGACCTTGTTGGCTGCATACAGGACAAAACAGTGCTTCTGTTTTTCTGATCCTAGCCGTTGTGGCCACGTAAATTTTCAAAGCCCTGACCACATCAAGGGACTCGGAATCCTCCAAGTCACGTGTAGCCACAGGCACAACAATAGGTTGGTTCATATGAAAGGATGAGACCACCTTAGGTAGGAATTGAGGACGGGTCCGCAATTCCGCTCTATCCATATGGAAAACCAGATAGGGGCTTTTATGTAATAAAGCCGCTAATTCCGAAACTCGCCTAGCCGAAGCCAAGGCTAACAGCATGACCACCTTCCAAGTGAGATATTTCAACTCCACTGTTCTAAGTGGTTTAAACCAATGTGACTTAAGGAAACTTAACACCACGTTAAGGTCCCAAGGCGCCACCGGAGGTACAAAAGGAGGCTGAATATGCAGTACTCCCTTCACAAAAGTCTGTACTTCAGGAAGAGAGGCCAATTCCTTTTGAAAGAAAATGGATAAGGCCGAAATCTGAACTTTAATGGAGCCTAATTTTAGGCCCAAATTCACTCCAGTTTGTAGGAAGTGAAGGAAACGGCCTAGATGGAATTCTTCCATAGGAGCATTCCTGGCCTCACACCAAGAAACATATTTTCGCCATATTCGGTGATAATGTTTAGATGTCACGTCCTTCCTAGCCCTTATTAGCGTAGGAATGACCTCCTCCGGAATACCTTTTTCCGCTAAGATCCGGCGTTCAACCGCCATGCCGGCAAACGAAGCCGCGGTAAGTCTTGGAACAGACACGGACCCTGTTGCAACAGGTCCTGTATAGAGGAAGAGGCCACGGATCTTCTGTGAGCATTTCCTGCAGATCCGGATACCAGGTCCTTCGTGGCCAATCCGGAACAATGAGTATTGTTCTCACTCCTCTTTTTCTTATTATTCGCAACACCTTGGGTATGAGAGGAAGAGGAGGAAATACATAGACCGACTGGAACACCCACGGTGTCACTAGGGTGTCCACAGCTACCGCCAGAGGATCTCTTGACCTGGCGCAATACCTTTGTAGCTTTTTGTTGAGACGGGACGCAATCATGTCTATTTGGGGCAGTCCCCACTGACTTGCAATCTGTGCGAAGACCTCCTGATGAAGTCCCCACTCTCCCGGATGCAGGTCGTGTCTGCTGAGGAAGTCTGCTTCCCAGTTGTCCACTCCCGGAATGAACACTGCTGACAGTGCGCTTACATGATTCTCCGCCCAGCGAAGAATTCTGGTGGCTTCCGCCATCGCCACTCTGCTCCTTGTGCCGCCCTGGCGGTTTACATGAGCTACTGCGGTGATGTTGTCTGACTGGATCAGAACTGTTCGGTCGCGAAGTAAGGTCTCCGCTTGACGCAGGGCGTTGTATATGGCCCTTAGTTCCAGGATGTTGATGTGAAGACAAGTCTCTTGACTTGACCAAAGACCTTGGAAATTTCTTCCCTGTGTGACTGCTCCCCAACCTCGGAGGCTCGCGTCCGTGGTCACCAGGATCCAATCCTGAATGCCGAACCTGCGGCCCTCTAGAAGGTGAGCACTCTGCAGCCACCACAGGAGAGATACCCTGGCCCTGGGGGACAGGGTGATCCGCTGATGCATTTGCAGATGTGACCCGGACCATTTGTCCAATAGGTCCCATTGGAAAGTCCTTGCATGGAACCTGCCGAAGGGAATGGCTTCGTATGTCGCCACCATTTTTCCCAGGACTTAAGTGCAATGATGTACTGACACTTGTTTTGGCTTCAACAGGTTCTTGACTAGAGTCATGAGTTCCTGCGCTTTTTCTATCGGAAGAAAAATCCTTTTCTGGTCTGTGTCCAGAATCATGCCCAAGAAGGGCAGACGAGTCGTAGGATTCAGTTGCGACTTTGGAATATTGAGAATCCAGCCGTGTCGCTGTAACACCTTCAGTGAAAGTGATACGCTGTTCAGCAACTTCTCCCGTGATCTCGCTTTTATGAGGAGATCGTCCAAGTACAGGATAATTGTGACACCCTGCTTGCGCAGGAGCACCATCATTTCCGCCATTACCTTGGTGAAAATTCTCGGGCCGTGGAAAGCCCAAACGGCAACGTCTGAAATTGGTAATGACAATCCTGTACCGCAAATCTCAGGTACGCCTGATGAGGAGGATATATGGGAACATGCAGGTATGCATCCTTTATGTTCAGAGATACCATAAAATCCCCCCCCCCCTTCCAGGCTGGCGATGACCGCACTGAGCGATTCCATTTTGAATTTGAACCGTTTTAAGTAAAGGTTCAGGGATTTTAAATTCAAAATGGGTCTGACCGAACCGTCCGGTTTCGGGACCACAAACAGAGTTGAGTAGTACCCCTTCCCTCTTTGAAGCAGGGGAACCTCGACCACCACCTGTTGAAGACACAATTTGTGAATCACATGTAACACTATCTCCCTTTCCAGGGGAGAAGTCGGTAGAGCCAATTTGAAAAACCGGCGAGGAGGCACCTCTTCGAATTCCAGCTTGTATCCCTGGGAAACAATTTCTATTGCCCACTTGTATCCCTGGGAAACAATTTCTATTGCCCAGGGATCCACCTGTGAGTGAAGCCAGATGTGGCTGAAAAGTCGAAGATGTGCCCCCACTGGAGCGGACTCCCTCAGGGGAGCCCCAGCGTCATGCGGTGGATTTTGCAGAGGCCGGGGAGGACTTCTGTTCCTGGGAACTAGCTGTGTTGTGCAGCTTTTTCCCTCTGCCCTTACCTCTGGCAAGAAAGGATGATCCACGTACTCTTTTGCTTTTATTTGAACGAAAGGACTGCATTTGATAATGAGGCGCTTTCTTAGATTGTGAGGGAATATAAGGCAAAAAATTCGATTTACCTGCCGTAGCTGTGGAGACGAGGTCCGAGAGACCCTCTCCAAACAATTCCTCACCCTTGTGAGGCAAAAACTCCATATGCCTCTTTGAGTCGGCATCACCTGACCACTGTCGGCTCCATAAGACTCGCCTAGCAGAAATAGACATAGCGTTTATTCTGGAACCCAGTAAACTAATGTCTCTTTGAGCATCCCTCATATATAAGACAGCATCTTTTATATGCCCTAGGGTCATTAAATTGGTATCCTTATCAAGGGTCTCAATATCCGCTGCTAAGGAATCTGTCCATGCTGCTACAGCACTACAAACCCAGGCCGACGCAATTGCCGGTCTGAGTAACGTACCAGAATGTGTGTAAATGGACTTCAAGGCAGTGGCGGAACTAGCGAGCGGTGGGCCCAGGTGCGACAAAATGCTTTGGGCCCCCCATCCCATCCAAGTCCATTCCCTCACCCCTGGAGAGGATCTGGTGAGGGGGACCTGCTCAGGGCCAGAGAAATGGATACCTAGCAACAGTGCCGTAACTAGACATTTTAGCACTGTGTGCAAGAAACAGCATTGGAGCCCCACCCATGCATGTAAAACAGGGGCAGTGCGCGCCATAGGCGCGCGCAAAAATACATAGAGGCGTGGCTTCGTATGGAAGGGGTGTGGCCACAAAATAATACCAATTCATAAAACGGTGCACAGTAGTCTCCATTATTCAAATTACGCCGCACAGTAGCACCACTACACCAGGTAGAGACCCTTTTACACCTTACGGCGGACAGATTCCCCTTTTTACACATTACGGCAGACAGCGTCCCCCTTTTTACACATAGCGGCAGACAGCATGCACTTTTTACACATAACGGCAGACAGCGTCCCCTTTTTACACATAACGGCAGACAGCGTGCCCTTGTTACACATAGCGGCAGACAGCGTGCACTTTTTACACATTACGGCAGACAGCGTACACTTTTTACACATAACGGCAGACAGCGTCCCCCTTTTTACAGTAGCACCACTACACCAGGTAGAGACCCTTTTACACCTTACGGCGGACAGATTCCCCTTTTTACACATTACGGCAGACAGCGTCCCCCTTTTTACACATAACGGCAGACAGCGTGCCCTTTTTACACATAGCGGCAGACAGCATGCACTTTTTACACATAACGGCAGACAGCGTCCCCTTTTTACACATAACGGCAGACAGCGTGCCCTTGTTACACATAACGGCAGACAGCATACACTTTTTACAAATAACAGCAGACAGCGTGCCCTTGTTAAACATAGCGTCAGACAGCGTACCTTTTTTACACATAACGGGAGACAGCGTGCCCTTGTTACACATAGCGGCAGACAGCGTACACTTTTTACACATAACGGCAGACAGCGTGCCCTTGTTAAACATAGCGGCAGACAGCGTACACGTTTTACACATAACGTCAGACAGCGTGCCCTTTTTACACATAACGGCAGACAGCGTGCCCTTTTTACACATAACGGCAGACAGCGTGCCCTTTTTACACATAACGGCAGACAGCGTGCCCTTGTTACACATTACGGCAGACAGCATCCCCCTTTTTAAACACTGCGGCAGACAGTGTCCCCTTATTACACATTACGTCAGGCAGATTCCCCCTTTTTACACATCACGTCAGGCAGATTCCCAATTTTTACACATTACGGCAAGCAGATCCCCCCTTTTGACACATTGCGGCAAGCAGATTCCCCCTTTTGACACATTGCGTCAGGCAGATTCCCCCTTTTCACACATTGTGGCAGGCAGATTCCCCCTTTTTACACATTGCGGCAGGCAGATTCCCCCTTTTTACACATTGCGGCAGGCAGATTCCCCCTTTTTACACATTACGGCAGGCAGATTCCCCCTTTTTACACATCACGTCAGGCAGATTCCCAATTTTTACACATTACGGCAAGCAGATCCCCCCTTTTGACACATTGCGGCAAGCAGATTCCCCCTTTTGACACATTGCGTCAGGCAGATTCCCCCTTTTCACACATTGTGGCAGGCAGATTCCCCCTTTTTACACATTGCGGCAGGCAGATTCCCCCTTTTTACACATTGCGGCAGGCAGATTCCCCCTTTTTACACATTACGGCAGGCAGATTCCCCCTTTTTACACATTGCGGCAGGCAGTCCCCCTTTTTGTAGATGGAAAGAAAGAAAGAAAGAAAGAAAGAAAGAAAGAAAGAAAGAAAGAAAGAAAGAAAGAAAGAAAGAAAGAAAGAATTATACTTACCCTCCCCGCTGGCTCAGGCTCCTCGGTGCAGCTTCTGGTCACAATTCCCGGGCAGGAGAGAAGGAGGAGGAGGGAGGTGGAGGAGGGAGCCGCAGCAGCGCTGTGTTATTGGTGGAGGCGCTGCTGCCCCTCTGCTTCACTATAGGCTGTTCTCGGAAGACAGCCTATAGTGAAGCAGAGGGACAGCAGCAGCAGCGCCTCAACCAGTAGCAAAGCGCTGCTGCGGCTCCCTCCTCCACCTCCCTCCTTCTCCTTACCCCCGTGCTGCTGCGCTGTTCTTCTCTCTGTCCGGGCGGCTGTGTGCTGTCAAACTGACTCATTACATGCCGCTGTGTGCTGCGGGCAGCCGTTGCCCGCAGCATACAGCGGCATGTAATGAGTCAGTTTGACATATCACAGAGGGGGTTCCTCTGTGATATGCAAAACATCTTTTATTGCAATAATCATATATCGAATACATTTAGCCACTTTTGACTGTAATTTTGCATCATTGTAGTCGACACTGGAGTCTGAATCCGTGTCGGTATCTGTGTCTACTATTTGGGATAGTGGGCGCTTCTGAGACCCCGAAGGTCCCGGCGACATTGGGACAGACATAGGTTGACTCCCTGACTGTACCCTAGCTTCAGCTTTGTCTAATCTTTTGTGCAATAAATTAACATTAGCACTTAAAACATTCCACATATCCATCCAGTCAGGTGTCGGCGCTGCCGACGGAGACCTTACATTCATACACTCCCCCTCCTCCTTAGGTGAGCCATCAACCTCAGACATGTTGACACACGCGTACCGACACACCACACACACACAGGGAAGCTCTTTTCTGAAGACAGGTTCCCCACCAGGCCCTTTGGAGAGACAGAGAGAGAGTATGCCAGCACACACCCCAGCGCTATATGACCCAGGAAAAAACACAGAATGTTTAGCCAGTAGCGCTTTTCAAGTATGTATATGCGCCAATTATGTGCCCCCCCCCCCCCCCCTCTACTTTAAAACCCTCTTTCACCGTGGTATCAAGCAGGGGAGAGTCCGGGGAGCTTCCTCTCAGCGGTGCTGTGAAGAAAAATGGCGCTGGTGAGTGCTGAGGGAGAAGCCCCGCCCCCTCGGCGGCGGGCTTCTGTCCCGCTCAAAATTCTTAAAAACATGGCGGGGGCTCTTAATATACATGTACAGTGCCCAGCTGTACATGTATATATGTACATTTGCCACATGAGAGGTTTATATTGCTGCCCAGGGCGCCCCCCCTGCGCCCTGCACCCTTACAGTGACCGATGTGTGTGAGGTGAATGGGAGCAATGGCGCACAGCTTCACTGCTGTGTGTTACCTCTATGAAGATCAAGCTGTCTTCTGCCGCCTCTGAAGTCTTTTCCTCTCATACTCGCCCGGCTTCTATCTTCCGGCTCTGCGAGGAGGACGGCGGCGCGGCTCTGGGACGGACGGCGAGGGTCAGACCTGCGTACCGATCACTCTGCAGCTAATGGTGTCCAGTAGCCTAAGAAACAGAGCCCTGAAACTCAGAGAAGTGGGTCTGTTTCTCTCTCCTCAGTCCCTCGATGCAGGGAGTCTGTTGCCAGCAGGCTCCCTGAACATAAAAAACCTAACTAAAATACTTTCTTTACAGGAAACTCAGGAGAGCTCCGTGAAATGCACCCAGTCTCCACTGGGCACAGTCTCAAACTGAGGTCTGGAGGAGGGGCATAGAGGGAGGAGCCAGTGCACACCCAGATCCAAAGTCTTTCTTAAAGTGCCCATGTCTCCTGCGGAGCCCGTCTATCCCCCATGATCCTTACGGAGTCCCAGCATCCTCTAGGACGTTAGAGAAATGATGTTCTATAATGTTTATCGAAATACCCCTTTTTTTCTTCCACTCCTAAGACACCCCTGAAGAAGTTGCCATAGGCTAAATATGTTAGGTGAAAAGTGTATTGTTGCTGTATAAACAAATCTAACCAACCAATAGCCACACTGGTCGTATGTTGACACCTATGGGTGTATAAAATGTCCATAAGGAGAGATTATACTCAGAATATATGAACTGTTTTACTTATGTTTTATTATATTAAATTGTTTTACAAATGTATACTGTACATATGTTTAGGATTCATTTGGTGTACTTACAGAAACAGGTTTAAGGAATTAACAGCTTAGTCACATCATCCTCAAGGTATTTTCTGCTCTTCAAAATAATTAGTGAGAACTTTTTTTTCACATAATAATAGAAGGGTGCTCCCCGAAAATAACCATTTAACTGTCTATCTAAAATCTAGGCCCACAATGGCAAGGGGGCCATTTTTGGGTAAGCAGCCAAGTAAACAAATTATTTAATAATCACAGTTTTTTAAAATAGTTCGTTTTAGAGACCACTAATCCAAGTACTCTAGTGAATTTATATATATATATATATATATAGCAGTGTAGGGACCGGCACTCTCACACACAATATGTAAATGCCCAGGTGCCTCCACAAGTGGTCAATCGGCCATAAACAACGCTGGAAAAGAGTGGCACTCTCAGGACTTCATTCAAGTAAAGAAGGACACAGCGGTCACAAACTTGGTCTAATCGACGTTTCCATAATTTAATATCGTCATCAGGATCCTGATGACGATATTAAATTATCGAAACGTCGATTAGACCAAGTTTGTGACCGCTTTGTCCTTCTTTACTTGAATGAAGTCCTGAGAGTGCCACTCTTTTCCAGCGTTATATATATAGAGAGAGAGAGAGAGAGAGAGAGAGAGAGAGAGAGAGAGAGACAGGAAATCCAAACAGTCCACCTTGAGTGTCTTGCAGGGAGTTGAGACCAGCACACCTCTATATTGCCAAACGTTTTAATCTCACCATATTACGAATGCAAAAAAACATCATCCCAATAGCATGGGGATATCACAGCAGCATAGAATAAATAAGAGCCATTTATACTTGCAGCATATCCTTAATGTAAAAGTAACACATGCTGTTACACTTATATATGGAGGGTTCCCCTGCTTGAGTGCTCCCCTGCTTGATTGTGATACTTTTACAGTAAGGATATGCTGCAGCCTGCAAGTATAAGTGGCTCTTATTTATTCTATGTTTCATTGCATTGGTATTATGGTGAGATTAAAACGTTTGGCAATATAAAGGTGTGCTGGTCTCAACTCCCTGCAAGACACTCAAGAAGGACTGCTTGGACATTTTTATATTAACTATGGCTGATCCTGCCCCCACATTCAAATTTGTTGGAAGTAAATGTCTGCGATCTTTTTTGAATATATATATTAGTGTGTGTGTGTGTATATACACTAAATAATCCTTCATAATGCTAATACATCATTACTGAAAGCGACTAGTGAGGGATGTTTGCTGTGTGTAGATTCTCATTTTAGTTTGTATTCTATTTTGGAAGTGAATCGAGGACACTCACGCATACACTTTGATTTTACAGACTGCATACATGCATATCATCTTTCCATTGTCATTACTTTGCTTACACAGGAATTACCTGGAACAAAAAAGCACATGACATGAATTCTTTAAACAAAGAACATTTGTCTTGGATGTCAATAAAAAATACTGTCCCTGCTGTACTTATCCAGTTTGGTCAGCTTGGCCTTTTCCTTTCTGTCTATTATAATGCCAAGAATCAATAGAACCAGGTTTGCATAATTGACAAATTAAACAGTGAAAAGCACAAATGTCTCAGCAAGTACAAACGTCACTAGAAGAAAGAGATTAGATTTTTGTGTGAAGAAATATCCTTCAAAACTATTAAATATATGTTTCATAGTTAACAACACTCATAGGCGTGCGCAGGGGGGGGTGCCTGGTGCGCACAGGCACCCCCTAATGTCCAGCACCCCCCACATGCATGCACATTAGGGCGGTGCAGCACAGTGATCCCCGCAGAGCCTGCTGCTCAGTCCTGTGCTATTCCTCGCTGCCAGTAGTGCATTTACCAGTATGCTCGCTGACTTCCTAGGACACGCAGCTGGAGAACCTCAGGCAGTCTGGGCAGCGGGCTCCTCTCTTACAGAGTATTGCATCAGCTGCCGCTGCGTCTCTGCTTATCTCCCTCCTCCTGCATCTCTTGCCCGGCTGCGGTGACCCCGACGGAGCCACTACACATCCCACCACGCCTGACTGGAGGGCCGCGGAGCCTCCTCCCAACCTCCAGGTAAACTGCTCTCCCACTCTCTCCCTCCTTCCCATACCCCTCTCTCTATCCCCCCGTGCCTCTCACTCTCTCCATGACCCCTCACCCTTCATACCACCCCTCTCCATGCCTCTCACTTTCTCCATGGCCCTTTCTCCTCATGCCCCCTGTCCCAATGCCCCTCTCGCTATTCATGCCTCTCTCTCCTTGTGCCCCCGCCCTCTCCATGCCTCTCTCTCTCCAATATATATATATATATATACTGCTCATACTGTGTGGCATAATGTCAACTTTTGCTCATACCATGTGGCATAATGTAAATTTCGCCTCATACTGTGTGGTGTAATGTGACTTTTGGCTCATACTGTTTGGAGTAATGTGATTAAGCCATGTGATTTTACTGACAGAATGTAAAATAGTGATAGACATGTCCTTGGGCGGTGCTAGACACGCCCATACGGCGGTGCACCCCCTAATATAATTAGCTGCGCACACCTATGACAACACTTACCTTATATGGAAAATATAGGTGTCCATTTCTGATATTATTCAACAAAATATATAGCCCTTGCTAGCCCTGCAAAAAGGAATACACATAATAAGGGGTTGTAGTTAAAATGCCTGCTGTCAGGATTCCGGCGTACAGGATACCGATGGCGAAATCCCGACAGCCGGCAATACCGACAGCCGGAATCCTATCGCACCAGGGCTATTCCCACTCGTGGGTGTCCAGAACATCCATAGAGTGGGAATAGTTCCTTTGGCGAGCGCAGCAAGCGACCAAGCCCACAAGGGGACTCTTACTGCTCGCCCCGCTGTCGGCATTCTGGCGGGTGGGATGCCACTGTTGGGATATTGACAGCCGATATCCCGTTGGCCAGTAAAACATGTGTATTCCATAGTAAGTATATGAAGCATCTCCTCTGCAGCAGAATGTGACTGCATCAGAGGCGTAACTAGGGTAGGGCGAGTGGGGCACGTGCCCTGGGCGCCTTGGCAGGCCCAGGAGAGGGGGAGCCGCCGGCGGCCAGGGCATCATGCCCCACTCGCCCCCATCACACCGAAATGTGAGGGGAGGAGAGTGCAGCGTCTCTCCCTCCCCTCACCGCCGCTGCCAGCACTAGCAGCGCTGCTGTGTCCGGTCTCCGGCGGCGTTAGCCAATCAGAGCTTGCGGACCGGCTCCTGATTGGCTGCCGGTCCGCGAGCTCTGATTGGCTAGCGAACCAGCGCCACACAGCCGCCGGAGACCTGGAGCGGTGAGGGGAAGGAGAGGCGCTGCGCTGCCGCTCTCCTCACCTCACATATCAGAGGCGAGCCGGAGCCACAAGCGGTGAGTGACCGGGGGGGGAGCACAGTGGGGCATGTAACTGGCACAGTGGGGCATGTACCTGGCACAATGGGGCATGTATCTGGCACAGTGGGGCATGTATCTGGCACTGTGGGGTATGTATCTGGCACTGTGGGGCATGTATCTGGCACTGTGGGGCAATGTATCTGGCACTGTGAGGCAATGTAACTGGCACTGTGGGGCATGTATCTGGCACTGTGGGGCATGTATCCGGCACTGTGGGGCATTGTATCTGGCACTGTGGGGCAATGAAACTGGCACTGTGGGGCATGTACCTGGCACAGTGGGGCATGTAACTGGCACAGTGCGGCATGTAACTGGCACAGTGGGGCATGTATCTGGCACAGTGGGGCATGTAATTGGCACAGTGGGGCATGTAACTGGCACAGTGGGGCATGTAACTAGCACAGTGGGGCATGTAACTGGCACTGTGGGGCATGTATCTGGCACTGTGGGGCATGTATCTGGTACTGTGGGGCAATGTATCTGGCACTGTGGGGCAATGTAACTGGCACTGTGGGGCATGTATCTAGCACTGTGGGGCATGTATCTGACACTGTGGGGCATGTATCCGGCACTGTGGGGCATGTATCTGGCACCGTGGGTCATTGTATCTGGCACTGTGGGGCAATGTAACTGGCACTGTGGGCCATTTTCAGTGGCCACACACCCTTCTGGTGCATGGCCACGCCCATTTTTTCACCATGCTTCTTTTGGTGTTTTGTTTTTTTTGGGGGTGGGGGGGAGGGCGCCATTTTCCATCTTGCCCTGGGCTCCGAAAACCCTAGTTACGCCTCTGGCCTGCATACCCTGGGCTACTCACAGAAGGCCTGATGCACAACTGAATGCAAGTTAGATGCAATTGCTTCCGCATTATGGGCCTGATTCAGATGCAGTCGCTAATGCAATTGCAATTACGACTTATTAGTCAGTGGATGTGGCAAATTATGCTAATGTTGCCACTTGGAAATGGATGGAGACACCCACTGGTGGCCTCACAGATATCAGCATTTGCGCACACACGCGGCGGTGCTCACAGATCCTCTGATAATCACCCATGGCAGTAACCCTATGGTCACGCAGAATGGACCCGGGAACTGAGACACTAGCACCATGTTTTCTGCATACAAGATCACACATGTCAGGTGAAACATGCCTTAAAAACAGTTGTGAAATGACTGCATTTTTGGCACCACTCCCTGTAACCACCCCAAAATGGTGACTTTGTGATTAAATCCTCATTGCGTGTGACTTCGATAAGATACCTTGGTGCGTGTGCAGTGCAATCACAGTGCATGCACAGTCAGCCAATAATCGCTCAGCTGCGTAAGCATCATTTGCATGGCTTTGAATACATATCTGAATCAGGCCCTATGTGCATGGAACTAAATATAAGTTGCAGGTATCTCTGCAGCCAGCTGCCTGTACCAAACCTTTAGTTTCATAGCCATGATCATTATCAGTGCTCACTTGCACCAGCCCTATACTAAGTGCAAGAAAATGCAACTTAAAACAGGTGTAATTACATGTACACATACACACAACCCTGCAATCTCTGAACTTGTCCTACAGTATGTGCTAATGTCCCATTGCTGTGGTGCGTATGACTCATCGGCCATCATGTGTATGCTCAGCATCCGATCATGGGGGTCATTCCGAGTTGTTCACTCGCAAGCTGCTTTTAGCAGCTTTGCACACGCTAAGCCGACGCCTACTGGGAGTGAATCTTAGCATATCAAAATTGCGAACGAAAGATTAGCAGAATTGCGAATAGACACTTCTTAGCAGTTTCTGAGTAGCTCCAGACTTACTCTGCATCTGCGATCAGTTCAGTGCTTGTCGTTCCTGGTTTGACGTCACAAACACACCCAGCGTTCGCCCAGACACTCCTCCGTTTCTCCAGCCACTCCCGCGTTTTTCCCAGAAACGGTAGCGTTTTTTCACACACTCCCATAAAACGGCCTGTTTCCGCCCAGAAACACCCACTTCCTGTCAATCACACTCCGATCACCAGAACGAAGAAAAAACCTTGTAATGCCGTGAGTAAAACTCCAAACTGCATAGCAAATTTACTTGGCGCAGTCGCAGTGCGGACATTGCGCATATGCATTTGCGACTAATCGCTCCGTTGCGAGAAAAAAATAACGAGCGAACAACTCGGAATGACCCCCCATGTGCAGTGCAAAAACACGCATGATATATCTGCAGGACTGACCTACGAAATGTCATCATTCATAACGTCAACATGGTCATAATGACGACGTTGGCCATGTCAAGTTGTTAACATTTATCATTTAGATAGTGTTGATATACTGTAATGTCAGCATTATGTCCTGGTGGCACAGAGGTGACTTACCTTCTCCTGGTGACTCCAGCGGCATCTTCTGGGTCCGTCAGTCTTGTGACCATCACTTCCAAGTAGAGATGTGCGAAGGGCACTTTTCGTGTTTTGTGGTTTGGTTTTGGTTCCGGTTCCATGCTCGTGTTCTGGATCTGGATTTGTTTTGCCAAAACCACCCTTTCGTGTTTTGGTTTTGGATCTGGATGATTTTTGAAAAAAAACATAAAAACAGCTAAAATCACATTATTTGGGGGTAATTTGGATCCTACGGTATTATTAACCTCAATATAATTAATTTCCACTAATTTCCAGTCTATTCTGAACACCTCACACCTCACAATGGCCCTCATTCCGAGTTGTTCGCTCGGTATTTTTCATCGCATCGCAGTGAAAATCCGCTTAGTACGCATGCGCAATGTTCGCACTGCGACTGCGCCAAGTAACTTTACTATGAAGAAAGTATTTTTACTCACGGCTTTTTCTTCGCTCCGGCGATCGTAATGTGATTGACAGGAAATGGGTGTTACTGGGCGGATACATGGCGTTTCAGGGGCGTGTGGCTGAAAACGCTACCGTTTCCGGAAAAAACGCAGGAGTGGCCGGGGAAACGGTGGGAGTGCCTGGGCGAACGCTGGGTGTGTTTGTGACGTCAACCAGGAACGACAAGCACTGAAATGATCGCACAGGCAGAGTAAGTCTGGAGCTACTCTGAAACTGCTAACTCGTTTGTAATCGCAATATTGCGCGTACGTCGGTCGCAATTTTAAGAAGCTAAGATTCACTCCCAGTAGGCGGCGGCTTAGCGTGTGTAACTCTGCTACATTCGCCTTGCGAGCGAACAACTCGGAATGAGGGCCAATATTGTTTTTAGGCCAAAAGGTTGCACTGAGGAGGCTGGATGACTATGCTAAGCAACACAAGTGTGCTTCACAAACACCTGGCCTATCTAGGAGTGGCACTGCAGTGTCAGACAGGATGGCAGATTTAAAAAGTAGGCCTCAAACAGCATATGATGCAAAGAAGAAAAAGAGGTGCAATGAGGTTGCTGGATGACTAAGGTAAGCAACACAAGTGTGCGGCACAAACACCTGGCCCATCTAGGAGTGGCACTGCAGTGGCAGACAGGATGGCACTATTCAAAAACTAGGCCCCAAACAGCACATCATGCAAAGAAGAAAAAGAAGTGCAATGAGGTAGCTGTATGACTAAGCTAAGCGACACAATTGTGCAGCACAAACACCCGGCCCTTCCAGGAGTGGCACTGCAGTGGCAGACAGGATGCCACTTAAAAAATAAATAGTCCCCAAACAGCACATCATGCAAAGAAGTAAAAGAGGTGCAATGAGGTAGCTGTATGACTAAGCTAAGCGACACAAGTGTGTGGCACAAACACCTGGCCCATCTAGGAGTGGCACTGCAGTGGCAGACAGGACGGCACTTAAAAAAAAATAGGTCCCAAACAGCACATCATGCAAAGAAATAAAAGAGGTGCAATGAGGTAGCTGTATGGCTAAGCTAAGCGACACAAGTGTGCGGCGCAAACACCTGGCCCATCTAGGGTTGGCACTGCAGTCCCACTGCACTAATGGTGGATACCGGACGCTTTGCAACAGGACACCACCGCTGTGACAGGTCACTGGACTGATGCTGCACAAGACACTACCCCTGGTCTAATGTAGGACAACACAGCACCACTAAAAGGGACTTATACAGCAACACTGGACATATGGCAGCAGAGGACACCACCACTATGACTGGACTGTTGCAGCACAAGACACTACCACTGAACGGATGCAGGACAACACAGCACCACTGCACTGGACTTATACAGCTACACTGGGCATATGGCAGCTAAGGACACCACCACTGTGACTGATTGATGCAGCATAAGACACTACACTTGGCTGAGCAGCACAAGATAGCACTGGAATCGCCACCCCACTTTCCCACCCACACGGACACTGATGACAGAGACACGTCCTCTCGCTACACTCTCCAATTCCGGAGTGAAAATGGCAGCGATGCGCGGATCCTTATATGGAATCCAAAACCTGCGAGAATCCGACAATGGGATGTTGACATTTTGCCTCATTCTGGTTTCCAAGTCAGGCGAGAAAACCCGAGCCCGGCTCGGATCCGGACTAGGGTAGTGAAGTCCGGTAGGGTTCGGTTCTCAGGGAACCGAACCCGCTCATCTCTACTTCCGAGTCAGAGATCTGATCCTCCGACATTCCAGTAAGTATTTCTCTGCTATCCCTAATCCTAATCATCACCACTAATCTTCTCCTTAGTGCCTAGCCCTAACCTTCCTCAATATAGCCTATACCCCCTTTGCAGCCTAACCCTCAGCGGCGTTGAGAGAGGGGGGAGAGGGTATAAATTACCTGGGCCCAGGTCTGATGGAGGGGCCCAGTTGGGGACCAGGTCCTCCACCCCCCTCCACCCTCTTAACTGGAAGCAGCAGCTTTTCTTTTCAGCCCAGCACACGCTGTTGTGTGCTGGGCTGCAGTGTGGCCAGGGAAGTGCTTGAAATACAATTTTTGTCTATATTTTTTTCTAAGGTTGTATGGCCATTCCTCCTGTGATTAGGCCTGCCCCCTAAAAAGTACCTGGGTGCAGCCAGACTCTCTACTCCTGCTTCTCATGTGCTACACATGCCCCCAAAGAGGTGTGGCCATGCCCCCAGCATGCTGTGGTCACACCCCCTCCAGGGGAGTCCGGGGGCCTAGGAAGTTGTTGTACCAGGGCCCAGGATTTCTCTTGGCAGTTCTGTTAACCCTAACCCTCCTGCCCGCAGCCTAACCCTAACATTGAATGTTGGCATGTTACCTGTCGTCATATTTAACAATGCCAACACAACTGTCTATATTGTGGCATCAGCATTGCTACTGTTCAGTTTCTGACTACATTCATCTAATCTGCATTAGTCCCAAAGTGAGTTGAGATTAACAATCCAAATGCACTCTGCAGTCGAGCTCAGGTGTATAAGTATAATCATTAGTCTCCTCAATCCAAATAGATCCAAGAGCTGCTGGTTAGTGGTTACTCTCAGAGGTGAGAGAAAGGTCCAGTCTAGTAGTTCTTCACAGCTGGACTCAGATGAAAAAGGAAGTCTCCTAATACAAGGGTCTATTCAAGAAGCAGCGAAAAGAGTGGAGAAGTGAGCCTGTGAAGAAGTTGCCCATGGCAACCAATCAGCTGATCCGTACAATTGTATAATATGCAAATTATAAATGTACCTTCAATGCTGATTGGTTGCCATGGACAACTTCTCACTGGCTCACTTCTCTACACTTTTCACTGCTTCATGAATAGACCCGTCAGTTACAAAATAAGGCACTTTGGATATGGCTGCATTTCAGTTATCTGGCACACAGTATGTTAATAATAGTGCAAGCCAGAGTTCTTCACAGGTGTACTATGATATCCTGGCTGACGGGATCCCAGCGCCCAACATACCGATTGACAGGCAGAGGCGGTTGCAGGGCGGGAGGTGGCGTGCCAATGGCGTTAGAACGCTATTGGCGGGGCGCAGTCCAGACAACAGAGGCATGTCCTGACCATTGAAGGCGCGGGCCACAGTGGCTGCGTGACATAACCGGCAGCCGCTGAGACCCGGAATGCTGTGGGTACTGTAGCTGCTAGCACGCAGGAGCTGCACTGGCAGTGAGCTACTTGTCAGGTACAAAAGCATTGCTGCCGTGCGATGCCTTTGTACCTGTGCAGGGAGGGTAGGGCCTGACATGTGGGGTGGACTAGTCCTGTGCTGGGCGTCCCCCGCATGTCAGAGTAAATGTTCGTAGATTGAATTACCCCCATTGTCACCAGTGACATCAGTAGGTCAGTCAATATTACCAGGTTAGTTGTGGCCAGTCACCTTGCACCATAGAACTTTTTTTGTTGACCAGTGTTAAGTTGCTCCCAGGTCGAGTACACATAGATATAATTGTTGGCCAATATAACTGACTAGCAATATACAACGTATGAGAGGAGAGGTAGGCCATGTTATACAGTAATGGTCAAAGAGGTCCAAAATCAGCTGATGAAAATAACTTACTAAAGTCGCAGCAGGAAATAAGAAACAATGGTCAGATGGTCAGTAACAGTAACTTCAATAGGAAATTGCATCCACTTCAGGAAGAAAAAAACCCTATAATGGGCATTTATGCACAGTTGCTAACTTTATGTCTGCCTTCTCTGGGAGGGAGAAGCCAGGTTGTCGATGCTGGAAGTGTGATGGGGCAAGTGGGTGGTGCTTGGGAATCTCTATCTTGGGAATTTCTATCTTTGTGGGCCCACCCCTGCTATATAATTATGTAATTATCAGTATTGTGAAGCGGGGTGGGTTGAGGCACTGTGTCATGTCTCCAGGAGACTTGTCCATGGCAAACTTAATGAATAGGCACACTGGGCCCCGCAAATCTAGGGGTCTTTGAGCGGGGCGAATGGTGTTCACACAATCAAAGTGGTGAGGCAACATCCTGTATCTTCCTCCCAGCCTGCAGTCAGACAGTGAATGGCTGTCTGCATGCTGATTGGTGGATGGCTGAAGCTATCCACCAATCAGAGTGCTGACAGACACTCAATGTATGAAAGCACGCAGAGAGATGTTGCAGGAACGAAGGAGGGGCAAGGTAAGATATTTTTAAATTGGTTCCCATGAATGGGTGTATAGGGGCATTAGTGCATTGCTTTGCTAATAACCTACAGTTCTAGACTTGCCCACACCTCTGGGTGTCCTAGAGAACCACCCAAGATGTGTGAGTCTCCCAGACATTCCAGTAGCGTAGACAAATATGCTTTTAAGTGGTGCTAGACCAGGACTTACATAGGCACCTGTCAAATCAAAACCACATACATAAATCAAATACAGCTAGATAGATAGGAATCATTTTTACTAGCAATACTTCCCCTGTAGTTTTGGTTGTCAGTCACAAATAAGTAGAGTGGTGCTAATAATGTTGTGATTATGAAAGAAAAAGCATAATGAAATGTAAATAACAAACTAACGAAACGCGATGACTATACAAATCCAGTTTTAGAAATAATGAAGCCTTTCATTATTTTTCTTCTAATCTAATGTTCTTAACTAAAAATAACATCTGATGTGTTTGTGAATGAAACAAGTACACTTAGCTTGTTGTATAAATACAGATAATTAAAATAATCAGAAATAAGGCATTAGTCCATGCAGAATTTTTTTATACATGGTAAATCTAAACTGAATGGAACCAGATAAGACAACTTAGTTCCAAAGTACATGATCAATCCTCCTTTTGTACAGTATGTATACTAGTTAGATTGTCAAAGATTACTGTGTGTGCTATATTCATAACTGTTGTTTCTGCTGTTCATTTCTTATTTCAAGAGATACAGATACAATAAGCCTTCTCCTTGTTATCCATGTTTATGATTTCCTTCTATAGTTAATCAGCATTTACAGCTAGATCTAGAATGAAAATGTATTAGAACAGTTCCCTATAAGGTCACTTCAGCTCCCTGGGCAGTCCTCCACTACCCACATCCTCTGAGCACTCATGTCATGCCTATCTGCATTGTCAAGTGCTCCATTCCTGACTTCTGTATCTAGTGTCAGCAGCACCAAGTGCCTCTGACCCTGCCCCCGGCATCCTTCTTGCACACTCCACTATGGGTAGTCTCCCCTTGGTTGATTTACCAGGTGCCAGTTCCAAGTTACCTGTGGTTCGTTCCAGCTCTGAGTTCCCTGTAGCAGGTCCAGGTCTGTGCATCTGTGTTCAGTTCTCAGTCCTGAGTTTGCTGCTGCAGATTCCAGTCCTGATTTCTCTGGTTCAGACTCAAGATCTGAGTTTCATGTGTCAGTCCTCCAGTATCACTCTTCTAGAAAAAGCCCAGGTGAGTAGGAGTTTCCTCAAGGCTCCCAGCTGCAACTTCTCATCTATTAAAGCCCAGGAGTCCCAATCCAGATCTTCAAATCCCGGCATTTGTGGAACAGAGCATGTGCAGTGCGGAAACACGTAAGATATGTCTGCAAAGCTTATTGCATCCACCTATGGGGGTAATTCCAAGTTGATCGCAGCAGGAAATTTTTTAGCAGTTGGGCAAAACCATGTGCACTGCAGGGGAGGCAGATATAACATGTGCAGAGAGAGTTAGATTTGGGTGGGGTGTATTCAATCTGCAATCTAAATTGCAGTGTAACAATAAAGCAGTCAGTATTTACCCTGCACAGAGACAAAATAACCCACCCAAATCTAACTCTCTGCACATGTTATATCTGCCCCCCCTGCAGTGCACATGGGCCCTCATTCCGAGTTGATCGCTCGCAAGGCGAATGTAGCAGAGTTACACACGCTAAGCCGCCGCCTACTGGGAGTGAATCTTAGCTTCTTAAATGTGCGACCGATGTATGCGCAATATTGCGATTACAAACGAGTTAGCAGTTTTTGAGTAGCTTCAGACTTACTCTGCCTGTGCGATCAGTTCAGTGCTTTTCGGTCCTGGCTGACGTCATAAACACACCCAGCGTTCGCCCAGGCACACCCACCGTTTCCCCGGCCACTCCTGCGTTTTCTCCGGAAACGGTAGCGTTTCCAGCCACACGCCCCTAAAACGCCGTGCATCCGCCCAGTAACACCCATTTCCTGTCAATCACAATGCGAACGTCGGAGCGATGAAAAAGCCGTGAGAAAACTTACTTTCTTCATAGTAAAGTTACTTGGCGCAGTCGCAGTGCGAACATTGCGCATGCGCACTAAGAGAATTCTCACTGCGATGCGATGAAAATCTCCGAGCGAACAACTCGGAATGAGGGCCATGGTTTTGCCCAATTGCTAACAAACTTGCTGCTACGATCAACTCAGAATTACCCCCTATATTTCAGTCTATTTATGTAATAATTCACCAGTATACATTGCTGTAAAATATTGTGGCACCCAACACATAAATGTGTATTTCTAGGTGCACACCTACCAAAGTCATAAAATCTTTTAAATGTGACACATGTAGTAAATAAAGTCTCAATTAGAGATGTGCGCAAGACCATTTTTGCTGAATTCCTAAATGCCATGACTGGTTTTGCTTTTTTTTTTTTTTGAATGACAACAAATACTAAAGTCACACAATTTGGGCCTTTTTTTTGTTTTGTTCCTACAGTATTATCAACCTCAATAACATTCATTTCATGTAATTTCGAGCCACAGCTCACAATATTGTTTTCATCCATTTTAGGCCAAAGGCTGCAGCGAGCTGGCTGGTAACTCACATAACATCAATACATCCCAGCTGGAATCCACCATTACAGAAGACTCTGTACTTGATATAATTGCTGGTAAAGGTCTTCCTCATGGAATTTGTAGTTCATTTTGATGAGCATCATCTTTTCCACATTTTGAAGAAGTAGCCTCTTAAGCTGATCGCTTTCTGAGCACACACTGGAGGGTAGGCAGCTTAAGTAATGCAAAGAAAGATTGTTCAAGGGCCTCCAAATTGCCTTTTTTCAAATTTCCAGTGGTCAAAGAGACTCTGTGACATTCCTATATGTGTCATGAACATAATCCTCCACCATTCTTTGGATGATGACCATATCAGATGGAGTTACAGTAGAGGTGTCATAAATTTTAGGCAATTCCTTTAGACATGACCAGATTTCAAAATGTTGTGTTGACTCCTCTGCAACACTACTGGATCATTTGGGAAAGCTGAGTTTTTTTTGTGGTAGCTGCCAAAGAAACTGAAGAAGGAGATGTTGTTACTGTATGTACCACTTGAGCTGCCAACTTGTTCCCCAGTAGTCTTTGCATCTCTTAAGATTTGGGTCAGTTGAAAAGAAAGACACAACATACAACTTAAAGCTAGGATCAAGTACAGACACCAAAATGTAGTGATCTGATTTCAAGATATTGGCAAGTCCAACACACTTAGCGGAATCGCTTCGGTTCATCACATCCTTCAATTTCTCCAGCTGATTTTCCAAATGCCTAATTACGGGAATCACCTGACTCAAGCTAGCAGTGTCAGCACTCACTTCACAGATGGCTACTTAAACAGGTTTGAGCACCTTGCACATGACAGAAAGTATTCTCCACTGTGTTCGACTAAGGTACACTCCCCCTTCCCTCCCAATGTCATGGCTTGTTGTATAGCTGCAGATAGCTTTTTACTGTTTCTCCATCTGCTGAAGCATATAAAGAGTGGAAATCCACCTGGTTATCACTTCTTGCTTCATTTGGAGGCAGGACAAATTGAACTGTTCTTGCAGGTGCTGCAATCTCCTGCATGCTGTGGATGAGTGACGAAAGTGTCCCGAAATTTTTCAGGTTGCAGATAACATCTCCTGCATTCCTCTGTCTTTTTATTAAAAACAAAAACAAAACTGTACCACCAAGTTGATTGCGCTAGCAAAACATAAGATGTGTTGAAATTCACCCAGCTGTAATGCTCTCACGATATTTGTGGCATTATCAGAATCACAAATCAAATTGGGGTATTCCATTTTGCTATGACATCCCTTAGCTTTTCTAAGAGGTTGTCAGTGTTATTCCTCTTAGTGAAGCCGGTGATACACACAGTAGATTGCCATTGAATGAGTTGGTGTTGTTTGCTAGATACTGCTGCTCAGTACTATTTTGCTGGAATAATAGGTTAAGGAGCAGGTCTGGGGGTGGAGATATTAAAAAAGTTATAGATAAATAGAGATAGATAGATAGATAGATAGATAGATAGATAGATAGATAGATAGATAGATAGATAGATAGATAGATAGTTTTTAGAAAAGAAGGCACTCATAATGGGCTTTAAAATGAAACTTAAGGCCCTCATCCACTAGTGCGATATGGCCAATTTTCATCCGATTCCGAGCTTTCTGTTTGATGGCTCGGATGAAAAGTGTCACATCGCATGTCATTTTCCTCCAACTCCGATCCTTGGCGCATTCTTGTGCTCCTCAGATCGGAGTCGCAGATCGGCATGGCTGCCATGAATATTTATCACAATCGGAGGAAAAGGTGCACATCTGATTGCATTTGTACTAGTGATGAGCGGGTTCGGATCCTCGGGATCTGAACCCGCCAGAACTTCACCTTTTTTTTCACGGGTCCGAGCTACTCGGATCCTCTCGCCTTGCTCGGTTAACCCGAGCATGCCCGAACGTCATCATCCCGCTGTCGGATTCTCGCGAGATTCGGATTATATATAAGGAGCCGCGCGTCGCATTGGAGCCGCGCGCGCATTGGAAATGATAGTGAGAGGACGTGGCTGGCGTCCTCTCACCTTGTTTCAGGGGGCTGCAAATATCTTTATTCTGGGGACCAGCAGTATTATAGGAGGAGTACAGTGCAGAGTTTTGCTGACCAATGACCACCAGTATTATACGTTCTCTGCCTGAAAAACGCTCCATATCTGTGCTCAGTGTGCTTCATATATCTGTGCTCACACTGCTTTATTGTGGGGACTGGGGACCACCAGTATATTATATAGGAGGAGTACTGTGCAGAGTTTTGCTGACCAGTGACCACCAGTATTATACGTTCTCTGCCTGAAAAACTCTCCATATCTGTGCTCAGTGTGCTGCATATATCTGTGCTCACACTGCTTTATTGTGGGGACTGGGGACCACCAGTATATTATATAGGAGGAGTACAGTGCAGAGTTTTGCTGACCAGTGACCACCAGTATTATACGTTCTCTGCCTGAAAAACGCTCCATATCTGTACTCAGTGTGCTGCATATATCTGTGCTCACACTGCTTTATTGTGGGGACTGGGGACCACCAGTATATTATATAGGAGGAGTACAGTGCAGAGTTTTGCTGACCAGTGACCACCAGTATTATACGTTCTCTGCCTGAAAAACTCTCCATATCTGTGCTCAGTGTGCTGCATATATCTGTGCTCACACTGCTTTATTGTGGGGACTGGGGACCACTAGTATATTATATAGGAGGAGTACAGTGCAGAGTTTTGCTGACCAGTGACCACCAGTATTATACGTTCTCTGCCTGAAAAACGCTCCATATCTGTGCTCAGTGTGCTGCATATATCTGTGCTCACACTGCTTTATTGTGGGGACTGGGGACCACCAGTATATTATATAGGAGGAGTACAGTGCAGAGTTTTGCTGACCAGTGACCACCAGTATTATACGTTCTCTGCCTGAAAAATGCTCCATATCTGTGCTCAGTGTGCTGCATATATCTGTGCTCACACTGCTTTATTGTGGGGACTGGGGACCACCAGTATATTATATAGGAGGAGTACAGTGCAGAGTTTTGCTGACCAGTGACCACCAGTATTATACGTTCTCTGCCTGAAAAACGCTCCATATCTGTGCTCAGTGTGCTGCATATATCTGTGCTCACACTGCTTTATTGTGGGGACTGGGGACCACCAGTATATTATATAGGAGGAGTACAGTGCAGAGTTTTGCTGACCAGTGACCACCAGTATTATATGTTCTCTGCCTGAAAAACGCTCCATATCTGAGCTGCATTGTAGTATATAGTAGGAGTACAGTGCATAATTTTGCTGACCACCAGTATATAATATATAGCAGTACGGTACAGTAGGCCACTGCTCTATCTACCTCTGTGTCGTCAAGTATACTATCCATCCATACCTGTGGTGCATTTCAGTTTTGCACAGTTTGCTCACCACCAGTATATAATATATAGCAGTACGGTACAGAAGGCCACTGCTCTACCTACCTCTGTGTCGTCAAGTATACTATCCATCCATACCTGTGGTGCATTTCAGTTTTGCACAGTGTGCTGACCACCAGTATATAATATATAGCAGTTTGGTACAGTAGGCCACTGCTCTACCTACCTCTGTGTCGTCAAGTATACTATCCATCCATACCTGTGGTGCATTTCAGTTTTGCACAGTTTGCTGACCACCAGTATATAATATATAGAAGTACAGTACAGAAGGCCACTGCACTACCTACCTCTGTGTCGTCAAGTATACTATCCATCCATACCTGTGGTGCATTTCAGTTTTGCACAGTTTGCTGACCACCAGTATATAATATATAGCAGTACAGTACAGAAGGCCACTGCTCTACCTACCTCTGTGTCGTCAAGTATACTATCCATCCATACCTGTGGTGCATTTCAGTTTTGCACAGTTTGCTGACCACCAGTTTTAAAATATGTAGCAGTACGGTACAGTAGGCCACTGCTTTACCTACCTCTGTGTCGTCAAGTATACTATCCATCCATACCTGTGGTGCATTTCAGTTGTGCGCAGTATATATAGTAGTAGGCCATTGCTATTGATACTGGCATATAATTCCACACATTAAAAAATGGAGAACAAAAATGTGGAGGGTAAAATAGGGAAAGATCAAGATCCACTTCCACCTCGTGCTGAAGCTGCTGTCACTAGTCATGGCCGAAACGATGAAATGCCATCAACATCGTCTGCCAAGGCCGATGCCCAATGTCATAGTAGAGAGCATGTAAAATCCAAAAAGCAAAAGTTCAGTAAAATGACCCAAAAATCAAAATTAAAAGCGTCTGAGGAGAAGCGTAAACTTGCCAATATGCCATTTACGACACGGAGTGGCAAGGAACGGCTGAGGCCCTGGCCTATGTTCATGGCTAGTGGTTCAGCTTCACATGAGGATGGAAGCACTCATCCTCTCGCTAGAAAACTGCAGTGCCACTCCTAGATGGGCCAGGTGTTTGTGTCGGCCACTTGGGTCGCTTAGCTTAGTCACACAGCTACCTCATTGCCCTCTTTTTTTCTTTGCTTCATGTGCTGTTTGGGGACTATTTTTTTGAAGTGCCATCCTGTCTGACACTGCAGTGCCACTCCTAGATGGGCCAGGTGTTTGTGTCGGCCACTTGGGTCGTTTAGCTTAGTCACACAGCTACCTCATTGCGCCTCTTTTTTTCTTTGCTTCATGTGCTGTTTGGGGACTATTTTTTTGAAGTGCCATCCTGTCTGACACTGCAGTGCCACTCCTAGATGGGCCAGGTGTTTGTGTCAGCCACTTGGGTCGCTTAGCTTAGTCACACAGCTACCTCATTGCGCCTCTTTTTTTATTTGCTTCATGTGCTGTTTGGGGACTATTTTTTTGAAGTGCCATCCTGTCTGACACTGCAGTGCCACTCCTAGATGGGCCAGGTGTTTGTGTCGGCCACTTGGGTCGCTTAGCTTAGTCACACAGCTACCTCATTGCGCCTCTTTTTTTCTTTGCATCATGTGCTGTTTGGGGACTATTTTTTTGAAGTGCCATCCTGTCTGACACTGCAGTGCGACTCCTAGATGGGCCAAGTGTTTGTGTCGGCCACTTGGGTCGCTTAGCTTAGTCACACAGCTACCTCATTGCGTCTCTTTTTTTCTTTGCTTCATGTGCTGTTTGGGGACTATTTTTTTGAAGTGCCATCCTGTCTGACTCTGCAGTGCCACTCCTAGATGGGCCAGGTGTTTGTGTCGGCCACTTGGGTCGCTTAGCTTAGTCACACAGCTACCTCATTGCGCCTCTTTTTTTCTTTGCTTCATGTGCTGTTTGGGGACTATTTTTTTTAAGTGCCATCCTGTCTGACACTGCAGTGCCACTCCTAGATGGGCCAGGTGTTTGTGTCGGCCACTTGGGTCGCTTAGCTTAGTTATCCAGCGACCTTGGTGCAAATTTTAGGACTAAAAATAATATTGTGAGGTGTGAGGTGTTCAGAATAGACTGGAAATGAGTGGAAATTATGGTTATTGAGGTTAATAATACTATGGGATCAAAATGACCCCCAAATTCTATGATTTAAGCTGTTTTTGAGGGGGTTTTGTAAAAAAAAAACGAATCCAAAACACAACCGAATCCGACAAAAATTTTCAGGGAGGTTTTGCCAAAACGCGTCCGAATCCAAAACACGGCCGCGGAACCGAATCCAAAACCAAAACACAAAACCCGAAAAATCTCCGGTGCACATCACTAATTTGTACACAACCGGATGCGATTCATCAGATGTAAAAAAAAAACCACTCAGTTGCAAATCCTTATCGCAGGACTCCCGGGAAGCTGCTGGGAAGGACGTGGGAAAATCGGATCCGACTTTCAGTTCAGATAAGTCTCACTAGTGGATGGAGGGCCTTTACAGTATCTTATGGAAAATAAATTTTAGTCCAAGACAACCCAGTTCATGATTATGTCATATTTAATGAGATGTTCAGGAACTCAGTTCCTCCTGAAAAATAGCACTGCAGCTACTGCTGAAGGTGATTCGCCCACCTAGTGGGCTGTCACAGTTATGTAATCTTTAGTTCCCCACTACCACTTGTCCACATATCTGTGGTTAAGTGGACAAAGGGTACAATGGCACTTTGTAGGGCAACAATTAGGTTTTTTAATGGTCTGATACAACTGAGGAAAGGCTTTTTGGGTAAAATGAAACAGAGATAGAATTTGGTACCGGGGACACAGCACCTCAATTAACGGTGTAAAACCCACAACATAAATGACGGATACTGGACACAGATCTAATACTAGCAAAGCCTTTATGGCGTCAGTGATCTGCTGTGCGACTTGTTGAGAGCTGTCATACTTGCTTCCCTTTGCGAAGGATTGTTTCACAGTCCGTTTTTTAAAAATAGTAGACTTCTTGATCCCCCCCTGAGATGAAGATCCATCCTCAGCAGCAGCAGGCCTAGCGCTGCAGGATTCTTTTGAGGAATCGTAGATATGAGAGGTGTCACCTAGCCTTAACAAATTGTATACAAGACTTCCTCTGATCATTACTGAAGCTATTGAGGACGAAGGTGTTGGCGGTGGAGATTACGGGTGCTGGGATCTAGTTGAAGGAAAGAAGCTAGCTGATATTGCACTGCTTGTTGTTAGCACCAGTTTCTGATGTTGTCAAAAACATTTCATGAGCTCTCTGCGAATGACGTAACAGGGAGAAGGTTCCTAGATGGTTAATGTCCCTACCTCAACTTACTGAACAAAGAGCACTGGGGTATAGCGTGCTGGAGTACAATGCACAGAACAGTATAAATTAGAAATATATTGTTTACTTTTTTCACTAGCAGCTCAGCTCACACTGCATGGAGTTAGACCGCTTTGATATGTGTAAGTAAAGTGAACAAAGCACACTGGGGTACAGTGCACAGAGCAGTACAAACAAATTAGACAAGATATTTTTTACATTTTTTCAGTGGCAGCTCAACTCAAAGTCAGACCACTTTTATGCAGTGCATCCGGAAAGTATTCACAGCACTTAACTTTTTCCACATTTTGTTATGTTACAGCCTTATTCCAAAATGGAATAAATACATTTTTTCCCCTCAAAATTCTACACACAATACCCCACAAAGACAACGTGAAAAAAGTTTTTTTGAGATTTTTGCAAATGTATTAAAAATAAAAAAAACTAAGAAATCACATGTACATATGTATTCACAGCCTTTGCCATGAAGCTAATAATTGAGCTCAGGTACATCCTGTTTCCACTGATAATCCTTGAGATGTTCCTACAGCTTAATTGGAGTCCACCTGTGGTAAATTCAGTTGATTGGACATGATTTGGAAAGGCACACACCTGTCTATATACTGTAAGGTCCCACACATGACAGTGCATGTCTGAGCACAAACCAAGCATGAAGTCTAAGGAATTGTCTGTAGACCTCTGAGACAGGATTGTCTCAAAGCACAAATCTGGGGAAGGATACAGAAAAATATCTGCTGTTTTGAAGGTCCCAATGAGCACAGTGGCCTCCATCATCTGTAAATGGAAGAAGTTCAGAACCACCAGGACTCTTCCTAGAGCTGGCCGTCGTCTAAACTAAGCGATCGGGGGAGAAAGGCCCTAGTCAGGGAGGTGACCAAGAACCCGATGGTCACTCTATCAGAGCTACAGCATTCCTCTGTGGAGAGAGGAGAACCTTCCAGAAGGACAATCATTTCTGCTGCAATCCACCAATCAGGCCTGTATGGTAGAGTGGGCAGACAGAAGCCATTCCTTAGTAAAAAGCACATGGCAGCCCGCCTTGATTCTGCCAAAATGCACCTGAAAGACTCTCAGACCATGAGAAACAAAATTTTCTGGTCTGATGAGACAAAGATTGAACTCTTTGGTGTGAATGCCAGGCATCATGTTTGGAGGAAACCAGGCACCGCTCATCACAAGGCCAATACCATCCCTACAATGAAGCATGGTGGTGGCAGTATCATGCTGTGGGGATGTTTTCAGCTGCAGGAACTGGGAGACTAGTCAGAATAGGGGGAAAGATGAATGCAGCAATGTACAGAGACATCCTGGATGAAAACCTGCTCCAGAGCGCTCTTGACCTCAGACAGGGGCAACGGTTCATCTTTCAGCAGGACAACCACACACAACCACACACACAGCCAAGATAACAAAGGAGTGGCTTCAGGACAACTCTGAATCTGTCCTTGAGTGGCCAACCAGAGCTCTGGAGAGGTCTGAAAATGGCTGTGCACCGACGCTTCCCATCCAACTTGATGGAACTTGAGAGGTGCTGCAAAGAGGAATGGGCAAAAATGCCAAAAGATAGGTGTGCCAAGCTTGTGGCATCATATTCAAAAAGAATTGAGGCTTTAATTGCTGTCAAAGGTGTATCAACAAAGTATTGAGCAAAGGCTGTGAATACTTATGTACATGTGATCTCTTACTTTTTTTAATTTGTAATAAATTAGCAAAAATCTCAAAAACACTTTTTTCATGTTGTCATTATGGGGTATTGTGTTGTGTATAGAATTTTGAGGGGAAAAATGAATATATTCCAGTTTGGAATAAGGCTGTACCATAACAAATTGTGGAAAAAGTGAAGTGCTGTGAATACTTTCCAGATGCACTGTATGTGTACATGAAGTGAACAAAGCGCACCTTTTCATGACAACTTATGCTTATATTAGAGATGTGCGGCTGGCACTTTTCGTATTTTGTGTTTTGGTTTTGGTTCTAAGTCCACTTTCATGTTATGGTTTTGGCTTGGTTTTGCCAAAACCACCCTTTCGAGTTTTGGTTTTGGTTTTGGATCTGGATGATTTTTGGAAAAAAACATAAAAACAGCTAAAATCACAGAATTTGGGAGTAATTTTGCTCCTACAATATTATTAACCTCAATAACAATCATTTCCACTCATTTCCAGTCTATTCTGAACACCTCACAATATTGTTTTTAGGCCAAAAGGTTGCACCAAGGTTGCTGGATGACTAAGCTAAGCGACACAAGTGGACAACACAAACACCTAGCCCATCTAGGAGTGGCACTGCAGTGGCAGACAGGAGGGCAGATATATAAAAAAGGCCTCAAACAGCACATCATGCAAAGAAGAAAAATAATTGCAATCAGGTAGTTGTATGACTAAGCCAAGCGACACAAACAATTGGCCCATCAAGGAGTGGCACTGCAGTGGCAGACAGGAGGGCAGATATTAAAAAAAGGCCCCTAGCAGCACATCATGCAAAGATGAAAAAAAGGTGCACCGAGGTTGCTGTATGACTAAGCTAAGCGACACAACCACCTGGCCCATCTAGTAGTGTCACGTAGTGGCTGAATGTTGAGAGTGGGCCGCAATTGTTCGGTCCACTGACAGCATCTCCAGCACGCTCCAGTCACTTTAAAAAAAATCTGCAATTGGTGGACTTATACGGCAGTACCCCAGGACGAATACAGCAGTACCCCTGGGCTCATACGGCAGTGTCACACAGGATGGCACTTTTAAAAAACTAGGCCCCAAACAGCACCTCATGCAAAGATGTCGAAGAGGTGCAATGAGGGAGCTGTATGACTAAGCCAAGCGACACAAACAATTCCAACTGGAATTATACGTCCAAATCACTGGAATTATATGTCCAAATCACTGGAATTAATTGGCAAAATCACTGGAATTATATGTCCAAATCACTGGAATTAATTGGCAAAATCACTGTAATTAATAATTATACGTACAAATCACTGGAATTAATTGGCAAGATCACTGTAATTAATAATTATACGTACAAATCACTGGAATTAATTGGCAAGATAACTGTAATTAATAACTATACGTCTAAATCACTGGAATTAAGTGGCAAAATCATTGTAATTATACATCCAAATCACTGGAATTAATTGGCAAAATCACTGTAATTATACATCCAAATCACTGGAATTAATTGGCAAGATCACTGTAATTAATAATTATACGTCCAAATCACTGGAATTAATTGGCAAGATCACTGTAATTAATAATTATACATCCAAATCACTGGAAATAATTGGCAAGATCACTGTAATTAATAATTATACATCCAAATCACTGGAATTAATTGGCAAAATCACTGGAATTATACGTCCAAATCACTGGAATTAATTGGCAAGATCACTGTAATTAATAATTATACGTCCAAATCACTGGAATTAAATGGCAAAATCTCGCTATCGCCTGCCTAGTGAAGTGGAATCTAGATGGGATTTGGTACTGGGGATACACTACCTCCATCAATTGTCTAAATCCCACTGCACTAATGGCAGATACCGGACGCACGTCTAACACCAACAGTGTCATGGCCTCAGTTATGAGGGCTTCCATCGTCATGTGAAGCTGAACCATTAGTCATGAACATAGGCCAGGGCCTCAGCCATTCCTTGCCACTCCGTGTCGTAAATGGCATATTGGCAAGTTTACGTTTCTCCTCAGCCCATTTAAATTTCTTTTTTTGGGTCTTTTTAGTGAACTTTGGCTTTTTGGATTTTACATGCCCTCTACTATCACATTGGGCATCGGCCTTGGCAGATGACGTTGATGGCATTTCATCGTCTATGTCATGGCTAGTGGCAGCAGCTTCAGCACTAGGAAGAAGTGGTTCTTGATCTTTCCCTATTTTATCCTCCAAATTTTTGTTCTCCATTATGTTTCTGAAGTTATATAACACAATATGCGGCACAGGAATGACTGAAGGCTGAAGGCCAGGAAACTACCACTGGTCTGATGCAGCACAACACAGCAACACTGTAAGGGACTTGTTGTTGTTATTATTATTATTATTATAATACTGTAGCAGTGGACATATAGCAGCAGCGTATACCACTGTGACTGCCTGGTCACTGGAATGACTGATGGCCAGGACACTACCACTGGTCTGATGCAGCACAACACAGCAACACTGTGAGGGACTTGTAGTTGTTATTATTATAATAATACTGTAGCAGGGGACATATAGCAGCAGCGTATACTACTGTGACTGCCTGGTCACTGGAATGACTGATGGCCAGGACACTACCACTGGTCTGATGCAGCACAACACAGCAACACTGTGAGGGACTTGTTGTTGTTGTTATTATTACTATATGTCAGCAGTGGACATATAGCAGCAGCGTATACCACTGTGACTGCCTGGTCACTGGAATGATTGATGGCCAGGACACTACCACTGGTCTGATGCAGGACAACACATCACCACTAAAAGGGACTTATACAGCTACACTGGATATATGGCAGCAGAGGACACCACCACTGTGACTAGTCACTGGACTGATGCTGCACAAGACACTACCCCTGGTCTGATGCAAGACAACACAGCAAAAATGCAAGGGACTTATACAGCAGCCAGCAGCACTGGGGACATATAGCAGCAGAGGACACCAACACTGTGACTGGCTGGACTGATGCAGCACAATACACTGACTACACTGGACTGGACTGAGCAGCACAACACAGCACAAGACTCGCCACCCCACTTTCCCGCCCCCACACAGACACTGAGGACGGAGACACGTCCTGCCACTACACTCTCCAAGACTGGAGTGAAAATGGCAACGACGCGCGGCTCCTTATATGGAATCCAAATCCCGCGAGAATCCGACAGCGGGATGATGACGTTTTGCCTCATTCGGGTTTCCGAGTAAGGCGGGAAAACCCGAGCTGGGCTCGGAACCGGGTTCAGAGCGTGAAGTTCGGTACGGTTCGGTTCTCTGAGACTCGAACTCGCTCATCTCTAGTTTATATTGGTTAAAATGTTTAACAGCACAGCCACTTGTGGATGGACACAGTGACAGCAGCACAGCTACTTGTGGATGGACAAAGTGACAGCAACACAGCCAATTCTGCATGGACACCTCACAGCCACTTTAAGTATAACTTAACAGCACAACCACTTGTGGATGGACACAGTGACAGCAGCCCAGCCACTTGCGGATGGACACAGTGGGAGCAACATAGCCACTTGTGGATGGACTCAGGAACAGCAATACAGCCACTTCTGCATGGACACCTCACAGCACAGCCACTAAACTGTGGATGGACAGCAGAGCGCAGAGCAGAACACAGCAGCATGCCTGGACTTGAGTGAAATGGCGCCAAGTCACCGCTGCGGTGTCCTTAAATGTAATCCAAAACCTGCGAGAATCCAACACTGGGAGGATGACATTTTGCCTCAATATGGGTTCCAGGTCTGGCATTGTCAAAGTCAGAAAAATATCTCTATGCACACTACCATATTTGCACCTCACACAGGTCCGTGCTGCGCATGCGTACGCTCTCCCGTACGTGCGCATACTCACAGTCGCGGGCACCCGCAGGTGCACGGTATGCGTATTTACGGTAGAGTTTATGTGATCGTAGCGTGCGACTCAATCATTACATATTTTCACTATATAATGTATTTTGTAGATCATGGTCCCTTTGATAGATTCTGAAAGTTTAGTTAACATAGCATGTTCCTGAACAGAGAGATCCCTCTTTGTATTGTACGAAGGGTCTAACAGGGGTCATACAGTGGTGTTTGGTACCCATCGGAAGAGTATTTAAATAGCAATATTCCGGTGTTGGTTTGGAGCGGATTAATCGCTCGTGCGAATAGTTATGGACATAAGAAGTTTATGTCCATTTACTATTATTTGTTCTTATTTAGTCATGCGGCGGGAAACCCAGTATCCCACCCACCTGAACAGTTGGAAGCAGTCACAGCCCACCTGTATGAATCAACCTATGACCTTTTGTTATAATGCGAAGCCGAATTCCTGTGTCCAATGAACAATGAGATTGTAGGGACCATTGAATTGTATTGTGTGTGGGGCATAAATAGGCAGGCCGACCATATCCAGTTCACTCTCTTCAACGGTTCTCATTGCTGATAATCGGGAGCTGGATATCGAGGCGCATGCGATCGTTTCCCCTTGTGCGTAAGTTTTCTCCGCAACTATATTGATCTTCTTGTTATTGTGGGCCAATTTCTCTCTCTCTCTCTCTTCTCCTCTTTCTCTTTTATTTTCTCTTAAATAGTAATTGTATTATATTTCCTGTGTAGTCATCTGGTTAGTTAGTCTATGTTATATTGTAGTGTATGATTTGTATTTGTATTAATTCTTTTGCAAGTATATCATTCATAATATATATATTAGGCGTTGGACCCTGAGCACGGTATCTGTGTATTTCTTATAGTGTTAAGTATTCTCAGAGCGTCGGTGACGCTAGAACAGCTTTAAAGGTAATAAGGTTATACTGTGTTGCATTTACACTCTATCATTACACTAAGGTTTTACTGCACAATACACTGTTTATGGTTTAGATACAAAGGTTTAACATTGTGAGCGTCAGCGCCGCTGGTGATCTCCTCGTGGTCCCGAGCGTCCGCTACGCTATAGCGAATCATTACGTTAGTCAGCAGCCGATAGCGTGCCTGCCTGTGATCTCTTGGCCGTGAGCGAACGTGACGCTTGAGCGTCTCGACTACGGCTAAGCGATTGTTACGCAACGAGCGTACCCTTACGGTACTTCATACGTAGATAGCGTACAGTGTTCTTAGACCTCATAAAGGGTATTATATAAGATAAATATTTAGCTTTATCAATTGCGGGCTCGTCCTGTCCTTCACACATCTCTGCTAGGTAATTTCAGCAGACATTATCCATCAGCAAAGGGCGGGAGATCATATTCCTCGTAGTGCTGTTTGGATAAGCGTCTGCTTCACTTAGTAAAGGGTGCTGAAGGAATCCGGAAACCGGAGGTAAGAACAACACGCTAGTTTTTTTTTTTTTAAACTGTTTATTTTTCTGTCTTGCGTACACACGCACGCACACATATATATCTGCATTTCCTTTTTTTTTTCATTTGTGTATTTTCGTATATCACTCTCCTGTTTGCCAGTTTTATAGTTGATAAACGTGCTAAGAGAGATTTGCCGCTATTTCATAGTTTAAGAGTAAAGGTAACATAGTTAAAGTATAGACAAACACACAGGTTTGCCTGGGAGACAAGGCGAAGTCAGTGTGGTGTGCGGTAGATGATAAAGGATCATCTACATTGATAAACGTATAAATTGTGTTACGGTGGATCTTTGCTTTGCGTACACGTGTCCCTAACAAAGGACTGAGACTTGCGTACGCAACCCAAGGGCCGACGCACGCAGCGTATATTACGCAACGGAGCGTACGGGTACGCCCACGTAACTCAAATCACAAGTGTTAATTTTTTTTCAACGCGATAAATAGCGCAACGCGGTAAATAACGCAAGGCGATAAATCGCGCAAATCTATTTTAACATTCGAAATTTAAATTAACAGATCCTTCTCCTAATTTGTAACACATCTGGTCTAAAGAGAAATTTCTGCGCAGAAATAGAAATAGAAACAAAAGTGTATATGTGGTGAGTGAGTGTTTGTTTTTACAATTTTTGAGGTTGAACCACAAGAAAAGTCGAGTTCTCGTGAGGTACATGCGTGTAAGTGACGTACATGGTGGCTAGGGAGGCATCCCTGGTTAAAACATACAATTTGAGCATTAGAGTGTAGCAGACCAGGAGGTCATACTGTAACAGACCAGGAGGTCATAGCAGACCAGCAGGTTCAGGTACAGCAGACAAGGAAGTCCGCTATACAGTCCACAGGCACAACACCTAAAAGGGTTGGTGCAACACCCATATAGGCCATACAAGCTCTGGCTGAAGGAATTCGCAGCCGTAATTTTCGATTCCACTGGTCGCTCCGTACATAAGATTAGTTGCTTATGTGCTGAACGATTGTACCGCACGTAATTGTGTACATTAGTAAACCTGACCGGTACTATTTGTGTACGAAGGTCATAAAACGCTATTTGTACATTCTAACGTGATTTGTGTAATTTTTTTTATTTTAAGGGAGGTTCGCTGCTCACTCAGGAACTATCCAACAACCAATAGTTACTGGAAAGAGTAAGTGTTCTTCGGATAACCCTCGCAGGTTCCAGTAAATAGAGGTTCAGGTCGCAGGGGCCCTGGGTCGAGTACGCCAGCACTATATCAGTGTGATCAGGTCGTATTGGTCGGCGTGGGCGAGTGAGTGGGGTACTCGGTAAACCGCCACCGTCAGCCTATTTTGAACATTTTGGTTTGCGTAAGGGTTGGCTGAATAAAGCAACACCTTCGAACTATGGGGGCCACTTGTTCAGGTAGGGGGCGATCAACCTCGGTTCGGGTTGATTCAGTGAACCGACCAGTCGGGTCGGCAAGGTACGTAATGTGTGAGAAATACGGAAGTCACACAGAAGCTTTATGTGATGAATGGGAGAGAATGACGGTACATGACGGGGAGAAATTCCCAAGAGTAGGTAGCTTCAGCACAGAAGTGTTAACGGATTTAAGGAGAAGGATATGTCTCATTAAATCAGCAAAGAGACGAATCAAGCATTATGATTATTTACAGTTGTGGCAACAGGAGGGTGACATACAGAGAGGATTGGCTCAGGCGGCGGGATCTGGCTCGATCAGGAAACTGATAGCCACGGCCCCACCGCCACCATATATATCGGGAGAAAAATTGGTTGCGGAGAATGACGCATTAAGGTGTAACAAACAAACACTTAGCAACTGTGTAAATGTTAAAGATAATGTTAACCAATTAACCAATGCAAGTATTAACCCGTGCAAGTTGTACCCTGTTTTGAACTTTCCTCAGGAGTGTGATCAAGAGGACGAATCGGCAACAATTTCAGCGCTCTCTCTAGCAGCCACCATAGCAGAGACCACAGTAGGCACAGCTCCACCCCCGAGATTAGTAACGAAAGCCCCTAGCGGAGGGATAGGTGAGGTCGTATCAACGGGTAAGTACGGCACCATACACTATGCTGAAACTATTTCACCACAGCTGTAGAATCTACACAGAATGAGGTTGTTAGAGTTAATCCTGTTAAGGTAATAGTAGTTCCAAATGGGAAAACAGACACTTCAGGAGTCACTCCTGTTAGGAACATTGCCATGTATAGCCCATTTTCCCGAATGGAATTAAGGACCATAGTGTCTGAATTCCCTGACCCTAGAAAAGACTTAGTTGCCAGCCAAAAATACATCAGAGACCTAGGTAACACTGTAGAGCCCAACAATAAAGACTGGCAGATATTGCTGAGAGCATGTTTACCCTCCAATGTTGACGCAACTCAATTTTTAGCTGACTGTGGATTAGATCAGGATGTACCTCTTACAGAAGTGTACAACAAAGACAATGTAAAAAGAATAAGTTTACAGTTAAAGGAGTATTTCCCAGCCGTAGTTAAATGGAACAAAATATTCTCCATTAAACAGAAGGAGTCAGAAACAGCTGCAGAGTATTTTCACAGAGCATTATCAGAAATGGCAAAATACACAGGCATAGAGGACATTAAAACAAACATAAACCATCGAGAAGTAGCAGTATCGGTACTGATGGATGGTTTAAAAGAGTCATTGAAGACTAGGGTACAGACCACACAACCATGTTGGCGAGGTCTGTCTGTGGCTACTTTGAGAGAGGCTGCTATTGATCACGATAGGAACATCACCAGACACAGGGAACAACAAGGTGATAAGTTAATGGCAGTAAGTATACAGGTCCTGACCACAAGGCAGCCTTTGTTTATATCACCAAACCCTGTGGGTAAGTCAAATGTGGTTACTTGTTATTCTTGTCATAAACAGGGACACATGGCACGAGATTGTAGAGTGAAGAATTCACGAAACTCATACCAACCCCCTAGACAACGACACGACACACGACATTGGAATCAGGGTCCGCAGAAACGGAGTTATGAGCCACATGCAGGGGAAACAAAAAGATATCCCCCGAACAGAGACTGGCAAGCCTCTGGTAGCTCCCAATTAACTCCATCACAAGTAGTTGCTGCCAGCGGGATTCAGGGAGGTCACCATACCCAATAGGGGTGTGGCCATACCTGTAATCTGCAGCCAGTAAAATTGATTGCAAGCCTTGGAAGTGAACCAGAAATTGCAATCAATGTAGCTGGTAAATCATTAAACTTTTTTGTAGACACAGGGGCGGCCAAATCAGTGATAAATTCAACAGTGGGCATGAGAACCACTGGTAAGACAATTCCAGCCATAGGGGTAACGGGAGTAGTCCAGCACTACCCTGTTAGCAAACCAGCCGAGATTACAATAGGGCCTTTACATACCAAGCATTCCTTTTTGCTGGCTGCATCGGCACCGACTAATCTCCTGGGAAGAGACTTACTGTGTAAAATGGGGTGCGTCATTTATTGTACTCCTGAAGGTGTATTCTTGGACATACCTGAGAATCACGCTCAGGAAGTACGAGACATGTTAGACTCCCCATCAAAATTAATGTCACATACCATTATGACAAATAGGACTCCCTCCCAAGTAGAAGAAATAACATCTCAGATACCAGAGTCACTTTGGACTAAAGATGGACAGGACACTGGATTAATGGCAAACGTAGCTCCGGTAGTTGTACAAGTAAAAGATGGTAGGATAGCTCCAAAAATCCCACAGTACCCTCTGAAGCCAGAGGTGGAGTTAGGAGTGTATCCCGTAATAGAGCGCTTGCTACAACAGGGCATTCTGGTAAGAACGTCCAGCACTGCCAATAGTCCCATCTTCCCTGTTAAAAAGAGTGGGGGGAGGGGTTACCGGCTAGTGCAGGATCTAAGGGGGATTAACAAAATAGTTGAGAGTCAGTTCCCCGTAGTGCCAAATCCAGCTGTCATCCTAATGCAAATCCCTCCCACTGCGAAATTTTTCACTGTTATTGACCTCTGCTCCGCTTTCTTTTCGGTACCTCTGCACCCTGACAGTCAATATTTGTTTGCATTTACATACAGAGGAGTCCAATACACATGGACTCGATTACCACAAGGATTCATAGATAGCCCAAGTATATTTTCTCAGGCTTAGCATGATTGTTTACAGTCTTTCCAACCAGTGAGTGGATCAGTATTAATACAGTACGTGGATGATCTACTACTGTGTTCTGATTCATTGGAAGCATCCCTGAAGGATACGAAACAGCTCCTGTTTCATCTTTCAGACACAGGACACAAGGTTTCCAAAGACAAGTTGCAATTATGCCAAACTAAGGTAAAATATTTGGGACACTGTTTAACACAAGGACTGAGACACCTGACCGCTGATAGAATTCAAGCAATTAGAGACATGACTCTGCCCCAAACCCAGCAACAGATCAGAACATTTTTAGGAATGTGTGGGTATTGCCGTAACTGGATCCCAGGATTTTCCATTCTAGCGTTACCCTTGCAGGAGATGGTCTCCTCAAACAAACCTGATCGGATTTCGCATACAGACGAGTCTGAGACAGCATTCGAGAGACTTAAACAGTGCCTAACGCAGGCACCAGCATTAGGTATGCCAGACTATGGGAAACCCTTTGAACTATACGGAACAGAAAGTGCTGGTTGCGCGGCAGGCGTACTAACCCAAAAGCACGGTGATGCCAGCAGGCCGGTAGCATATTACAGCGCTCAGCTAGATACGGTAGCGCGATCCCTCCCCACATGCTTGCGAAGCGTTGCTGCGATAGCATTGCTAGTAACGAAAAGCGAAGACGTCGTGCTAGGTCACAACCTCACAATTCATACACCACATGCAGTGTCAGCCTTGTTAAATTCTGCCCAAACCAGACACGTCTCATCAGCGCGGTTTACAAGATGGGAATTGGCACTAATGGCCCCCGTAAACATCACCATAAGGAGATGCAGTGCATTAAATCCTGCAACATATCTCCCAGGTGTGCCTGGACAGGCACAAAGGGTGGAGGATGAGAGTGGTGGAGAAGGAGAATTTAATACAAAGGAAGACACACATGATTGTATGGAATATTTGACCCAAAATTTTACCGCAAGGCCTGACATCAGTGACAACCCACTGGAAGATGTAGAACTTACGTTCTACACGGACGGTAGTTGTCATAGACAGTCAGACTCGGGAGACTTGTGTACTGGATACGCAGTCGTAGATGACCAAGGCACCATAGAAGCGGAACCGCTAGGCCCACCTCACTCAGCCCAGGTTGCTGAACTGGTCGCCCTAACCAGAGCATGTGAATTGGCTAAGGGCAAATCAGCCAATATCTACACCGATTCTAGATACGCATTCGGGGTAGTCCATGATTTCGGAGCCCTATGGCGCCTCAGAAATTTCATGACGGCAGCTGGTACACCGGTAGCGCATGCAGCTCACATAAAAAGGCTTCTAACAGCGATACAGGAACCCGACAGAGTGGCTGTTATCAAATGTAAAGCACACACATATAGCCAAGACCCAGTATCACTTGGTAACAGCCGAGCAGACGAAGCTGCTAAATTAGCAGCTGCTACCCCCAGACAGACAGACACCACACAACTGATGGTATTTAATACCATCAACACACAGAAGTTGTGTGAGATGCAAAATTTGTGTTCCACACAGGAAAAGGCAGTCTGGAAGGCAAAAGGATATGGCCAGGAGTCCTCAGGACTCTGGACGGATGGACACGGTAAACCAGTGGCCCCCAGAGCATACCTTCCATGTTTAGCTGAGGCAGCTCACGGGCTGACTCATCTGGGCAAGGAAGGGATGTGCAAGTTGGTAAGAGCATACTGGTGTGCCCCAGGATTTTCATATCATGCGAGTAAAAGGGCAATGTCATGCCTTACCTGTCTGAGAAAGAACATCGGAAAGGCAATACCTACAGAACCATCTCATATCCCACCTGCCGGCGGCCCTTTCCAGGTAATACAGATTGACTTTATTCAATTACCCCCTTGTCGAAATTTGAAATATGTACTTGTTTGTATAGATGTTTTCTCAAATTGGGTCGAAGCATTTCCGGCGGCCACAAATACCGCTATGTTTACTGCTAAGAAAATTGTGCAGGAATTTGTATGTAGATATGGTATCCCTAGAATTATCGAAAGTGATAGGGGTACCCATTTTACAGGTGATGTCTTTCAAGGAATGTGTAAATTGATGGGAATTGATAGCAAGCTGCACACTCCATACCGTCCACAGGCGAGTGCGAAAGTGGAAAGAGTGAACAGCACTATTAAAAATAAACTGAGTAAAGTGATGGCAGAGACAGGATTGACATGGCCAGAAGCTTTACCCATTGTACTGTACAGCATCAGAACCACTCCCAGGTCCCCTCTTAATCTGTCTCCCTTTGAAATCTTGTTTGGTCGACAACCGCATGTTATGATTAACCCTCAGGATGATTTGAAGTGTAACAATGAAGTGACTGTAAAATACTTGATTAACATGAGTAAACAGTTAAGGAATCAAAATGATAATCTGAAGTTAGTGATTCCTGATTTACCAGATAGTAATTGTCATGACATTGAACCTGGGGATTATGTAATGATACGGAATTTTCTACGCTCAGGTTGCCTTATTGACAGATGGGAAGGACCATACCAGGTTTTATTGACTAGCACTACAGCATTGAAGGTTGCTGAGAGAGAGACTTGGGTTCATTCGTCCCACTGTAAAAAGGTTGCTGACCCAGAGAGGTCCCGTGATAAGGAACAGACGGTAGAGGTTGTATCACTGGAGTGTCTGTTCCAGGAAGATTGAGGCGGCACCTGAGCATTGAAAATCACAAGACCAAAAGCAGTTGTCGATCCCCTGTTCCCTTTTATTGTTTTTCTCCAACTTCCCATCCCCTCTCCCTCAAATTATTTTTTCCCCCTTCTCATTCTTCTCCGTTTCCTCCTACAAGATGGACTTGCCCCAAGAGACTGTGATCCGGATTTTCCTGTTGACCATGATGTTGACCAGAGCAGTCTGTTCCGGCGAGAGTACCATGGAGGTCGAGAGAGGTTCTGGAATGGGTTCTGATGACAGAGATGGAGGCGTAGTTTTCCAAGAACAACATAATCAACAAGCAAAGGTGAGTATCAGAAAACGATCCGATAGCATTGACCATAGAAGGAATTGTGAAGGATTGTTAGCTGAAGAAAACTGTATCTGTCGGCTCTGTAACAATGTCATTGAGGATGGGTGCATAAAGAAATGCCAATCCAGTTTTAATATCCATATGGACCGGCATCCATTGAGTGACTATCACTCCTTAGTGGGTAGTGTGTTAAATAAAACAGATTGTTGGGTATGCTCTCAAGTACCTCAAGATCATAGCAAATCAGGGCTAGTACCATTTCCTTTAACGTTAGGGGAGGTACTTGAGTTAAGTGGTGGGAGACCGGTGGACAGGAGGTTTAATATCTCCAGCCCTCCTAGTTTGAAGCTCCACCAATACCATTTGGATAGGTCCCTATTATGCATTAACATCTCCAATCCCCGAAAGCCGGGAAATTGGGAAGTGTCACGGAGTAATCAAACCATGACCTTTTCACATAGAGCAGATAGAATGCCTACAGATACAGAGCTTATACGCCACATAGCCAGTAGAGGAAAATCTTTCCGGTATAGGTATACCTTAGGAAATAGGATTACGAGAGTTGGAGAGGTATCACCAGGATACTGTGCACATATCGTACAACCTGATACGTGTACTAAGCAGATGGAAGAATTAGGGTTAGGAGATTTCACATGGAAGGTGTGTAATATGGTTATGTCCTACTCCGTCCCATATGTTCTCCCCGATGATGCATATTTCATATGCGGGAGAAAGGCGTATAAGTGGCTTGCCCCAAACTCTGAAGGATTGTGTTATATTGGAAAAGTACTGCCTGAAGTAATGACTGTATCACATGACAAAATGAAAGACATACACCGTGTTGCCCAAACTCCTTATACTCACACCCATTACGAGCACGTAGTTAAACGGCACCTGATAGAAAGAACAGAGCATCCGGCCTCTGACATGATCCATGAATCCACCGGGATTCAGTTTCTAATCGCGTTAGATATCACTCGCACCGCCAGAGGAGTGTTGAATTATAAATACATATCTGCGCTCGCCAATTTGTTAGATAATATCACTGAAATGTATGATGACACGTTTAGGTATACTGGAAGAGAACTTCAGGCTTATAAAACAGAACTGGTACAGCATAGAATGGTTCTTAATTACCTCACAGCAGTGACAGGCGGATATTGTGTCACACTGGCAACACAATACGGCGTGAAATGTTGCACATATATTACGAATAGCACCGAGGACCCGGTCGAGGTCATAGACCAAAAGATGGACGATATTCTCCAACTGAAGTGGGAATTTCGCAGGAGACACAATCTCACTCTTGCTGCTGTAGGTAATGAGCTGACTGGTTGGGTGTCATGGTTGAACCCGCGAAATTGGTTCTCTGGTTTAGGAGACTGGGCTCAAGGAGTCATAATGGATGTTGGGAAGTTTCTCCTATGTATCTTAGGTGTTATCATAACGATTGGTTTGATATTTAGATGCGGTCAGGCTTTAATGAGGTGCAATCGTCGTACTAGGGTAATGAGTTTAAGGAGTGAGGAAACTGTAATTCCAATGGACTTGATTTATGACCCAAATGTAGAAACAATGATGTGATGAAAATGCGATTTCTACGGTCCGTTTCTTTCACCTGTTTTTCCGTTTCCTCCAAGGTAAAAAGACCCACTTGGACGAGGCATTTGATGAGCCGATATACAGACAACAGAGGGATTAAAGAAGAAGTTTTGACAACCTGATACACAGATTTTTGATGAACTATGCCATGGATCCCCAGTTTCCCTAGAAATTTTAAAATTACGCTAGCCCAACACTTTTGTAAATCTATGGACATTGACAGCTTTTGCTCGCACCTTATGGGCAAAAGCACAAAGAAGACTGCATTCAACAGACACCAAACAAGACCTCAATCGACGAATGTACATTTACCTGACATAGAATACCACCGCATTTACCGTAATTATGCCTTTTCTTCATTTCTACAACCCTCAGGTAATGACACACATAGTCGATAGGGAATACAGGCACAGATATCAGCAATCACATATCTCCCCCATTCATGTATCATCAACTAAAATGTGCTCCCCCATTTTGTTACAACCAAAGCCGAAAAGAGCTCGGTAAAGTTTGACAGCCCATCCACAGACCCGTACCACGGGATAAGAAGGAATTCAAATGTATACTTCGCAATACCTCGAAGCTTGATGTACCACACGTACGGCACGATGATACATGACCCCCCAAACATGGACTCATACACACATGCTTCTGCTATCTCACTAGGTCATACCCTCTTCACACCTTCTCCTCTCTCCTCCCTTACCCAACCATGGAAATGTATTAACCCCTGACATATATTTTTCTCTTTTTGAAATGTTTTAGAAGGTGGCAGTTATTATTGACTGCCAAAGGGTGGACTGTCAAAGTCAGAAAAATATCTCTATGCACACTACCATATTTGCACCTCACACAGGTCCGTGCTGCGCATGCGTACGCTCTCCCGTACGTGCGCATACTCACAGTCGCGGGCACCCGCAGGCGCACGGTATGCGTATTTACGGTAGAGTTTATGTGATCGTAGCGTGCGACTCAATCATTACATATTTTCACTATATAATGTATTTTGTAGATCATGGTCCCTTTGACAGATTCTGAAAGTTTAGTTAACATAGCATGTTCCTGAACAGAGAGATCCCTCTTTGTATTGTACGAAGGGTCTAACAGGGGTCATACAGTGGTGTTTGGTACCCATCGGAAGAGTATTTAAATAGCAATATTCCGGTGTTGGTTTGGAGCGGATTAATCGCTCGTGCGAATAGTTATGGACATAAGAAGTTTATGTCCATTTACTATTATTTGTTCTTATTTAGTCATGCGGCGGGAAACCCAGTATCCCACCCACCTGAACAGTTGGAAGCAGTCACAGCCCACCTGTATGAATCAACCTATGACCTTTTGTTATAATGCGAAGCCGAATTCCTGTGTCCAATGAACAATGAGATTGTAGGGACCATTGAATTGTATTGTGTGTGGGGCATAAATAGGCAGGCCGACCATATCCAGTTCACTCTCTTCAACGGTTCTCATTGCTGATAATCGGGAGCTGGATATCGAGGCGCATGCGATCGTTTCCCCTTGTGCGTAAGTTTTCTCCGCAACTATATTGATCTTCTTGTTATTGTGGGCCAATTTCTCTCTCTCTCTCTCTTCTCCTCTTTCTCTCTTATTTTCTCTTAAATAGTAATTGTATTATATTTCCTGTGTAGTCATCTGGTTAGTTAGTCTATGTTATATTGTAGTGTATGATTTGTATTTGTATTAATTCTTTTGCAAGTATATCATTCATAATATATATATTAGGCGTTGGACCCTGAGCACGGTATCTGTGTATTTCTTATAGTGTTAAGTATTCTCAGAGCGTCGGTGACGCTAGAACAGCTTTAAAGGTAATAAGGTTATACTGTGTTGCATTTACACTCTATCATTACACTAAGGTTTTACTGCACAATACACTGTTTATGGTTTAGATACAAAGGTTTAACATTGTGAGCGTCAGCGCCGCTGGTGATCTCCTCGTGGTCCCGAGCGTCCGCTACGCTATAGCGAATCATTACGTTAGTCAGCAGCCGATAGCGTGCCTGCCTGTGATCTCTTGGCCGTGAGCGAACGTGACGCTTGAGCGTCTCGACTACGGCTAAGCGATTGTTACGCAACGAGCGTACCCTTACGGTACTTCATACGTAGATAGCGTACAGTGTTCTTAGACCCCATAAAGGGTATTATATAAGATAAATATTTAGCTTTATCAGCATGAAAACCCAAACCGCCACTTGCATTTACTCATATCCCAGATTTTCAGGCCAACTCAGATTTCAGGTACTCCGCTCATTTCTAGTCTCAATAAATAAAAATACAAAAGGAGGAAACTAAACATTATTCCATGAAAGAAAGAGGGGGTTATTCAGCTTGGATCGCTCCTGCGATCCCTTGTGCAGTTTCCCGATAATCAGGAAAGTGCGCATGTGCAGGACCCTTACTCAGCTGGCAGTCTGTGAGAAAAATCGTGACCATCAAAGAGGTGTTTCGCATTACTATGGATCTCATTTGCAAAGCTGCCTGCAAGCAGCTTTACAAATGCTATCCATGATGAATTAGGAACTGAATCTGAAAAGTTTAATTTGATGAGGGGTCTGGTCAAAGAGTTAGTTTGGACTGACATTATAACTCTTTCTACCATGTGCATTTTCATGATGCAGACCCTCTAATCTACTGTAGGCACAGATTGGTTGTCTGGGGTTCATTCTAGCCCAGAGAAAGGAGTAGGATGTCAGGCTCCGGAGCCTTACCTCCGGCGGGTGCTCCCACGGGTTACCATCCCGCTGGTTGGCGCGGCTGCGGCGGCAGGGAGCTGCTGGCGGCGGGTCCTTCTGGATGGATGTGCAGCTGCCAAAGGCCGGGGGCTGAGGGTCTGGAGAGCCAGGCGCTGCGGCGGGGATCGCTGCAGTAAGGTCCTCTAGTGGTGACACAGTATAGTGTGTCAGAGACAGAAGCTGGCTAAAGCTGAGTGCTAACAGCTAAGTATGTCTCCTGTGCTGGGGGCAGCCATGTTGGAGACCAAAGCATTACCAATGAAGTTCCCAATCTGTGTCCAACCAATCCTACATGTTCTCCCCTTACAAAAGGGGTCTGGCTCAAAGGGAGAGTGCCAGTGCTTCATGTTACCTCCTTGTGAAAGGTTCTCCAGCTCTGTGCTCCCAGGTTACTTCTGGTTCCCTGGTCCTGGTTGCTCTCATCCATCGGTTACCTAAATGCTGCTTGCAGTCCTGCTGTCTAAGTCCGTTGCCACTCGTGGAAGCTCTCACGGAGTCCCAGGTCGTAGTGGAGCTCCAGGTGCTAACGGCGGTTTCCGCAGACGTCTTCATTTCTTCAAAGTCCAAGTTCTTCAGCCTCGTCTTTCAATCACAAACCACAGTCCTCACTTCTTCAAAGTCTAAGTTCTTCAGCCTCGTCTTTCAATTACAAACCACAGTATTCATTTATTCAAAATCCAAGTTCTTCAGCCTCGTCTTTTAATCATAAAACACAGTCTTCAGTTTTTCTTTACCGGAGTTCTTCAGCTTCACTCTTCAAGTCATTTAACCATAGACTAATTCTTCCAGTTTCTCCAATTGCTCCAATATTTGTGTACAGCCTGATTATTCATTAAAACTACAGTTATCTTCCTACGAAGTCCTCCTTTTCTTTACGCCCTCCGGCCAACATTAACACTTAGTTAGGCTTCCACCCCATGAGGAGGAATTACATTCAGCCACCTCGTTAACTTTCCTCACAGGTAGCTGTCCCTTCAGCCAAAACTCGGTTGTCAGAACCCCAATTTACGCCGAGCGTGACATAGGACAGACGGACAACTAGGCATACTTGCACACATAATGGGGGTAATTCAGACCTGATCGCAGCAGCAAATTTGTTAGCATTTGGGCAAAACCATGTGCATTGCAGGGTGGGGCAGATATAACATGTGCAGAGAGAGTTAACTTTGGGTGGGGTGTGTTCAAACTGAAATCTAAATTGCAGTGTAAAAATAAAGCAGCCAGTATTTACCCTGCATAGAAACAAAATAACCCACCCAAATCTAACTCTCTCTGCAAATGTTATATCTGCCCCCCCTGCAGTGCACATGGGGGGGTCATTCCGAGTTGTTTGCTCGCTAGCAGATTTTAGCAGCATTGCACACGCTAGGCCGCCGCCCTCTGGGAGTGTATCTTAGCATAGCAGAATTGCGAACGAAAGATTAGCAGAATTGCGAATAGAAAATTCTTTGCAGTTTCTGAGTAGCTCGAGACTTACTCCTACACTGCGATCAGCTCAGCCCATTTCGTTCCTGGTTTGACGTCACAAACACGCCCTGCGTTCGGCCAGCCACTCCCCCGTTTCTCCAGACACTCCTGCGTTTTATACTGGCACGCCTGCGTTTTTTCGCACACTCCCAGAAAACGATCAGTTTCCGCCCAGAAACACCCACTTCCTGTCAATCACACTCCAATCACTTCAACGATCACTTCTTCGTTCGGACGTGAGTAAATCTACTAAGTTTTGTGCTAAAATACTTAGCGCATGCGCACTGCGTACCATGCGCATTTTTGCCTTAATCGCTCCGTTGCGAAAATCGGCAACGAGCGAACAACTTGGAATGACCCGCATGGTTTTGCTCAACTGCTAACAAATTTGCTGCTGCGATCAACTCTGAATTACCCCCTGTGCTTTGTAAAATAAATAGGCTATATAAGTATAGCAAGCATATGTGAAGCTACGGTTCTGTTACCGGAGGTAAAGAGTCAACTCAGTACCCTTTCCCCCTACCCAATAGATTGTAGTCATCCTTAGCGTGCTTGAATACTGATGTCAACATTGTAAAGACTGAAATGTTTGTAGGGTGAGGGAAATACTTACAGTATTTTTAGTAGTGATGTGCACCGGAAATTTTTCGGGTTTTGTGTTTTAGTTTTGGATTCGGTTCCGCGGCCGTGTTTTGGATTCGGACGCGTTTTGGCAAAACCTCCCTGAAATTTTTTTGTCGGATTCGGGTGTGTTTTGGATGCGGGTGTTTTTTTTACAAAAAACCCTCAAAAACAGCTTAAATCATAGAATTTGGAGGTCATTTTGATCCCATAGTATTATTAACCCCAATAACCATAATTTCCACTCATTTCCAGTCTATTCTGAACACCTCACACCTCACAATATTATTTTTAGTCCTAAAATTTGCACAGAGGAAACTGGATGGCTAAGATAAGCGACCCAAGTGGCCGACACAAACACCTGGCCCATCTAGGAGTGGCACTGCAGTGTCAGACAGGATGGCACTTCACAAAATAGTCCCCAAACAGCACATCATGCAAAGAAATAAAGAGGTGCACCAAGGTCGCTGGATGGCTAAGCTAAGCGACCCAAGTGGCCGACACAAACACCTGGCCCATCTAGGAGTGGCACTGTAGTGTCAGACAGGATGGCACTTCAAAAAATAGTCCCCAAACAGCACATGATGCAAAGAAAAAAAGAGGTGCACCAAGGTCGCTGGATGGCTAAGCTAAGCGACACAAGTGGCCGACACAAACACCTGGCCCATCTAGGAGTGGCACTGCAATTTTCTAGCGAGAGGATGAGTGCTTCCATCCTCATGTGAATCTGAACCACTAGCCATGAACATAGGCCAGGGCCTCAGCCGTTCCTTGCCACTCCGTGTCGTAAATGGCATATTGGCAAGTTTACGCTTCTCATCAGACGCTTTTGATTTTTGGGTCATTTTACTGAACTTTTGTTTTTTGGATTTTACATTCTCTCTACTATGACATTGGGCATCGGCCTTGGCAGACGACGTTGATGGCATTTTATCGTCTCGGCCATGACTAGTGGCAGCAGCTTCAGCGCGAGGTGGAAGTGGATCTTGATCTTTCCCTATTTTACCCTCCACATTTTTGTTCTCCATTTTTTAATGTGTGGAATTATATGCCAGTAATATATTAATAGCAATGGCCTACTGTACCGTACTGCTATATATATACTGGTGGTCAGCAAAATTCTGCACTGTCCTCCTACTATAATACTGCGCACAACTACAATGCAGCACAGATATGGATAGTATACTTGACTACACAGAGGTAGAGCAATGGACTACTGTACTATACTGCTATATATGTACTGGTGGTCAGAAAAATTCTGCACTGTCCTCCTACTATATACTACAATGCAGCACAGATATGGAGCGTTTTTCAGGCAGAGAACGTAGATATTTGCAGCACACTGAGCACAGATATTTGCAGCACACTGAGCACAGATATTTGCAGCACACTGAACACAGAAACTGAGAGAACGCAGCCACGTCCTCTCGCTATCATCTCCAATGCTTGAGTGAAAATGGCGGCGACGCGCGGCTCCTTATATAGAATACGAATCTCGCGAGAATCCGACAGCGGGATGATGATGTTCGGGCGCGCTCGGGTTAACCGAGCAAGGCGGGAAGATCCGAGGCTGCCTCGGAACCGTGTAAAATAGGTGACGTTCGGGGGGGTTCGTATCTTGACGAACCGAACCCGCTCATCTCTAATTTTTAGTCTCACTCCCAGTACATTAAGGCGACAGCACCTGCTGTATTTGTTCTGTGGGTCTGGGGTGTCTTCACTTTTAAATGGAGAATGTAGGCTCCATTGTCTCAAGGCTCAAAGGTAAGTATCGCTGTCTGTACTACACTACATTACCCACCACACAGAACATCACAGTGACTATCATATAATACAAAGAACATTGCAGTGACTGATATACAGGTGTGCATCCAGAATAAAATGACAGGGGGCACCATGACAGGAGAAGAGGGAGGGTGGTTATTTTACAAGCGCAATCCGGGAAAAGTGGGCTTGGTCATGCAACAAGGGCATGACCTCGCAACAAGGGACATGGCCTCAAAGGGAATGTCGTATGCATGACAGGGAGTGGGTGATAAATTGGAGAGGCAGAGGGTGACAGGAGAGAGTGATGAGAGGGTAGTGATTCAAGGGAATGGCAGAGGGTGAGGCAGTGGGTGATGGGGAGAGCTGAGCCGTAACTAGACTTTTTGCAAGGGCAGATAGCTCAATGAACAGAGTGTCCGACTGCAATGTCATAGGCAATGGGTTTGAATCCCAGGTACATCATCATCCTGAAATGTAATAAAGGGCAGTGCGACTGAACAACAAGGAGCTATCAAGCCAAGTGTCACGCTCGGCTTGAGTTGAGGGTTTGACGACTGATAATTGACTGAGGGAGCAGCTTTCAGCAAAAGAAGGAAATGAGGTAGCTGAATGTAGTTCTTACTCATGGATTGAAGACTTAGGCCCAAAGATGAAGAGGGTTAGGCAATGAGGACAATGACCGAGAACGATACACTGAAGAAAGATTAATTGTTTTATTGAGATCTCAATCATACACAACGACTAGGAGATAAGTCCGAGTGAATTCTGAAGGACGAAATGTTCATGACTTGTAAATGATGCTGAAGAATACTGAATGAAGAGATGACTTGTGATTTGTAAACAATGCTGAAATATACTGAATGAGGTGATGGCTTGTGATTTGTAAATGATGCTGAAGAAAGGATCGCTGAGAACACAGTCAGCAAACGGAGACCCTCTACCAGATAGGGGACCCAGTGGTTAAACCGCAAGGGCAGGTGGACTGAAAGCAAAGGACTGCAATAACAGAACTGACCACCGGGTGGCCACAACAGAAACAGGATACCAGGGGTTAACCTGGGAGTGCAGAGATTGAGCACCTTACAGCAGCAAGTAACTTAAAACACTGGCACCATAGCTAAGCATCAACCCCTTTTATAAATGGAAGACTGCACCAGATTGGCTGGACACGAACTGGGATAACTATTGGCTTGGTTTAGTCTCCAACATGGTGGCTCCCTGCACAGAGGACACATGTGGAACCAGCACACAGCCACTATCTCTGGCTTCATCCTCCCAGATGCCGCACTCCAGCAACAGGACACTTGGAAACAGACACCTCCAGCTGCCATGCCCCGCTCCCCAGGACCCAGACCCTGGCTTCCAGATGCTTGGCAGCCGCACCGGAGGACCTCGCTGCTACAGCTCCATTCCACCACAGCCACACCAGCCAGCTAACATGAAGGTCGCAGGGACCAGAACCGGAGGTAAGACTCCGGATGCTGACACAAAGTCCATGAATGCTGTATTGGTATTAACGACAGAAGGGGTGGGGGTAGGAGACAGGGGAAGTCAGGAGATGCTGGGCTTCAAAAAAGGGTAAAGCTGCAAATGAAAGTAATTAGATAATTCATAATTGACAAGTGCTGCCAACAGTGCCTCCTACCCTGCAGTGCTATGTGTGGAGCACACTCTGCGCACACCTTGTTACGGCCCTGGGGAAGAGATAGTGGCAGACAAAGAGAGAGTGGGTGATAGGGAGTGGCAGAGGGTGACAGTGAGAGTCAGTGGGTGACACCAAGGAATGGGTGACTGGGAGAGGAAGTGGGTGATGTAGAGAATGATGGGGAGAGGCAGAGGGTGAAAGGGAGTGATTGTATGAGATGGGAAGGGAATGGTGATGGGAATAGGCAGGGGTGATAGGGAGTTAGTAGATGACACGGAGATGATAGTGTATCACTTGGGAGGTAGTATATGAGAGCAGTGTGCCCATCAGCCAGGGGCAGTTTGGGAGCAGGGGCGATAAGTTCTGCAGCAGTCCCCTGTATCCACTGCAGCCCAGCACACAACTGCATGTGCTGGGACCACAGGTTACTGTGCTGCCACTGACAGGCAAGGATGGGGGGGAGTAATTAATAAATTAGTACCCCTGCTCTCTTTCTGTCCCATTGCTCTGTACTCCTTCTTTCTGTCTTGGCAGCTTCCCAGCCTTCTTCCCTGTACTAATATCTCTGGCCTAAGTCCTGGTGCCCCCTCTCCCCCTCTGTGCAGTAAGTGTAGCAGAACAGGTCCAGTGACATCACTGGGAGTCTGGGCTGCTGGGTGCAGGGAGGGAGAGGACTGCCTGCTCATATGCACCTCCCTGCTCAGGCTCAAAGTGCACAGCACTGCTTGTTGGGGGGGATGGGGGTTTGCGCACCCAGGGGCCCCTCCAACAAGCCTGGAATTCCCTAAATTCTCCTGAATCTGCCTATGCTGCCATACAATACAGAGACTATCAGTGACCACAATATAATACAGAGGCCATCAATAACCACCATATAATACCAACAACATGAGACACCACCATATAATACAGTGGCAGAGATACAATACACAGGACAGTATTGGCTGCCATACAATACAGAAACATCTGTGACCATACAATATGGAGTAGTTTTGACCACCATATAATTCAGAGATCATCAGTGACCACCATAAAATAGAGGCAGTAGTTGTGACAGCCAAAATACAGACAGAATCTTCAATTGCTTTACAATATCATTCCCTCACCAATGATTAACGTCTCCTCAAAAAACATTAAGTACAGTAATTCAGCATCTTAGTAACAACTCCATTGAATAGAATTAATAGAATTAACCTCTTTGCAATCATTACTTAATAATTCTGATTATTAATTAGCTCAATCATCATACACAATTCAATTCAAATACATTAAACCCCTCCCTTAGTCTCAAGAAATTATTATTAGGGTTACTGCTGCAGTGATTGTATCCCTGTTCTATTAATCCCAGATATATTTTTTTAAATAGTAAATACTGAAAGAAAAAAAAACAACCTTATTTACATAGGTGTAATTAAAGTTATATATTATACAATATTCTGCAATTGAAATGCAGTGTTTTAACAGTAACAAATATAATATATTTAAACAACCAAATATGTACTTGCTAAGAGAAAAATATTGTAATTTCTTTCTTTTTCTGTGTTGCTGTTTTCTTTTCTCTTACTCACACACATTTTCTGGTGTTTCACTTGTTTCCTTCTCTTTAACATTTTTTTAAAGACCAAAATATAAAAACATCATTTTTGGAACAGATGAGTTAAAAATGAAATGTGTTTGGGTATTTGGATACTTATTGTCAAGGACCTGGTTCCGAGATACTCCAGTTTCTACTTTCTAACCACTGTCTGTAAACTCTGTCAAGATCAGCACTCACTTGATCCTGCGTGATGTGGGTCTGACACAGGCTTTGGGGTCTATTTACTAAGCCTTGGGTGGAGATAAATTTGCTGGAGATAAAGTACCAGCCAATCGGCTCCTGTCATTTTTCAAACACAGCCTGTGACATGGCAGTTAGGAGCCGATTGGCTGGTACTTTATCTCCAGCGACTTTATTTCCATCCAAGGCTTAGTAAATAGACCCCATAATAACAAGACCACCATAGTCTGTCTCCCACTAACTATTAATTCTCAGGTTCTGCCACCACTAGAGGTTGTTTGAGGAGCTACTCACTTCAAATAAGAAAGCTTTAAGTCCTTCCTACAACTACAATTAGGTTCCAGTTATTATTACGCAAATAATAACCTGTATTACAGATATGTAGCATGGACAAGCCAAATTCACAGGCAAAGTGGATCTGATAAGGATCACAGAGAACAATCTTACTATATAAAGTTTAATACAGATACTCACTATGCTTAAAATAGATGCAAAAACAATAAGAAAGACATATAAAGACAATCTTAGGCAAATCATTTTCTTACTAATAAAATGGAAAAAATGAACAGAACAGTTCACTTACATGAATCTGTATACAGGAAGATAGAGCAATTCCCAATGTCAGATTGGGTGCCTAGAATTGTACACAGATTCAGACTTCTACATGGTATGTTATACTTACCTGGACTGAGACAAAGCCGCCTTACCGCTGGCTTGTGTAGATGCTAATTAGGTTTAATTGTTCTTGTCTATGCTGTCACCTTAGGTATGTATGGGTGACACTCCCCAGGACAATTGTATGTTGGATAGAAGGGCAACCCCGGAATGTTTAAAATTCATAAGTTTAACATTATCTGACTGTTGGATCATTTGCTGGCAGTCCTAGTGGGCTACACATAAATCTGCCAGTCTCGCCTTCACATGGTATCTTCTCAGTAATTACCCCTGCAGCTGGACATAGATAATAAGGCTCATTTGCATGTCACCATGCTGGTAATTAAAAGAAATACATTTAATAAAGATAAAGGGTTATATGTTTCTTAACATCTTGCGATCCTTAACATAGGGCCTGATTCAGACTTGTACGCTAACCTGATGGTTAGCGTCCAAGTCCGATGGTGAGAACACTATGCATGTGCAGGCCTTACTCTTAGCATGTGCAGAACGGGTCTTGCATCCTTGCAAGCAGTGCCCCCTGAGCCCCAGCTGGATTAACAGGCTGAGGGTGTTTGGGGCGGCAAAGGGGCAGTGACTGGCTCCGTTCCACAAAACAGAAGGCGTGTTGCCTCAGTTTCTGTGGGAGTGCCGATGTCAGTGTCTGGTGATGCAGATTTACTGACTTCGGCTGCGGGTCAGAGACAGCCATCCTGAGTAACCTGAAGGTTATTCAGCTGACCAATTGTCATGCAGAATGATCCGATGGTGCAACTTAAGACACACCAGCAGACCGTGTAAATAGTCAGGCGGCGTCTTTTTACACCAAATGCCTCCATTTTCATATTAGCTGTGTAGTTTTTTTTACAGCTGCTTCCTTGCAGCTGTGCAATAGTGTACAACTCTGAATTAGGCATATAATCATGACACTAATCAAAGAGATTCATCCAGGCAGCCAATAGTGCTCAGCAAATTTCCAGCCTGTCCCTGACTGGGTCTCACCCCTGGATCACAGCTGTGGCACCAGCTCCCCTCTGGTGTAATTCTGTCACCGGGGGCACATGCTTCACTTGTCTCCCCCCAATTCACTTGATTTACATTTCCATGAGATTTTAGATTCTTTATCTTGCTCTGTATGAAACAAGCATCAAAACTTGCACACAAAAAAATGGTACTGGTGAAGGAACAGATCTTATATGCAAAGAACACTGACTTAGTGACTGAAGGAGAAAGTTGCTACTGCAGATGTTTTCTTCTCATTTTTGTGACATGATGCCACATCCTAACAAAACTCCTACTGATCAGCAGCAGAGTATCAGTGGGTCCTGCCAAGTTTATAAGAACAGAGTAGTCATTATCTCAAACAAAGACATTCCTTCACTTTCCTCATTAATTTACGTAACAGGTACAGCAAGTAAAATTATCTAGGAGTTGAAATCTCGGGAAACATTGTTTAAGTTTTTTTTATATCAAATAACTTCCTCTTTAAGCGTCAGACTTTGTATTTTAGGTGTATATAGCTTGAGTGGGGGGATAATTCAGGAACATAGTGGCCCTGTTGCTGACTGAGTACTAAAGGGCAGATGTATTAAGCCTGGAGAAGTGATAAAGCAGTGATAAGTGGAAAATTATAACGCACCAGCCAATCATTACTGGTTTGAAAAATGACAGTTAGGAGCTGATTGGCCGCTGGGTTATCACCTTCCACTTATCACTGCTTTATCACTTCTCCAGGCTTATTACATCTGCCCCTACCCTAGTTACATAGCACAGATGACATGTAACCACTCTGTGCGGATTACATACGTTACCCCAGCGGACGGGATGCTTGCTGTCAATATCCCGACAGTGGCATCCACCCCCTGCACTCGCCACAGGATCTATTCCCACTCTATGGGTGTCGTGGACACCAAACGTGTGGGAATAGCCGTAGTGCGGGGATATTCCAGCTGGCTGCATTGTCGGCTGTCGGGGTTTTGGTGTCGGCATTCTGATAGCCGGGATCCCGACAACCAGCATTTTAACTGCATCCTCTGTGCATGTCTAGAAAATTGGGCACCTGAATATGCAGCTAAGCAGATTTACTTTCTGGTAAATTGCTGGCTTCTGGTTTAATTGCTGGCATCTGGAGTGGAGAGACAGGTGAGGAAATGGCCATTGCAACATTTAGAGAGCTCCAACCCCAATGTTTTTAAAAGAGAGACACCTCTTTGAACAGCGGTTGTTTTATTTTACTGTATGCCCTATGCTAGTGTGCTAGGTCACATTATGCCAGACAGTGCTCCAAGTTCCCAGTATGCCACATTGTAGTGCCCCCAGTTTACCTAGTTATATTTTCACATTGTAGTACCCCAAGTTCACATTATGTCACATTGTAGTGCCAGCAGTTCATGTTATACCATATTGCAGTGCCCAAGCACATATCATACCATACAATTACCCCAGTTCACATTATGCCACAGTGCCCTTAGTTTCTTTTATGCCAAATTATAGTGTTACTAGTTCACATTATACCACACAGTGCACCCAGTTCACACTGACCAGATCCTGGTAACCTCGCTATTAGCCTGTGATAGAGGGTGACTTGGACCGGTGACACCTCCATCAACTCTTCCTGTTCCCCAGTGAGGCTTTGTGACTTATCACAGTGTAGGAGCATCACAGAGAAAGACACGTCTTACACTTAGCTCCAGAGAGAGCTGCAATCACCTGAAATTCACAGCAATTCCAGTGTTCCTGCACCTCGATCCAGTGCCTATATACACTCAATGGCTGATAAGCTGTATGGCATCCCACTCCGATCAAGCTCCATCTAAAAGTCTGTATAACAAGGAGTACGGCTGAACCTGCTATCTATCAATAAATCAACACCACTGCTTCAGTAACTGGGCTGATCACAGTTTGAGTCATCTGCTGGTGTGTGCCTATATAACTTATGCAATATCAACACCTGTGCAGACATAATTTCCAACATGTTAGTGTTAGAGTTGAGGTAGTATAGGATTTCTCTTGGCTGCCCTGTCTGGATGGAAGATAGACATTAAACAGATAGTCAATAGGTCAACAGGGTCAAAAGATTGACAGTTAAAAGATCAACATGGATTTAGGACAGGGTAAAAAAGGGTGACAGGTGTAGGATTAGGGATTTGAGGGAGGGTTAAGCTGCAGAATGGGACAGTTAGGGGTAGGCTCTAGGGTGAGGTCATATTGTCATCAAGAAACACCTACCATCAATGAGAACCAGGGATACTAACAGAGAGTGGAGAAGTTTGTGAAAGTGATTATGGGTGTGAACTATAAGTGGATTTTGATCCCACCACCAAAACTAGATCCTATCTCAAGAATATATTAAAAATGACTTTATATTTAAGTTAATGCTTTCCCAGAAGTGGGATGTATCACATCACTGGCGGTCAGGATCTCGCCGGTCAGTATACCGGTGCTAGAATCCTGCCTACTAGAAATGCAGACAGTCAGCATGCTGACTAACAGGGACTATTCCCACTCATGAGTGTCCACGACACCCTTAGACTGGTAATAGAACCTGAGGCGAGTGCAGTGAGCCACCTAACCCGCTACGTGTCGAGCACAGTGAGTCCGCAATGGCCTTTGTTGTGCTCGCCACCCCCCACCGGCATTATGGTAGCCTGGATCCTGGCGTCGGGATGCTGACTGCCGGGATCCTAGCCATCGGCAAAGCATACCCAACCCGCAGAAGCTGCCTATCTTTCTCTTTCCTTCTCTCCCAGTTCAGCAGTCCTGCCACTCATTTCTCCCCCTCTTATTATCTCGCCTACATCTATTTCTAGTTTCAGGACTTGATTCTACAATATAGATTATCCTTAGCATGACCTTTTTTCTTTTTATCTTTCCTATTGTTGGTTGGAGTGGTATAAAGCACACCGACACTGGACTGTGGAGCTGTGGAAATGCGTTCTGTGGAGTGACGAATCACGCTTCTCTGTTTAGCAGTCAGATGAGTGAGTATGGGTTTGCTGGATGCAGGCAGAACGATACCTATCTGACTGCATTGTGCCAACTTGCTCAAAGTCAGATATAGGTATAGTTTGGTATGATTAACCAATCATACCAAACAGGTGATAATGATCATCATTTTCACATGTAGGTTGAAACACAGTAATTAACTGAAACAGAAACTGCTGTGTAGGAGGCTTCAAACTGGATGAGGAACGGCCAAACTCTGCTACATAGGTGAGGTTGTGGAAGACAGGTCATAGGTCATACACCATTGCAAGACTGAGCACAGCAACAAGGTAGTAATACTGCATCAGAAATGTCTCAAGATTTCAAATTAGACTGGGGCAGGGCCGGATTAAGCCTTCGGGGTGCCCAGGGCACTTAATACAGGGGGGCCCCAGTGAAAGGTGGGGAGTGTATATTAGATTTTTGCATATCTCCGAACATGTCCCATTCCAGGAGGGACAAAGTGCTCTATACCTGGACTTAATATATGATTGGTGTCACCTGTGTTGAATTATTTAATTGATAAGAAAGGTATTTCAACACAGGTGATTGCAATCATAAATTAAGAAGGAAGTCCAGGTAGAGAGCATATTGTCCCTCCTGGAATGGGTCATGGTGGGAGGTATGGATTGTGTATATGAAATTTAAACCAATGGTGTATATGAGTTTTAAACTAATAGTTTAATAATGGCTGGGCACTGTTTATAGCTCCACCCAATTGAAAGACAACTGTTTTATAAAATGTGCTTGTAGTAAAGACAACTTAACCTTAAAATACACATAGAAAAATAAAATAATTTATCTTGTTAGATGCAAGAATAGCAGCAGCCTCTGTACTACTTACATACTGGGAGAGGACTCAGGAGGACTCTCTGTGTGTCTCTCTATCTCTAGACCCAAATGGTTAGTTGCATAACAGTGTACATCAGACTCAGACACCCAAGCAGGGAGGAGGAGAAGCTGGTATCCCTGTGTTACTTACAGCTCTCTCCACCCTCCTATCTCTCCTCTGGTCAGAAAGCACTGTTGGTAGCTCATGAAACATGATACTCCTGTGTATTTCTCCTTTGCTACATACTGTCCTGCTCACATTCTGGCTGCTGGTTCTGCTGCTGCTTAAGAGGGAAAGCTAGTGATGTCAGTGTGTTCTGGCCGGGGGCCCCCTGACAAAGGGGGGCCCGGGGTACAGTATGCCCTGCATCCCCCCCTTAATCTGGCTATGGACTGGGGTTTCAAAATGTGCTGTTCAAGTTTTTTTTGAAGAAGCACAAAGAAACAAGCAACGTTGAGGACCATAGATGCAGTGGTCGGCCAAGGAAACACACATCATGCTTACTTTCCTTTAAAATTGGAAGATGTCCAGAAGTGCCATCAGCTCAGAACTGGCAGAAACCAGTGGGAGCCAGGTACATCCATCTACTGTCTGGAGAAATCTGGCCAGAAGTGGTCTTCATGAAAGAATCAGGCCTGGCGCTGACCGCTCAGCAAAGGGATGCAATGCAGGGAGGCGCCAGAAAGGAGAGGCGCTCTCCCTGCTCTGTATGCCTGTGCTGAGCTGATGTCCCTGCTGCGTCGCCCTGTCTCCCCTGCTGCTGCCAGCTGCTGCACCTGTCACACTCCATTACAGGCAGCGGCGCCGGCAGCTACAAGCCTCCTCTCCACTTCCCTCTCCTGTCACAGACTCACAGTGCACTGCGGTGTGCGGACCTAAAAGGGGGCATGGCTACACGGTGATAAGGGGCGGAGCTACATGGTAATAATGGCTGGAGGTACACGGGACCAGGCTGCAGATGGCAACACAGGGGATGAGCTGCCAGACTTCCTTATGTAAGTGGCTGTAAAACAAGTGAGTGAGTGAAAGTGTGTGTGTGTGTGTGTGTGTGTGTGTGTGTGTGTGTGTGTGTGTGTGTGTGTGTGTGTGTGTGTGTGTGTGTATACAGTATCTGTATATACAGTATGTATGTGTGTGTACACAGTATAGGTGTATATGTATGTGTGACTGTGTATGTGTGTAATGCATGTACAGTGTATGTGTGTGTGTGTGTGTGTGTGTGTGAGAGAGACTGTGCGGCATAATGTGTGTAAGCGTCAGTGGTACAGTAGGCGTTACATGTGTAAGCATCAGTGGTACAGGGTCGTTACGTGTGTAAGTGTCAGTGGTACAAAAGGCATTATTTGTAAGCGTCACTAGTACAGGGGGCGTTATGTGTGTAAGCGTCAGTGGTACAGGTGGCATTACGTGTGTAAGCGTCAGTGGTACAGGAGGCGTTACGTGTGTAAGCGTCAGTGGTACAGGAGGCGTTACGTATGTAAGCGTCAGTGGTACAGAGGCGTTAAGTGTGTAAGCATCAGTGGTACAGGGGGCGTTACGTATGTATGCGTCATAGGTACAGGAGGCATTACGTGTGTAAGCGTCAGTGGTACAGGAGGCGTTACGTGTGTAAGCGTCAGTGGTACAGGAGGCGTTACGTATGTAAGCGTCAGTGGTACAGAGGCGTTAAGTGTGTAAGCATCAGTGGTACAGGGGGCGTTTCGTATGTATGCGTCAGAGGTACAGGAGGCATTACGTGTGTAAGCGTCAGTGGTACAGGAGGCGTTACGTGTGTAAACGTCGTGGTACAAGGAGCGTTACGTGTAACCGTCACTAGTACAGGGGACATTATGTGTGTAAGCGTCAGTGGTACAGGGAGCGTTACGTGTTTTTGTGTCACTGGTACAGGAGGTGTTACGTGTGTAAGCGTCACTGGTACAAGAGGCGTTACATGTGTAAGCGTCAGTGGTACAGGAGGCATTACGTGTGTAAGCGTCAGTGGTATAGGCTGCGTTACGTGTGTAAGCGTCAGTGGTACAGGGGGTGTTACGTGTAAGCGTCACTACTACATGGGGCGCTACGTGTGTAAGCATCAGTGGTACAGGTGGCATTACGTGTGTAAGCGTCACTGGTACAGGGGGCGTTACCTGTGTAAGCATCACTAGTACAGGGTGCATTACGTGTGTAAGCGTCACTGGTACAGGGGTAGTTACGTGTGTAAGCGTCACTGGTACAGGAGGCGTTACGTGTGTAAGCACCACTGGTACAGGGGACGTTACGTGTGTAAGCGTCACTGGTACAGGGAACGTTACGTGTGCAAGCGTCACTGGTACAGGGAGCATTACTTGTGCAAGTGTCACTACTACAAGGTGCGTTACTTGTGCAAGTGTCACTACTACAGGGGGTGTTACATGTGCAAGTGTCACTGCTACAGGGTGCGCTATGTGTGCATGCGCCACTGCTACAGGGTGCGTTACTCATGAAAGCGTCACTGGTACAGGGGGCGTAACGTGTGCAAGTGTCACTGCTACAGGGGGCGTTACGTGTGTAAGCGTCACTGCTACAGGGTGCGTTACGTGTGTAATCATCACTGTGTCTTGTATAAGCGTCACTGGTACAGGGGGTGTTACATGTGTAAGCGCCACTACTACAGGGGGTGTTGTGTATAAGCGAACAATGCAGAAGAGCTGAAGGCCGCTATTGAAGCATCCTGGTCTTCCATAACACCTCAGCAGTGCCGCAGGCTGATAAAATCCATACCACACCGCAGTGAGGCAGTAATTCATGCAAAAGGGGCCTAAACCAAGTACTGAGTACATATGTGTAACCCCCTTTTAACCTCTAACGGGACTAATCCCTTAATGTACTTAGGGTTACTAGCTTTTAGTAATGTCTTGAATGTACCCACCCTTAACTGAGGGTATTGTACGTTTAATGTTAGTGCCTCCACCCAAGTATGTTTGTGTACCTACCTCTTACACCATTTGAGCCTACTTGGGGAAACCCACATACATTAATTAATGTCTTTAATAACACCCCTGATACCGCATACACCTCACTCTTGGATGAATCAGCAGAAGCTAAGTTTATTTCTCGCACCCATTCTTTAAAACTGATGTTATATTTGCATATATTATCGACAATGCAACACAAAATGTATTTAACAACTATTAGAAATTTGAAACTATCCTCATCACTATGGACAACCCAAGGACTCAGGGGCACCCTACAAATAGGCTAGATGTACAGTGAATGCTAATTAGGACAAAGTCCAGTAGTAACTGTAGGTGCCTATGAATCCCACGGAGGGTCAATAGTTTACAAACTTGTTAATACCCCCCAAACATGGATGAGAAACTCTTTCCCTGTAAATATGTACACAGTATCACGTTTACTGTATGAGCTCATTTGTGTCATATGTGACAGGTACGTTTATATGTTTAATGCAGGTAAGGGGTGTAATGTGTTGCTTTGATCTCACCCTCCAGTTGTTCAGTACCTCCTTTCTCTCAGCTCCTCACTCTGCTAGCTGCTGCTGCCTGTAGCCACTCCCCCCGACTCCGCCCTGCCCTCTTCTATTGGTTGCCAGTGAATGCGCTCTCTCACTCCTGTCACTGAAGACGGCTTTTTCAGCACTGGGACACTCTCTGCCGCAGCTGCCCAGTTGTCACCTCCACTCAGTCAGCCAGCATCAGCACTCATCCTGGCACCACTCTCCCATTGCTCATTGCTGTTGCCTGTTTACAGCAGCTCTATGGCAGCAGTGAATGCTAATTAGGACAAAGTCCAGTAGTAACTGTAGGTGCCTATGATTCCCAGGGAGGGTCAATAGTTTACAAACTTGTTAATACCCCCCAACATGGATGAGAAACACTTTCCCTGTAAATATGTACACAGTATCACGTTTACTGTATGAGCTAATTTGTGTCATATGTGACAGGTAAGTTTATACGTTTAATGAAAGTTAAACAATAAGTTTTACAATAACAAGTATAGCTGAATAGTACACTTTACATTCAGGAAAACTTGTGTCTCCAAATACAGTATCATTTGTTTTGCAACCAAGGACGACTAAATATGTATTCTAAATAGAGATGTGCACCGGATATTTTTTGGGTTTTGTGTTTCGGTTTTGTATTTGGTTCCGTGGCCGTGTTTTGGATTCGGACGCGTTTTGGCAAAACCTCCCTTAAAAATTTTTGTCGGATTCTGTGTTTTTTTTTCAAAAACCCCTCAAAAACAGCTTAAATCATAGAATTTGGGGGTCATTTTGATCCTATAGTATTATTAACCTCAATAACCATAATTTCCACTCATTTCCAGTCTATTCTGAACACCTCACACCTCACAATATTATTTTTAGTCCTAAAATTTGCACAGAGGTCGACTAATATAAGCGACCCAAGTGGGCGGCACAAACACCTGGCCCATCTAGGAGTGGCACTGCAGTATCAGACAGGATGGCACTTAAAAAAAATTGCCCCCAAACATCACATGATGCAAAGATAAATAAAAATAAATAAAAAAGAGGTGCAAGATGGAATTGTCCTTGGGCCCTCCCACCCACCCTTATGTTGTATAAACAGGACATGCACACTTTATCAAACCCATCATTTCAGCGACAGGGTCTGCCACACGACTGTGGCTAAAATGACTGGTTGGTTTGGGCCCCCACCAAAAAAGCAATCAATCTCTCCTTGCACAAACTGGCTCTACAGAGGTAAGATGTCCACCTCCTCCTCATTCCCTGATTCCTCACCCCTTTCACTGTGTACATCCCCCTCTTCACAGAGTATTAATTTGTCCCCACTGGAATCCACCATCTCAGGTCCCTGTGTACTTTCTGGAGGCAATTGCTGGTAAATGTATCCATGGAGGAATTGATTATAATTAATTTTGATGAACATCATCTTCTCCACATCTTGTGGAAGTAACCTCGTACGCCGATCGCTGACAAGGTGAGCGGCTGCACTAAACACTCTTTCGGAGTACACACTGGAGGGGGGCAACTTAGGTAAAATAAAGCCAGTTTGTGCAAGGGCCTCCAAATTGCCTCTTTTTTCTGCCAGTATACGTACGGACTGTCTGACATGCCTACTTGGATGCTGTCACTCATATAATCCTCCACTATTCTTTCAATGGTGACAGAATCATATGCAGACAGTAGACGACATGTCAGTAATCGTTGGCAGGTCCTTCAGTCCGGACCAGATGTCAGCTATCACTCCTGACCTCCCTGCATCACCGCCAGCGGGTGGTTTTGGAAATTTGACCCTTTTCCTGGCAGCTCCAGAGGCGGTAGAAAATGAAGGAGAAGCTGTTGGCGGGTCACGTTCCACTTGATTTGACAAGTGTCTCACCAGCAGGTATTTGAACCTCTGCAGACTTGTGTCTGCCGGAAAGAGAGATACAACATAGGCTTTAAACCTAGGATCGAGCACGGTGGCCAAAATGTAGTGCTCTGATTTCAACAGATTGACCACCCGTGAATCCTGGTTGAGCGAATTAAGGGCTCCATCCACAAGTCCACACATGCCTAGCGGAATCGCTCCGTTTTAGCTCCTCCTTCAATCTCTCCAGCAGCTTCTGCAAAAGCCTGATGAGGGGAATTACCTGACTCAGGCTGACAGTGTCTGAACTGACTTCACGTGTGACAAGTTCAAAGGGTTGCAGAACCTTGCACAACGCTGAAATCATTCTCCACTGCGCTTGAGTCAGGTTCATTCCCCCTCCTTTGCCTATATCGAAGGCAGATGTATAGGCTTGAATGGCCTTTTGCTGCTCCTCCATGCTCTGAAGCATATAGAGGGTTGAATTCCACCTCGTTACCACCTCTTGCTTCAGCTGATGGTGGGGCATGTTCAGGAGTGTTTGCTGGTGCTCCAGTCTTCGGCATGTGGTGGCTGAATGCCGAAAGTGGCCCGCAGTTCTTCGGGCCACCGACAGCATCTCTTGCACGCCCGTCGTTTTTTTTTTAATTCTGCACCACCAAATTCATTGTATGTGCAAAACATGGGATGTGCTGGAATTTGCCCACATGTAATGCACGCACAATATTGGTGGCGTTGTCCGATGTCACAAATGCCCAGGAGAGTCCAATTGGGGTAAGCCAATCTGCGATGATGTTCCTCAGTTTCAGTAAGAGGTTATCAGCTGTGTGCCTCTTATGGAAAGCGGTGATACAAAGCGTACCCTGCCTAGGAACGAGTTGGCGTTTGCGAGATGCTGCTACTGGTGCCACCACTGTTGTTGCTGAGGGAGGCAATACATTTACCCAGTGGACTGTCACAGTCATATAGTCCTCAGTCTGCCCTGCTCCACTTGTCCACATGTCCGTGGTTAAGTGGACATTGGGTACAACTGCATTTTTTAGGACACTGGTGACTCTTTTTCTGACGTCTGTGTACAGTCTCGGTATCGCCTGCCTAGAGAAGTGGAACCTAGATGGTATTTGGTACCGGGGACACAGTACCTCAAACAAGTCTCTAGTTGCCTCTGAATTAACGGTGGATACCGGAACCACGTTTCTCACCACCCAGGCTGACAAGACCTGAGTTATCCGCTTTGCAGCAGGATGACTGCTGTGATATTTCATCTTCCTCGCAAAGGACTGTTGGACAGTCAATTGCTTACTGGAAGTAGTACAAGTGGTCTTCCGACTTCCCCTCTGGGATGACGATCGACTCCCAGCAGCAACAACAGCAGCGCCAGCAGCAGTAGGCGTTACACTCAAGGATGCATCGGAGGATTCCCAGGCAGGAGAGGACTTGTCAGACTTGCCAGTGACATGGCTTGCAGGACTATTGGCTTTCCTGTGTAAGGTGGAAATTGACACTGAGGGAGTTGGTGGTGTGGTTTGCAGGAGCTTGGTTACAAGAGGAAGGGATTTAATGGTCAGTGGACTGCTTCCGCTGTCATCCAAAGTTTTTGAACTTGTCACTGACTTCTGATGAATGCGCTCCAGGTGACGTATAAGGGAGGATGTTCCTAGGTGGTTAACGTCCTTACCCCTACTTATTACAGCTTGACAAAGGCAACACACAGCTTGACACCAGTTGTCCGCATTTCTGTTGAAATAATTCCACACCGAAGAGGTGATTTTTTTTGGTATTTTGACCAGGCATGTCAATGGCCTTATTCATCCCACGGACAACAGGTGTCTCCCCAGGTGCCTGACTTAAACAAACCACCACTCCATCAGAATCCTCATGGTCAATTTCCTCCTCAGCACCAGCAACACCCATATCCTCATCCTGGTGTACTTCAACAGTGACATCTTCAATTTGAATATCAGGAACTGTACTGTGGGTGCTCCTTCCAGCACTTGCAGGGGCCGTGCAAATGGTGGAAGGAGCCATCTCTTCCCGTCCAGTGTTGGGAAGGTCAGGCATCGCAACCGACACAATTGGACTCTCCTTGTGATTTAGAAGAACGCACAGTTCTTTGCTGTGCTTTTGCCAGCTTAACTCTTTCATTTTTCTAGCGGGAGGATGAGTACTTCCATCCTCATGTGAAGCTGACCCACTAGTCATAAGGAACATAGGAGAGGGCCTTAGCCGTTCCTTGCCACTCCGTGTTGTAAATGGCATATTGGCAAGTTTACGCTTCTCCTCAGATGATTTTAATTTAGATTTTTGGGTCATTTTACTGAACTTTTTTTTTTTGGACTTTACATGCTCTCGACTATGACATTGGGCATCGGCCTTGGCAGACGACGTTGATGGCATTTTATCGTCTCTGCCATGACTAGTGGCAGCAGCTTCAGCACTAGGTGGAAGTGGATCTTGATCTTTCCCTATTTTACCCTCAACATTTTTGTTCTCCATTTTTTAATGTGTGGAATTATATGCCAGTAATACATCTGGAATTAGAAGGCAGTAATGTCTGGAATTAGAAACCACTAGATAGATACCAGATACCACTGTGACTGGAATGATGATGACCTATGCACAGTGACAGGACACTACCACAGCACCCTACAGCAGCAAGATGCAGCACAAGACACTGGACTTTTAGTCACCACAATGCAGCACTGATAATAATGAGCACAGATACACTGTGCACTGTTCAGGATAATAGAACTGAGTGACACTGGGCAGCGAGAACAGCACTGGACTACTGTACTGCACTACCATATACTGGTCAGTGGTCACCACAATGCAGCAATGATAATGAGCACAGATACACTGTGCACTGTTCAGGATAATAGAACTGAATGACACTGGGCAGCGAGAACAGCACTGGACTACTGTACTGTACTACCATATACTGGTCAGTGGTCAACAGAATGCAGCAATGATAATAATGAGCACAGATACACTGTGCACTGTTCAGGATAATAGAACTGAGTGACACTGGGCAGCAAGAACAGCACTGGACTACTGGACTATACTACCATATACTGGTCAGTGGTCAACAGAATGCAGTAATGATAATATAATGAGCACAGATACACTGTGCACTGTTCAGGATAATAGAACTGAGTGACACTGGGTAGCGAAAACAGCACTGGACTACTGTACTATACTACCATATACTGGTCAGTGGTCACCACAATGCAGCAATGATAATATAATGAGCACAGATACACTGTGCACTGTTCAGGATAATAGAACTGAGTGACACTGGGCAGCGAGAACAGCACTGGACTACTGTACTGTAATACCATATACTGGTCTCCACAATGCAGCACTGATACAGAGCACAGATATTGAGCTGAGATTTGCTGATATTGGGCTATTCGGGCAGAGAACGTAGCCACGTCCTCTCTCTATCTCGACAATGCACGAGTGAAAATGGCGGCGACGCGTGGCTCTTTATATGGAATCTGAATCTCGCGAGAATCCGACAGCGGGATGATGACGTTTTCCCCCGTTCGGGTTTTGCGTGTTAAGCGGGAAGAACCAAGGCTGACTCGGACCCGTGTAAACCACGTGAAGTTCGGGGGGGTTCGGATCTCGATGAACCGAACCCGCTCATCTCTAATTCTAAATACATATTACTGCATGCAGTAAAATAAAACACACTACCAATATATGGTTATACCCTGGTAGTGTTAGTGCCACTGTAAACTGCAGTACAGTTGGGGCCCATTTGTTGATTAGCCCTTTCCTATGTGTGAGTTCGCATAGAAGCAACCTTCTAGTAAACATTACTCTTTGAGAGCCTCACGCATGGGCTATGTTGCTTTAATCCGTGTGTATGAAACACCTGTTTGCAGTTTGCAAGTTTCATTAGTTATAACTTCTGAGCTTTTAAACAGAATAAAGTCTATAGTCTATGCATCACAGGTGTTACCACTACAGAAAACAGTCTTTCTCCCTCTTGCAACATTGTCCCAGATGAGATGCAAGAGATTTGACTAGGCAATAGGCTGTTTAATGTCTGAAGGTTAAAAGTCAGTACTGCATTCAGCCACTATATGGTGCTTGTATAATTAGTAATATAAGTTTGATAGCCAGCATCCATTATAATACATGAGAGATAAGTGTAAGCCTCTGATTCTGAGCAATAGCTCAGTTGTCTACCATGACACTGCGGAGTGGCTGGCAATCAGTAAAAGTTAGGTTGTGTCAGCAATACTCCTAAACTCTGCAGGTAAGGGGTGTAATGTTTTGCTTTGAACTCACCCTCCAGCTGTTCAGTCCCTCCTTTCTCTCAGCTGCTCACACTGCTAGCTGCTGCTGCCTGTAGCCACTCCCCCCGACTCCACCCTGCACTCTTCTATTGGTCGCCAGTGAATGCGCTCTCTCACTCCTGTCACTGAAGACGGCTTTTTCAGCACTGGGACACTCTCTGCCGCAGCCGCCCAGATGTCACCTCCACTCAGTCAGCCAGCATCAGCACTCATCCTGGCACCACTCTCCCACTGCTCATTGCTTGTGCCTGTTTACAGCTCTATGGCAGCAGCATTATGAGCAGGGAGGTTCTGTAAGCACAGGGGGACTTCAGACTGCATACCTCCCAACTGTCCCGATTTTTCGCAGGACAGTCCCGTTTTTTGGGGACTGTCCCGCTGTCCCACCCGCGGCCCGCAGTGTACCGCGGTGGGGGGGGGGCAGGGCAGCGGTGAATAGACGCTGTGCACATGCGCACAGCGTCTATTCACTGGAGTCAGAGGGAGAGGGGGCATGCCAGCGGCTCACAGAGCACTGGGCATGCCCCCTTAGTGATGAAAATGGGGGCGTGACTCGTGATCATGGGTCCTCAGCAAAGCCACACCCCTTTTCTTAGGTCACACCCCTTTTCGGGACCGCGCGCGGCTTCGCCACGCGTGTGTCCCTCTTTAGGAAAATGAGAAGTTGGGAGGTATGAGACTGGCAGCTGTGGCTCCGGCCTTGCTTCCCTGCTCCCTCTCTTTCTTTACCCCCCATGTGCCTGGCTGCATGTTTCCAGCTCAGATGTTTACAGCTATGGCAGCCAGGTCACAGGGGAGGCAAGCACTAGAGGAGGGGATCACCAGACTGGCTGTCAGCTGTAACTGACAGCTATTTTATACCCTGCAGTAAGGTAAGGCTCCGCCCACTGGCAATCACCCCATCTAAAAGCCCCACCCACTGGCAATCACCCCATCTCACTCTGGGTGATAGGTTCCTCCCTCTGGCAATCACCTAGTGGTCGATTGACAGCTAGAAGTGACAGGAGCAGGGGCGGATTGGGAACAAAAAGCGCCCCTGGAAAAAATTGTACTAGTGGCCCCACATGGGCAGCACCAGAGGTAAGGTCTAGCCATGTGCCATGGCAGCAGCACCCTCCCCCCAAGACTTTCCAGATAGTGGGCATGTCCAGCATCAAGGGGGAAGTTAAAAATAATTAAATTAAATATTATGAGCACATTATATGATACACCTTCAGAATTTAGGAAACTATATCATTCTTTAGAAAGATATATTTTCTTGCTTATTACACCAACAGTATCTCAATCACTATTCACTCAATCTTATATGTCAGCCAAGCAGACAGAGCATACACTAGATCATCTGCAATCACAGGCTAAGTGGCAAAGTAATTTTCATATATGCTAATTATTTTGCATCTTATTCATTATGTCTATAAAAAGGACCACGTCCTCAAACAAAACAGGCCCCACAGGTGCGCCGGCCCACCGGGAATCTTCCCTGTGAGCCCTATGGCCAATCCGCCTCTAGACAGGAGTTACTAGAATGTTCCCTCAGTCACTGGCCACCAAGATGTAAATACATACATTTCAATGGTACACATCAGTGAAATGTAAATAAATAAATGATTAAATTTTTAATAAATATACAGTATACATGTTTTCTTTTATAATCCTCGGAGGTATAAATACATTAAAATAACCATTCATAAATATATATATTTTTTACATGTGTTTCTATCAGTATAGAGCTACGACTATAATTACAACCGTTTGTATGTATATGTTTTGTCTTACAGACATAGATGGGTTGCTATGGTAACAATGCATGCAACTGTATGAGGCTCCCTGTAGTGGGGGCGTCAGTGGTCTGGCGCCATGCTCATGTGTGGAGATTGGGGGTCATTCCGAGTTTATCGCTAGCTTCTGTTGTTTGCAGCACAGCGATCAGGCTAAAAATCGGCATTTCTGCGCATGCGTATGCACCGCAATGCGCAGGTGCGACGTACAGGTACAATGAGCATCGTGGGTTTGCACAGAGTCTAACAAAGATTCCAGTCGCACGGCCGAACGCAGGAAGATTGACATGAAGTGGGCGTTTCTGGGTGGCAATTGACCGTTTTCAGGGAGTGCTTGGAAAAACGCAGGCATGTCTGGAAAAATACAGGCGTGGCTGGGCGAACGCTGGGTGGTTGTGTGACATCAAAAGCCATCCCTCCGTCGTTAGAATCAACGCAAACGAAGAGTAACTACAGGGCTGGTCTTGTTTTGCACAAAAAGATTTTGCAGGCGCTCTGCTGCACAAGCGTTCGCACTTCTGCAAAGCGAAAATACACTCCCCGGTGGACGACGACAATGCTTTTGCATGGCTGCTAAAAACTGCTAGCGAGCGATCAACTCGGAATGACCCCCATTGTCATGATGTTGATATTTTCATTAGGGTTAGTGTAAGAGCAAGGGTTAACGTAACGTAGTCAGAACGAAAACCAACATATGAACAGTCTAACATTATGTCACATCAACGTCGACATGTTCCACCAGAAGCGTCAAAAGTTTCTTTCCCCAAGCGGTCCGCCTGCTGAACTCCTGAACATTGACTGTCTAGACGTACATGTAACTAACTTGTGTCCCTACGGTATACCTATCTGTATGACTTTACTTGCCCCGCCACCTGCTTATCTGTTACCTACTTGGCTGTTGTATAGCAAACCGAAGACAAATTCCTAGTATACGCAAGCATACCTGGCCAATAAAGCTGATTCTGATTCATTGTCTAATCCATATATTTTCATTATTTCAGCTGAACCCTACACAAAATGTGATGCATCAGGTGTAAATACTGTAGTGTGTGTATGTAGAGCTTTAATTCCTCTTAAAGTTTTATAAACAGGAAAGCAGTAAACTGATTTTACAACAAAAACATGTTTTGTAAGGTTCCTTGAAAAAAAGGAACTTGTTAATAAAATATTGTGAGAAAGTAAATAAAAATGTGTCCTCATGGGATGCTGTCAAGTTGCCAGCTGTCTAGATCCTGGCAGTCAAAATACCAACACTGGTATCCCGACATCCTTCAGAATCCCGACAATGGAAGTCCGACTGGATCGGGATCCTGACACCAGAATCCCAACAGCCGCCATCCCGACCGTAAGTATCCCTGCGATGTTAGGATTAGGGCCGGGGGAGAGGAGTTAGGCTTAGGCGTTAGGCAGGGGATTAGGGTTAGGCTGCGGGAGAGGGAGGATTAGGATTAGGCTGCGGGGAGGGTGGGGTCAGGGTTAGGCACCCCTGGGGGAGGTTAGGGTTAGGCTGCGAGGCAGGGAGGGTTAGGTTTAGGTAGCGGGGACGGGGGTTAGGTTTAGTTACCTCTGCAGGGATGGGGGGTTAGGGTTAGGCACTAAAGGAGGAGGTTAGGGCTTGCAGTGGGAAGGATGGGTCAAGGTTAGGGTGGTGGAGAGTGGGGAAAATACACTCCTTACTCACCCATGTCGGTCTTGTCAGCGGGATTCCAGCATCGGTATTACGACTGCAGTGATCCCCTGCGCCGGCAATTCATACTGATTCCATCCTCATACATCCAGCCTCAATACGCCATGGACAGGGCCTGTGCTAGACCATGTGGAACCCAGGGAAAAGTTTCCTTTGCCCCCCCCCCCCTCCCCAGTAAAAACAGGGTTAATGTGCGCCTTTGGCACATGTAAAAAAAATAGGGACGTGCCTTCATCAGAAAGGGCTGTGGCCATTGAATTGTACCAATTCACATTACACCACACAGTAGTGTCTGTCAGCCACATTACTCCACACAGTAGTACCCCTTTATACACATTATGCCAAGTAAAGCCCCTTATACAACACAGGGAAAAAAATGATTCATGCCCTTTACATTATTTGTCATTTTTCCTACCGTATGCCTATTACACATTATGCCACACACCATAATGCCCATTACAACTTATGCCACACACCGTAATGCCCATTACACGTTATGCCACACATTATGCCATACACTGTAATGCCCATTACACATTATGCCACATACTGCATTTTCATATCAGCTGTATGATATTGCACAGCCGCTTCCCTGCAGCTGTGCAATATCATACAACTCTGAATCAGGCCCTTTATGAATTATTGGATCAGTGTGTGAGGGGGTCAGTATGTTTTATCAACAACATTCATCATGTCAGCATCATGCAGCATGTCAACAATGACAGTGTCGACATTCAGCATGCCAACACTGATGAAATGTCAACATGCTCAGAATTCAAGAAAGCAGTGGGTTCAAGCAGTGCAGCAGTGTCTACTGGGTCTGACGGTCTGAGGTGATGCAGAGCCTTACCCTAGTGTCAGCTTTTTGCAGAATGCTAGCATTTCAATGTTGACATTCTGAACATATCGGCATTCTGAACATGTCATCATTTCAGCAATGTCGACATCATAATGTTGATTGCAGTGTGTGTATGAGAGTGGTGTTTGGGTTCCACATATGTGGCAAGGAGAAAATAATGGGGAACATATGTCACAAGGCAGGACTACTGTATACTATAATAAGTATAGAATGATCCTATTGTAGGGTGCTAATATGACTGCTAGCTGAGATTTAGTATATATCTTGCTTTGTCAAAATACTTACTAGATTCATATATACCAATGATGGTGTTACTTCAATATATACTAGTGATGTGCACCGGAAATTTTCTGGGTTTTGTGCTTTGGTTTTGGATTCGGTTCCGCGGCCGTGTTTTGGATTCGGACGCGTTTTGGCAAAACCTCCCTGAAAATTTTTTGTAGGATTCGGGTGTGTTTTGGATTCGGGTGTTTTTTTACTTGTGTCTGCCGGAAAGAAAGATACAACGTAGGTTTTAAATCTAGGATCGAGCACGGTGGCCAAAATGTAGTGAACTGACTTCACGTGTGGCAAGTTCAAAGGGTTGCAGAACCTTGCACAACGTTTAAATCATTCTCCACTGCGCTTGAGTCAGGTGCATTCCCCCTCCTTTGCCTATATCGTGGGCAGATGTATAGGCTTGAATGGCCTTTTGCTGCACCTCCATCCTCTGAAGCATATAGAGGGTTGAATTCCACCTCGTTACCACCTCTTGCTTCAGATGATGGCAGGGCAGGTTCAGGAGTGTTTGCTGGTGCTCCAGTCTTCGGTACGCGGTGGCTGAATGCCGAAAGTGGCCCGCAATTCTTCGGGCCACCGACAGCATCTCTTGCACGCCCCTGTCATTTTTTAAATAATTCTGCACCACTAAATTCAATGTATGTGCAAAACATGGGACGTGCTGGAATTTGCCCAGATGTAATGCACGCACAATATTGCTGGCGTTGTCCGATGTCACAAATCCCCAGGAGAGTACAATTGGGGTAAGCCATTCTGCGATGATGTTCCTCAGTTTCCGTAAGAGGTTGTCAGCTGTGTGCCTCTTATGGAAAGCGGTGATACAAAGAGTAGCCTGCCTAGGAACGAGTTGGCGTTTGCGAGATGCTGCTACTGGTGCCGCCGCTGCTGTTCTTGCTGCGGGAGGCAATACATCTACCCAGTGGGCTGTCACAGTCATATAGTCCTGAGTCTGCCCTGCTCCACTTGTCCACATGTCCGTGGTTAAGTGGACATTGGGTACAACTGCATTTTTTAGGCCACTGGTGACTCTTTTTCTGACGTCTGTGTACATTTTCGGTATCGCCTGGAACCTAGATGGTATTTGGTACCGGGGACACAGTACCTCAAACAAGTCTCTAGTTGCCTCTGAATTAACGGTGGATACCGGAACCACGTTTCTCACCACCCAGGCTGACAAGACCTGAGTTATCCGCTTTGCAGCAGGATGACTGCTGTGATATTTCATCTTCCTCGCAAAGGACTGTTGGACAGTCAATTGCTTACTGGAAGTAGTACAAGTGGTCTTCCGACTTCCCCTCTGGGATGACGATCGACTCCCAGCAGCAACAACAGCAGCGCCAGCAGCAGTAGGCGTTACACTCAAGGATGCATCGGAGGATTCCCAGGCAGGAGAGGACTCGTCAGACTTGCCAGTGACATGGCCTGCAGGACTATTGGCTTTCCTGTGTAAGGTGGAAATTGACACTGAGGGAGTTGGTGGTGTGGTTTGCAGGAGCTTGGTTACAAGAGGAAGGGATTTAGTGGTCAGTGGACTGCTTCCGCTGTCATCCAAAGTTTTTGAACTTGTCACTGACTTCTGATGAATGCGGACCAGGTGACGTATAAGGGAGGATGTTCCTAGGTGGTTAACGTCCTTACCCCTACTTATTACAGCTTGACAAAGGCAACAAACGGCTTGACACCTGTTGTCCGCATTTGTGTTGAAATAATTCCACACCGAAGAGGTGATTTTTTTTGTATTTTGACCAGGCATGTCAATGGCCATATTCGTCCCACGGACAACAGGTGTCTCCCCAGGTGCCTGACTTAAACAAACCACCTCACCATCAGAATCCTCCTTGTCAATTTCCTCCCCAGCGCCAGCAACACCCATATCCTCATCCTGGTGTACTTCAACAGTGACATCTTCAATTTGACTATCAGGAACTGGACTGCGGGTGCTCCTTCCAGCACTTGCAGGGGGCGTGCAAATGGTGGAAGGCGCAAGCTCTTCCCGTCCAGTGTTGGGAAGGTCAGGCATCGCAACCGACACAATTGGACTCTCCTTGGGGATTTGTGATTTAGAAGAACGCGCAGTTCTTTGCTGTGCTTTTGCCAGCTTAAGTCTTTTCATTTTTCTAGCGAGAGGATGAGTGCTTCCATCCTCATGTGAATCTGAACCACTAGCCATGAACATAGGCCAGGGCCTCAGCCGTTCCTTGCCACTCCATGTCGTAAATGGCATATTGGCAAGTTTACACTTCTCATCAGACGCTTTCAATTTAGATTTTTGGGTCATTTTACTGAACTTTTGTTTTTTGGATTTTACATGCTCTCTACTATGACATTGGGCATCGGCCTTGGCAGATGACGTTGATGGCATTTCATCGAGACGGCCATGACTAGTGGCAGCAGCTTCAGCACGAGGTGGAAGTGGATCTTGATCTTTCCCTATTTTAACCTCCACATTTTTGTTCTCCATTTTTTAATGTGTGGAATTATATGCCAGTATCAATAGCAATGGCCTACTACTATATATACTGCGCACAACTGAAATGCACCACAGGTATGGATGGATAGTATACTTGACGAGACAGAGGTAGGTAGAGCAGTGGCCTTCCGTACCGTACTGCTGTATATACTGGTGGTCACTGTCAGCAAACTGCAAAACTAAAATGCACCACAGGTATAGAATCTAGATGGATAGTATACTTGATGACACAGAGGTAGGTAGAGCAGTAGCCTTCCGTACCGTACTGCTATATATACTGGTGGTCACTGTCAGCAAACTGCAAAACTAAAATGCACCACAGGTATAGAATCTAGATGGATAGTATACTTGACGACACAGAGGTAGGTAGAGCAGTGGCCTTCCGTACCGTACTGCTATATATACTGGTGGTCACTGTCAGCAAACTGCAAAACTAAAATGCACCACAGGTATAGAATCTAGATGAATAGTATACTTGACGACACAGAGGTAGGTAGAGCAGTGGCCTTCCGTACCGTACTGCTATATATACTGGTGGTCACTGTCAGCAAAACTCTGCACTGTACTCCTCCTATATAATACTGCTGGTCCCCAGTCCCCACAATAAAGCAGTGTGAGCACAGATATATGCAGCACACTGAGCACAGATATGGAGCGTTTTTCAGGCAGACAACGTATAATACTGGTGGTCACTGGTCAGCAAAACTCTGCACTGTACTCCTCCTATATAATACTGCTGGTCCCCAGTCCCCACAATAAAGCAGTGTGAGCACAGATATATGCAGCACACTGAGCACAGATATGGAGCGTTTTTCAGGCAGAGAACGGATAAAACTGGTGGTCACTGATCAGCAAAACTCTGCACTGTACTCCTCCTATATAATACAGCTGCTCCCCAGTACCCACAATTAAGCAATAAGCACAAATATTTGCATCAACATTAATAAACGGAGATGACGCCAGCCACGTCCTCTCCCTAACATTTCCAATGCACGAGTGAAAATGGCGGCAACGCGCGGCTGCTTATATAGAATCCGAATCTCGCGAGAATCCGACAGCGGGATGATGACGTTCGGGCGCGCTCGGGTTAACCGAGCCATATGGGAGAATCCGAGTATGCCTCGGACCCGTGTAAAATGGGTGAAGTTCGGGGGGGTTCGGTTTCCGAGGAACCGAACCCGCTCATCACTAATATATACAATAATATGGTTAGTCGTAGATACATAAAACTTTATTGGTATACAGTGTTTGCGAGCCTAATTCTTACTAAAACTGGAAGTAGCAATGTTTGTGTTCCTAGCTGGCGTGCAAACTTAGTGGTGATGCACTGGTTGAAATTGTTTGTTATACGCTGATGTGCAATGTCATGTCTTTATGGGAGTCACTCCGACCCGTTCGCACGCAGCGGTTCATCGCAGTGGTGCGAACGGGTCAGAAATGCGCATGTGTTGCGCCCGCAATGCGCATTCGCGTCATTGCCCAGCAACAGCCATCGCCGCGCAACGACCACAAGAAAAAAGAAAGTGATCGCTAGCGCGATCGCAATAAGATGGACAGCGGGGAGGCGTTCCGAGGTGGATACTCACCGTTTTCCGGGCGTGGAGATCCGAACGCAGGCGTGTCCAGGCGTTTGGAGGGCGGTTGTCTGACGTCAATTCATTGCTGGATCCATCGCACAGGGTTATACCGCTTTCACATCGCTAACCCGGTAAAGAACCGGCTTTTGAACACGCTTCCGACCCGGGTCTGAACACGCTATACCCCTTTCACATCGCAGTTTGGAGCCGTGTTATTACCGGGTTATTCCCGGGTTGGTGCCTTTCACACTGAACCCGGTTCACCCTTTGAAAACATTTGTGATGTCATTATAAATGGACTTTTCTGTCTCCTATTGATGAGGTTTGAAAGGTATTACAAGGAGGGGCTGGGGAGTGCTCAGTAGTGCAGCAATCATGGCCGACACAGCACATGTCTCTATAGACTTTGCGATAGTCTCAGCTGTACTGCTCTTGGATTCAGCCTGTGAGAGGATATTTGAGCTTCTCACATTCTGTAGCTTGTTCTGCAGCTATGTTATGAGGAGGAGGAGGCTGCAGTATATGAGAGACACCGCCATTCGTCGCCGGCAATACCTGCGCAGGAGGAGATCGTTTATATCTGCTTCTGTGACCACCATACTCAACCTTAACCTCACTACTCAACGAAAATTGTGGTCTAGAGAACGGCAGCATGGGCAAGTTTTTATGCAAAGTGTGCTGAACTTTCAGGATGTTCAGTGGAAGTGTCACTTCAGAATGTCACGTCACACATTCCACTATCTTTTGGATTTAATGTCCCCAGCACTCTCTAGACAGACCACAAACTTCAGGTCACCAATAGAGCCAAGCAGGAGGCTAGCTATAGCATTGTGGTGGTATGCCACTCCAGGTGAATATCGCACAATTGCTTGCCTGTTTGGTGTGGGGTTATCTACCGTTTGCACCATTGTACATGAGGTGACCAGAGCATTGGTGGACAACCTATACCACAGATTTATTTCTCTTCCGCATGGCCAGCGTTTGGATAAAACAATATTGGGATTTGTGGAGTCTGGATATCCGCAGTGTGCAGGTGCAATTGATGGTACCCACATCCCTATAATCGCACCTCATGATAATCCTGCCGACTACTACAACAGAAAGGGATGGCATTCCATTGTTTTGCAAGCTGTGGTGGATCATAAGTATTGGTAATGTTCTTATCATTGTGTTTTCTTAATGCTAATTGTTTATAATTAATTTACAACTTAATATATATTTTTATATTAGTTTCACAGACGTATTCATCGGTTGGCCGGGACGGTCACATGACGCTCGAGTGCTTGCAAACTCTGATCTGTACCGGCTAGCAGAGGACAAGCAAGGGGGCTACCTTTTTCCAAGAGAGGTGATTTTGTTTAATAATTTTAATACTTTTGAAAACATGCCCAAGATAAGATGTGTTAAAATGACGCAATGTTCATGAATCAAGCAGGTAATAGATGAATGCAATTTAATTTACATTGGGACCAATTAGTTGGCGTTACCTTCAAACATGCTTCCTATGTGCCCACCAGCCTGCCCATCACGGAGGAGTCTGCTCATATTTGTATTCCAATTTCTTGGTGCTAACGTACATTTTTTTATCTATATTCCTACTAGAAATCAAAATTTGTGGATGGAGTGGAGATCCCGGTACACATAATTGGTGATGCCGCCTACCCGTTACGACGATGGCTCATGAAGGGGTTCACCCAACATGTCCAGCTGAGCTCCAATCAAATTACTTATACGCACACCCTGAGCTCAGCAAGAATGGTGGTCGAAAATGCCTTTGGACGATTAAAAGGACGTTGGCGCTATCTTATGAAGCGCAATGATGCAGACATTAATATCATGCCTAACATTGTTGCAGCATATTGTATTCTGCATAACCTATGTGAGTTTCAGAGGGAGGAATTCCTACCAGAGTGGACAGTGCAGGCCTCTGCTGCGTACCCTGCACTTGATTGTGAGGCCTATCTGGGCGACCATTCTGGAAGTGCAGAACAGATGAGGTCTGCTATAATGGCCAATTTTCCCTCATTACTCCGTTAATTTTTTTCAGTTTGTATATTCAGTAAATTGTTGTTGCTACAAAAAATAAACCTGTTTAGTTGACGTTCTGCTACAGTGTCGATAACAAATGTACAACATCAATATCCAATTTGAAATGGATGTATCGTGCATTTTGTTTGTAAGTAAAAATAGGACAAGTTCAAAGATTAACAAAAGATCAGAGACCTTAGAATTTTAATTTGTATAAAACTTTGGTAAATAAAGTAGTGAAATCTTTACAGTAATAAAAGTCCAACCAGTAATAGTGTAGGAAAAACACTCCTATGATTTTAAAACCAACTTTTTTAAAAAACAATAACCATTTAAGATAAATTACGATAAACAGGAGACTCTGTAGTTGTCTCCGTTTCAGAAGGTGATTGGGTGTGTTGAGGTTGTGTATGTCGAGGATGGGTATAGTGAGTTGGAGTTAGTGGAGGTGGGGTTTGTTGGGGTTGGTTATGTCGAGGATGGGTATGGTGTGGCGTTGGTTGAGGTGGGGTATGATCATAGTAGGGGGGTACAGGGTAATATTGGGTATACGGTTGAGGGTAGTTTGGTGGCACTGTGTGCAGCCCTTCAATGCATTGGAACATTCGGTCAAATATGGACATTTGAAATTCCTGCATTTCTCTCTGACGTTCTCTTGCATCCCTATTATAGGTTTCCTGCATAGAGATCAGCTGCGTCATAAATGTGTTGTTCATGTCTTGCTCTGCCTGCAAAAATCGCTCGAGACGTGCATCTTCTCGATCAGCCATGGCAGCGTCCATCTGCTCTAATTTCTCCACCAGGACAGTGGTCATAATTCTTGCAGCTTGCTCCGTTTTGTTTGCGCGGCGCCTCCTTGGCGGAACAGTATATACTGCAGACACAAATCAAATAATATGTTATTGGAATTTGCAAAGAGCTTATATAAAATAGCAGTGTTCGCAAACGTGTTTATGGCCTCCTTCCACCTACACACTGCATATACTCTGCAACATTTATCATTTTTAATTGTATGCATTTATTGTTAAGATTTAATGACGTTAATGTTTAGAGTTGTTAGTTTGTGTTTAGTTTACGTTAATTGTTAATGTTAGTTATTATGCTTTTAGGATTGTTGTACTTACTGTTTCCACGCAAAGGCTGCGTTTGTGCAATTGGGGCCATTTGACTTGGCTTCAGTCCTGCTGGGCTCCTGTACAACTGGGTCAGGCATAGTGGTTGCCATCGGTTGCGTATCATCCAGTACGAGTAGTGGAGATGGTGGTGGTGGTGATCGGGTGTCTGGGTCCTGTGATCGGGTGTCTGGGTCCTGTACGCTGCAGGTGGAAGCAGCACAGGCCTGTCTTGTTTCTGCTGCTGCTATGCTGGAGGATAAGCTAACCGGTGTTGCAAGTGCTGTGTGGCCAAATATGGTGGCACACTGCTCATAATATTGCCACTCCATACGGGCAGCACCACTTCTGTTTCTGTTGTGGTCGTGGACCTTATGGAAATTCCTTTTAAGGGCCTTTAGTTTATTGATTACCTGCTGGGAGGTACGGTGGAATCCAGAGGCTGCAAGCATCTTCGTTATGTTTTTGTACGTGATTGCATCCTTAACAGTCCCTGTCATTTGGTGGGTGATTTCCGACTCCCCTCTTATCCGTAACAGCTCCCTAACCTCATCCTCACTCCAGTTTGCCATATTCTCCAAGCACTGTAGCAATGCAGCACTGTGAATGTAGTATAAATAAAAACACACTGTTTAAAGCGTGCTGCCTGTTTATTCCAGGTTCAGACAGGTGACATCATGCAGGGAGACAACCTATCACCTCCTTTTTAAGATTACCGGGTTGAATATAGCGGGTCTGAGGCTTTCACACTGCCAAATGAACCGGTTCTGAACCGTGTAGGATCCTTCTTTTTACACGGGTTGAAATACCGGGTTGTTTGACACGGTAAATTCATAATGGCGCTTTCACACTGCACCTCAAACCGGGTTGACACGGCTCAAACTCGGCAATATACCGGGTTATTTTTGCGATGTGAAAGGGGTATAAGTAACTGCAGGGCTAGTCTTCTTCTGCACAAAACTTTTTTAGCATAGCAGAGCTGCACAAGCGATCGCAGCCTTGCTATGCTAAAATACACTCCCCCATAGGCGGCGTCTAGTTGATCGCACGAGCAGCAAAAAGTTGCTACGTGTGATCAACTCGGAATGACCCCCAATATTTCTTGTTTATGTTAGTAACAGCTGTTCTATGCATTGATTAGTTATGACTCTCTGATCCACAGCAGTGATTTGCCCCCAAGAAGTGGCACGTGCGCTCCACAGCAGATCGCGTGTAACCTCTGACTAGATAATTAGGGTAGATTTACTAAAGCTTCTAAAAATTAAACATAGTGGTATTGCCCATAGCAACAACACATCATTATAAATACTAAGGGGTAGATTTACTTAAGTTTTTAAAAATGTAAAGTGATAATGTTGCCCATAGCAACTAATAAGATTTTATCTATCATTTCTCTATTGCATCCTAGACAATGAAAGACAGAATCTGATTCTAAACAGAATCTAAAAACACTGCTAAGATCCGGAAACATGGACATTGCATACACCTCTGAATGAGGCCTAGTATTTTTTTTATGTGAATCTGAACCTTTTTTGATAATCATAACAAGGGAATGGGAAGCAGTTGGTTTGAAAATCAGGTGGTACTGCAGCAATTTTCCATCAGTTTTGCATACCACCAAACTGAAACCTGCAGCAAGACCACATTCTTTTTTACAAAACCTGCTATCCTGATTTTTTCCCTTTAGATGTAAACAAAACGACTAGATTACCAAGCGCAGTTTGATCAAACCACAACTGTTCCCATGCTCTGACCAATCAGAGCTCGCTTATTCATTTCTATGGGAATGACCAACTCCAAGCTTTTATTTGTGATGGGGTTCCACAAAGACAAGTTCAGCCTCTATACTGTATGTTTTTTTTGTTTTCACAAACACCGTGGATGTTACATGGAAAGAAGAGGACCTTCCCTGTGGATCTCAGTGCGAATGAAATTGGAATACAAGAGTACTGTATATTTACAAGTTCCAGTATGTCCTGGATGACACAATATGTTTGCTTGTTGCTTTCCAAGTACCAGCCCTGGAAGCCAGGTCTTGGTGGGCCCTATAGTGCACATGTAAATTAGAATACTATTATAAACTATTATTAATACCTTGCAGCTTTGTGGGTGTGGGACTAACCCTAGTGCTTTCAGCACAGGCTGACATTTTCTATGGGGGCCCCATGGTAATACAGCCCTGGCAGTACCCCATACTGTGTGCCTTCTCTGGTATAGTGGTACTGTACCAGTCCTAGCTGGTAAAACCTAGTGCTGATTACTGGAAATTTCAAGGGAACCACATACTATTTCTCCCCCAGTTGTTTCCAATGCCTGCCTAGGCTTAAAGGCATAGTGCTGGTTCTTCATGGGTAGTCTGGTTTCCTCCCACTATCCAAAAATATACTGGTAGGTTAATTTGCTCCCAACAAAAAAATTAACCCTAGTTTGTAAGTGCGTGCGTGTACATGGGCAGACTATATGGGCCAAGTGGTTCTTATCTGCCATCAAATTCTCTGTTTCTATGTTGTATTGTGTGGGTCCCTAAATTTAATTAATTCAATTAATCTAATCCAAGTTAAGTAAATACTATGATTTTGACTATGAACAATCCATGGTGAATACATTCTGTTTCCAAAAGCCTAACAAACCACTGCTTTGTAAATCTTGCCCAACCTGTTCATAAATCCTCTTCTTAAGTGGTTAGAGTACTTCCACATCTTGAAGTCCAGCACAACAAAAAAAGTATATGTACTGTACAGTACCACAAAATCTGAAGTATGTTTAATTACCCTTAATGTTAGAAATGTATTAAGACACCCAGGGGCAAACACAGGATTTTCATGGCAGGGGGGGTTCCGTACATGTACGTACATCGTGTGTTTATATATATATATATATATATATATATATAATGTATAGAGGGTGCTTATGGAAATTGGATTAGCCCATTCCAATTTAATTACAAACAGGACTCAAATTATTAATTCAAAACTACAAAGAAAAAGCGCTGGGCTAAATGTGTATCGGCTGTCCCAACTTCCAAATGATCTTTAGAATTAATAAATTTTCCCTGCCTCTATTTAGGACTGCAGCTCTCAAGTTAATGGGTTGTTGATTCCCAATATCAGAAAAATCACACAAAAAAAATAGAGAAAGCGCTGTCCAAAATATAGGCTTTTATGAAAATATATTAAAACCACCATACAGATAACATAAAACAATTATAACACCTATTAATACAGTTTACTTATATACCTTACTGGAAATCTCCTGCTGTCATTAAATAATGCTCTGCACAACTGACACAGTAGTTTCCCTGACACCTACAATTGCTTCTTAGTAAAACAATGTATCATATGCATACAATTTCCTCCACAACAAACATTTGTATATAATCAATATCACACTGATATAGGAATATTTTTACGTGTACAGGTTATTGAGTTCATGTAGGGTCATCTCCATAAAAAAAAAAAAAAAAAATTCTTTGGGAGGGAGAGATTATCTAGATTAATTTAATGTAATATAATGTTTTTGAACTATATGAAAAATTCTACTCTGTTTGTTATAGGGTATGGTTTTTTTTTTTTTTGGGGGGGGGGTTTCATTTCAATTCATTGAGGAATAAATTCACAGTGTTCAGTATAGAATAAAATAGAAGTATAATAGATTATTAGATATATTAAACAAATAATCAAATAAAGAAATAATAGATAATGAATAAATAAAACGCTTTAGAGAATGGATGATGTTTCATGTGTATCAGCTGTTATAAGAAATTGTCCCAACTAATTATTAATGACTAGAAATTATGGTAGTAATGTATTATAAAGTCTATGTTCTTAATAGATGTCAATTTTAAATGTTCCACTTGATGTGCACATACTGATGACTATAGACCTTGAGGATGAAAGGGTTAATGCACAGGTTATAATGGTGATTACTGCTTTCTATGTGGATATAAGCAGTGGATTTGGAAAGGGGGAGGTATACTTCTGAGGAAACGGCCACAGTCACAAGGCCGAGAAACGCGTTAAGTGAGACCCCTATCTACGTGGATGCAATTATCCTGAAAGCAGCCTGCATTACTCCCAGTGTCAGCGAAAGTTCTGTGCGATCCAACAAGCTGCTGACCGTTCATCGGCGGCCAGCGGAGCCATCCAACCATTGGCCGGAAGATCATCCTTCACCCCCAGCTACAGCCGATATATCATCTTCTCCAGCAGGAGATCCCCAGCGCCGGTGCTAGCGGCAAAACCGCTGAACGCTGTGTGGGATAAGAACGGGTGATCGGCGGGAGGTGTAACAGCAGAACGGCACTGGTGAGCAAAAAGATCAAAACTGACACGGCTGCAGTGGACACCTAATAACTGTGAATCCCAGTACACTCTCAATGACTATTATCCACTTGCATTAATTCTATTATAACGGGGACGCCCGTTAGTTCATACAACTGATATTAGCGGTTACTCTATGGAGACTTTTAAGACTGTCAGTCAATTGATTCTATCTCTCTAATTCCAGCACATTTAACAACAGAGACATTGTCCATTTATTACATCAAAACGCTGCCTGAGTGAGAGGATCTGAGCAGTTTTGATCATCTGTGCTAATTTAACCCTTTTAGCTATGATTGGGCTATGGAGCTTTTAGAGAATCCCTAGTATACTGCCTATATCAGTGTGATATTGATTATATACAAATCTGCGTTGTGGAGGATATTGTATGCAGTGGCGTAACTTCATCCCTGTCGCCCGGAGGCAAGGTAGATCTTGGGTGCCCCCCACCCTCGCGAATGCCGAACTGTTATCGCTCACGTTCACCCATGGATGCGAATTTATGTGAATTTGGACTGCTAATTTGATACAATTAGCATGAGAGAAATCAGATGACCAATAGTGTATTAGGTTTTTTTGTCCAGAAGGCAAGTTTCCTTACTATAGGCTTTCTTAGGCTGGTAGTGTGCGTACCATACTCACATCCATAAAGGGTAATGGACACATATAAGTGGGTTCTTTTATCCAACATAATTATCCTCTATGGGAATGCTTCTAATCCAGCATACCCCAGCAAAGGTCACCAGACATAAGTAAGACAATGATAGATATATGGGGCGTACCCAACTCACACTTTAATGCGTGGAAGCACGTTCATAAAGGTTTCTTTAGGGGTCCTCGTAACTTCTTAGCTCCAATCGGTGGTTCCGTACCTCAGATGAAGTGGAAATAGGTATGCAGAGAAAAATTGGATATCAGGAACACAATGAAGGTGTATCCAAAAAATAAAATTTTTATTCCACAGATTAATAAACACAATAAAAGAAATAAAAATAAGCTAAAAACAGCTGTGGAGCCCTGGTTATAACTGGGAGGTGTCAACCTTGAAAAATACATCAGTCGAAATGCGTTGGTGTGAGGGCTAGGACCATTTTGGAATAACTTGCGCTGCGAGTTTTGAGGTGAGGAAGTCCGGACTTTCATATCACTTACCCATCCTTGCATTTTCATCTCTCCCAGTTATAACTAGAGATGAGCGGATTCGGTTTTACTCGGTTTTACTCGGTTCTCAAAACGACATCTTATTGGCTCACGGATGTCACGTGTTTTGGATAGCCAATAAGATTCGGTTTTGAGAACCGAGTAAAACCGAGTAAAACCGAATCCGCTCATCTCTAGTTATAACCAGGGGTCCACAGCTGTTTTTAGCTTATTTTTATTTCTTTTATTGTGTTTATTAATCTGTGGAATAAAAATTTTATTTTTTGGATACACCTTCATTGTGTTCCTGATATCCAGGACTAGGGTAATTTTTTTTGTCAAGGACCAAGTAACCTACCAGTATATATTTGGATTGTGGGAAGAAACCAGAGTACCCAGAGAAAACCCACGCAGCATGGGGAGAATACACAAACTTCACACAGTTAGGGCCAGGGTGGGAATTGAACCCATGACCTCAGTGCTGTGAGGCAGTAATGCTAACTATTACACCGTCCGTACTCACTGAAACCGCCGCCAGTAATCTGAGTTGGCAGTATGACTCTGACGCATACACAGTCCAAAACAAATCGCTCATTGTGTCCACCAAGCTTTTGTAAATACAGGTTGAGTATCCCATATCCAAATATCCGAAATACGGAATATTCCGAAATACGGACTTTTTTGAGCGAGAGTGAGATAGTGAAACTTTTGTTTTCTGATGGCTCAATGTACACAAACTTTGTTTAATACACACAGTTATTAAAAATATTGTATTAAATGACCTTCAGACTGTGTATATAAGGTGTATATGAAACATAAATGAATTGTGTGAATGTAGACACACTTTGTTTAATGCACAAAGTTATAAAAAATATTGGCTAAAATTACCTTCAGGCTGTGTGTATAAGGTGCATATAAAACATAAATGCATTCTGTGCTTAGATTTAGGTCCCATCACCATGATATCTCATTATGGTATGCAATTATTCCAAAATACGGAAAAATCCGATATCCAAAATACCTCTGGTCCCAAGCATTTTGGATAAGGGATACTCAACCTGTACTATCTGCTGTAACAATGAATGGTAATGTTATGTTACCACAAAATTTTCTAAATTATAACATTTCAATGAATACTATCAGCTCAGCCTGTAGTTCATGTACAACAGCTTGTCATGCTTGTGCATATCCACCTTTACTGAACACTGGCACGTTTTAAGGCAGCAACAGGTGAGCACAACTGTATACACACAGCTTATGCACAGGGGACAGTACAAATACACACATTGGGGGTAATTCCAAGTTGATCGCAGCAGGAAATTTTTTAGCAGTTGGGCAAAACCATGTGCACTGCAGGGCAGGCAGATGTAACATTTGCAGAGAGAGTAAGATTTGGGTGAGTTATTTTGTTTCTGTGCAGGGTAAATACTGGCTACTTTATTTTTACACTGCAAATTAGATTGCAGATTGAACTCACCCCACCCAAATCTATCTCTTTCTGCACATGTTATATCTGCCTCTCCTGCAGTGCACATGGTTTTGCCCAACTGCTAAAAAATTTCCTGCTGCGATCAACTTGGAAATACCCCCATTGGGCGACAGTCAATAGAAATATCGCACCCAATCTCCTGCCTAAAGTGACGGGAGATTGCGAGGCAATATTCAATTGATCTTTTTTTATTTCGATTATCGTGCCCAAGGAGGTTGGATTTATCCACTTAAAGCAGCTTAACCCAATCAAACTCTTGGGCGCAATGCAAAAATTACTGTTTGGGTGCCCAAACATGTCACTGTTCGCGCATTTCAGCCTGCCACCCCAGGGGGTGCGAGCTGAAATGCTGATGCCGGTCGCCATCGCTCCCAAACGGAGCAACAATTGAATTACTTTTGGGCGCCATCTAGTGGCTGCCGGCATGATAACAATTGAATGTTGTCCATTATGTCTATGTACACTGTGAGGAGTCTATATATCACTTTATTTTTATCTTAAAATAATTGGCAGAGTACACAAAAAGGTCATAGGAGATGTTTAACAGACCAGATTAAATGCATTAACAAATTATATATAGCTGAACTGTCCCCATTGCCGTATATAGTACAACTGGTGGTTCATTTACTGCAGGGATGGGGAACCTTCGGCTCTCCAGCTGCTGTTGAACTACACATCCCAGCATGCCCTGCAACAGTTTTAGCATGACCAAATACAAAAATGTAGCAAGGCATGCTGGTATGTGTAGTTCAACAACAGCTGGAGGGCCGAAGGTTCCCCATCCCTGATTTACTGTTATAACCAGGGCCGGTGCTTCCATTAGGCAGCTGCCTATGAGCAGGGCACATGAAGGGGCAGCCACCGGAGAAAGCAGTGTACTCATAGGTGTGCAAACAGGGTGTACCTGGTGTGCACAGGCACACCCTAATGTAGAGACTAGAGCCGTCAGTGGTGTAAGTGTGCAGCTGGGTACACTCAGGCACTGCGGCGCCTGCCGCACACTTTACACCTGTGTTCCAGTCTGCCACTACCGCTGTCACCCACTTTGCTAGGCTGCTGGAATGCGGGACTCGGGAAGCACAACATCAACATTACTGACTGCTGCGCCCGGAGCTCATAGAGACACACAGGTGGGACAGAGTGGGTGCCAGTGATCGGGTGAGGGTTGCTGAAAGACACAGAGTAAAGGGGGGGGAGGGGGGGGAGCAGTTTGAGTGAAGCTGAAGGGTATGAGGCTGAAAGACACAAATTGGTGGTGGTGGTGTGGGGTTGCCTTACCTTGCACTGGGTATAACTATACATATTTCTTATATTGTTTCAAACTGTTACATGCCTCATAAGAAGCATGAAATATGTATGTACAGTGCTTACCTGTTAATATACATGGTACTCTGTGTAGGAAGGCATGCATGACAGACAGAAAGAAAAGCATGCATGCCAGAAGAATATGTCCATCCTTGGGCAATGTTACATACATTGCAGGAACCAGGTCTTGGTAGCTCCGCCCCTTGCTGGGAGTCTGCCACTTGCATCTCCTGCCCCTTCTTCTGTTGCTCGAGCATGGTCCCTTGAAGGAGTGGGGGATGGGGACACATGCTCTTAGAGACCCCCTGTGAGCCATCATTCTCAAGATACTGTGCAAGCAAGCAGCTGCCTGCCCCTCGTTGTCTGGGAGGCGGAGCTTCTGCCTGTATGAGACGAGTGCCTGGCTGTGAGGGGAGGGGAGATCAGAGCAGCAGCAGGAGAAGGCGGAGCGGAGCTTCTGCACTGGCTGCCGGCTGGTGAGTCACACAACAATTACAACAAGAGGAGCAGGAGGGCAGAAGTATTGAAATAGCGCTGGCTGCGGCTAATTAGAGCCGCAGCCGTCGCAGGCATCAGATGATTGATGTGCTGGACAGCGTCACCAGTGACCTGGGCTGAAAGCTGGCGGGGACAACGGAGTAAAAGTGCCCCCTTCAGGGCTGGAGCCCGGCGGCAAAAGACTCCGTTGTCTCCTGCAGTTCCGCCCCTGATTGTATGCATATGATACATTGTTTTACTAAGAAGCAATTGTAGGTGTCAGGGAAACTACTGTGTCAGTTGTGCAGAGCATTATTTAATGACAGCAGGAGATTTCCAGTAAGGTATATAAGTAAACTGTATTAATAGGTGTTATAATAGTTTTATGTTATCTGTATGGTGGTTTTAATATATTTTAATAAAAGCCTATATTTTGGACAGCGCTTTCTCTATTTTTTGTGTGATTTTTCTCAAATTATTAACCACCCTGTATATCAAATTATTAAAAATCAGAACTTACAGAATTTTTCATTTATATCCCAACGGATTTCTTCAGGGGTAGATAAGAAAAACTTGGTGGGAAATGATGCAAAGTTAGGAGGAGGATCAATCTTTTCTAATATCAGTTGGAAAAGGAATATTACTTACATCAGATACATTCCCTTATGTGGACAAATGTTGCGCACATCGGGTAAAGGCTTTTATGCAACTATAATGATAAATCCCATTTGATGTGGGCTAATTGATAAAAGATCTAAGAAATAAGATAGAAGGATGTAACATTTAAAACTAGAATTTTTTTCCTGTAACATATCTTTATTAGAATGAACACATTACCAATATAAATAACTTGATTGGGACTAGTGGGATAATTCAACCAAAATGGTCCCTATAGATTAAAAATAGAATTAAAATGGACCTGTAAGATATATAGATTTGTAACGTATGTGGTTTTTTAATTCTTACAAATCACCCACAGGAAAGTAACGAGGATATTACATACCAGATAAAGGTCAATCCACTCAAAAAGTGAAGTAAAATGTGTAAGTTGTTGTTAGACAGTGGATCACTCTATTTTACTTCACTTTATTGAGAAATGTCTTTGATAAAGTGTTATGCAAATGTATGTATCTTAAAAAGTGGATCACTCTGCTGTCTGTCTCCGTTCCCAGCACTAGAGGCAGCTTCCCTGCGCTAGTGTTTTCCCTCCTAGTGTCAGCTCAGTGCAGGAGGAGGTGCTTAGTGCACAGTCAGAGAGAGTTCTTCCTGGGAGAGACAACTGCACTGACATGCAGCTTCTGCTCTCATCAGTGTGTGAACTTGTCTACCCCGCAGCCGCACCCTGTGTGTATACAGACGGAGCTTGTGTGTACTGAGACGCTGTGTTACCACTGTACTGCTTCACATGTATACTGTGAGTTCCTGCTGCTGCAGAACATCATCTACAGTATATACTACAAGCTGATATCTCTGTTATCTGAATAATAAACCAATCATCCTGGTTAAGGGCTGTTGTGTGGACTAACATCCCTATCCGACACCACAACACTCTGCCAACATAAGTACCAGCAATTTCTATTTTGTTTAAGGTGCATACACACTGGGCGTTTTTGCCCAGCGTGTATGCACAGCAATGATCGCTGACATTGCTGGGCTGAAAATCGCTCAGTGCATACACACTGAGCTATTTTCTCACCTGCCCAGTGATGTCAGTGGGGGTGAATGGCTTTCCATAGCAGGATGCTATGGAAAGCCGTTCACCCCGCCGTTCATCTGCTGGTGATACCATCAGATGAACGTCTGCCGGCGCGATGATGCGGGAGTGTGCATCAGCGCTCATCGCCGGGGCATACACACTGGGCGATTTGAGCTGAAAGCAGCTCAACACACCAAAAGTGACCTGCTTTCAGTTCAAAATCGTCCAGTGTGTATGGGCCTTTAGGCTGAGAACCTATAATGGAATATACAAAATGTATGTATAGATACACGCTGGCAAACTGGGGTCATGTCCACATCATAGTGGGCATGTTCTTTCCAAGTTTTGTGGAAAAGAAGCCATAGGCAGGGGAATGACCCCAAAACATTCTCCCCTTGAATAACAGAACTTGCCGAAATCAGGACGGTTGTGAGGTATGAGCAAGTGGGATATATACTGTAGGAAGTGGCACAGGGTTTGTCATTAGATAGGTAATACTCTCCTTCCATATAAACCACCTTCCCAGGGTCACAAATGCAAGCTAAGTCAAACTCTAAACATGGGTGTATGTGTAACTGAGAATAATTTTTACGTTGCACGAATGGACTTATGTCCAACTGTAAGTTTTTTTTTTTGTATAATCTGTTTTTATTTAGGAAAATATAAAGATTACATCTCATTAGACAAAAAAGCTTCTGGACACATAATTAAAGTCAATTGCAGTCTAGCCATAAGGAGCATGATAGCTTAACACTCTAGACACTGGAAGTAGATGCGAATGCAGACAATGATAGGGTGTTCTATGGAATCATCGCAATATCTACTCGCTATTTGTCTAAACAGAGAATGTGATCATAATAACATAAGTAACACAGTAGAGAAACTATAGAAAAGAGCAAGATGTGATATAGAGGGAAGGATAGGAGAAAAACATAGTGTGACCAAGCCTGGGGGGCCTTCGGACTGAGGGGGAGGGTAATGCAATCTCTTTAATCGATCAACTGCGAAACTTAAGTCATTTAGTGGCACAAATGTAGTCTTTGTATTCTTTGGAGGACGTATATTTTATCCAAGGTAACCAAGTGGCCATGAATTCTGGGAGTTTATCTCTGGAGACCAGGAGGATGTTCTCCATGTTCATGTAATAGTTGATTCTAGTGAACCATATTTTCCTTGTGGGTGGAGATGGAGACCTCCATAGAGTGGGAATAACTGCCCGTGCTGCATTAGACAGGTGGAGTAATGATGTTTTATGCTGCTCCAGTGATATAGAAGAGTGGGAAAGCAACCAAAAGGCCGGGTCAGTGGGAAAGCAACCAAAAGGCCGGGTCAGAAGGGGCAGGGGTATGAAGTATGTCTTGGGAAATAGAGATGACATCAACCCAGTATGGCCGGAGTAGGGGGCAATTCCACTAGATGTGCAGTAGGGAACCAGTGGCATTAAGACATCTCCAGCACCTATCAGTCACTCCGGGGTACATGAAGTGGAGGAGGGAGGGGTGTCTGTACCATCTCATTAAGAGTTTATATTGGGTTTCCCTAACTTGTATACAAACTGAACTATTGTGGGATTTGAGAAATATCATCCGCCAGTCTTTGTCTGATAGTTGAATCCCGAGATCTCTCTCCCAAGCCAACTGGTAGGTTGGGGGTGCCTGAGCACTGGGGCTCTGTAATAATTTGTAAAGTGTGGAAACAGTGTGCTGGGGGTTGCGCGTAGATACACACAATCTCTCAAACTGTGTTAGTTACCTAGAGGCTAGAAGATATCTGTGTTTGGAATGCAAAAAATGTCTAAGCTGTAAATATTTCCAATTTCCCATTTAGATCGCACTTCCGAAAACTGTCTAACTCCTGAGGATATCGCCAGCTGGCCTACCCTGAAGAGCCCCTCAAGAGCCCAGTCGCGAAAGTGGGAGAGTGTTAAGCCGGGTAGGAAATCAGGGTTGGCTAGAAAAGAGGTCAACGGGCCGAAATCAGAAGAGAGGAAGGGCCAGCGACACGCTTTTTTCCAAAAGGAGAGGGTCGCGGTAACAGTTGGGTGAGGGGAGGGAGGCATAGGGAGGGAAGGGAGCCAGGGGAAGATCTCGGGGAATTGTTGCATATAGAGCCCCTCCAGAGCCACCCACTGCTTTGTGTCCCGACTCCTCGTCCAATCCAAAACCCTATTGAGCAGAACTGCCCAATAATAGCCTCTGATATCAGGTAGCTGGAAACCATCGCATCGGGTAGAGCGAATCATAGTGGAACGGCTAATTCTAGGCCGTTTCCGGGACCAGATAAATTGTTGTATCAAGAGTTGGATGGACTTGAACCAGGAGTCTGGGTTCCGTATGGGAAGAGCCTGAAGTTTATAGAGTAGCTTAGGGAGAGTATTCATCTTCACAACATTCACCCTCCCCAGCCAGGAAAGTGGTTTGAGGTACCATCTACTGTAGTCAGCCCTGAGAGTTCGGAGAAGGGGCATAAAGTTTAATGAAACCAAACGGGAAAGATCACTCGGTAATTGTATTCCCAAGTAGGACAGGTGGGAGGTATTCCAAGTAAAGGGGAAGGATTGTTTAAGTTTAGCCACTGTGTCGGGAGGGGTGGAGATGTTCAAGGCGCAGGATTTGGACATATTAATCTTGAAATTGGAAAGTGACACGAAATTGGACAACTCCTTCATAAGATGGGGGAGGGAGGAAACCGGGTGCGTTATTGTAGCTAATAGATCATCTGCAAACAGGGAAAGTTTGTGCTCTGTATCACCGACTCTCAGACCAGTAATGCAATCATTGGCCCTGATAGCTCTAGCAAGAGCTTCGATACAAAGGACAAAGAGTAAGGGGGACAGTGGGCAACCCTGTCGCGTCCCGTTACCTATGGAAAAGGGGTCGGATAAGGATCCGTTAACTCAAACCCGAGCTGTGGGTGATCTATAAAGTCCCATAATCCTACCAAGTGCTAGTGGACCCAGTCCAATGTGCCCCAGTACAGACCTCATAAAACCCCAACTGACTCTATCAAAGGCCTTTTCGGCATCAGTGGATAGCAGCACAGTGGGGGAGTTACCTTGGGATGCTATGTGGATTAGGCTCAATACCTTGGTGGTATTATCCTTAGCCTCGCGGTTCGGGACAAAGCCCACCTGGTCGTTATGAATTAGAGAAGGCAGGAATACATTCAGTCTGTTCGCCATCAGTTTTGCGAAAAGTTTGACATCGACATTTAGAAGTGATATGGGCCTATAACTGGGGCACACCGAGGGGTCTTTACCTGGTTTAGGAAGAACGGAAATGTGGGCTTCTAAGGATTGACCTGAAAAATGGGTATCTTCGGAGATAGAGTTAAAGGCCTGGAGGAGAGAAGAGGAAAGGAGACCCTTAAATTGTTTATAGTTAGTAAGCGTGAAGCCGTCCGGCCCTGGACTCTTACCAGAGGGTGTCGAGGTCATAGCGCTTTCCAGCTCTTGCAGGGTAAAAGGTAAAAGATACCTTTTCTAAATACGCCTTCGCCTTTAGAAAGTCAAAAAGAGGGGTAGCGCCATCGGGTCGGTTCTCTAGATTATATAAAAGGGAATAATACTGTTTGAAGCATGCAGCTATTTCAGGGGTTTTGAAATGGAGAGCGCCCCCAGGGTCCTTCATGCTATTTATAAACAAAGATGAGCGTTGGACCTTAAGTGCCTGGGCCAGGAGGCGACCGGGTTTATTACCCCACCGGTAGTACTTGGAGTTGCATTTACGGACTGAAAGCTGGATACTATCAGTGAGGGTTTTCTTTAGTTGAGCCCTCGTGTCAAGTAATTCTAGGTAATCAGTCTCCAACAGAGATGTTTTGTGCGAGGACTCAAGAAGGTGGAGTCGTTGTAATAGTTTGGTGATTAGTGCTAACCTCTGTTTTTTCATAAATGTACCCAACTGTATAAGTTTACCTCTTATGGTGCATTTATGCGCTTCCCACAGGATAATCTTAGAAACATCGGGGGTCATTCCGAGTTGTTCGCTCGCAAGCTGCTTTTAGCAGCTTTGCACACGCTAAGCCGCCGCCTACTGGGAGTGAATCTTAGCTTCTTAAAATTGCGCACGAAAGATTTGCAATGTTGCGATAAGACATCTCTATGCAGTTTCTGAGTAACTCGAAACTTACTCGGCATCTGCGATCAGTTCAGTGCTTGTCGTTCCTGGTTTGACGTCACAAACACACCCAGCGTTCGCCCAGACACTCCTCCGTTTCTCCAGCCACTCCCGCATTTTTCCCAGAAACGGTAGCGTTTTTTCACACACACCTATAAAACGGCCAGTTTCCGCCCAGAAACACCCACTTCCTGTCAATCACAGTACGATCACCAGAACGAAGAAAAAACCGTGAGTAAAATTCCTAACTGCATAGCAAATTTACTTGGCGCAGTCGCAGTGCGAACATTGCGCATGCGCACTAAGCGGAAAATCGCTGCGATGCGAAGAAATTTACGGAGCGAACAACTCGGAATGACCCCCATCGTCGGTATCATTTATGGAGAAAAATTCAGTCAGGGCCTTCTCTATTTCTCCCCTGCAATATTGGTCCTGTAATAATGATTCATTAAGACGCCAGGTCCATTGACCTGGGGTAGCTTGGGGGGTTGAAAGAGTCATAGACACCGGGGCGTGGTCAGACCAGGTTATCAAGCCAATGGAGGAATCTATCAGTAAGGGGAGATGTCTGTGACTAAGGAATAGGTAATCGAGACGAGAGTAAGCTTTGTGCGGGGGTGAATAGAAGGAGTAGTCTCTATCGGAGGGGTGAAGGACCCTCCAGGAGTCTGCCAGCTGGAGATCGTGGAACATTCTTCTAACTTGTCGGTATTGACGTTGGGAGGTCCGGGGGGCATTAGAGGATGAGTCTAAGGATGGATCCATTATCCAATTCAGATCACCCCCCAGAACAACAACGTCTGAAAGGAGAGGTTCCATTTGGGAGAGGGCGGAGCGAAAAAATGGAACCTGGTCCCTATTTGGGGCATAAAGTGCAACAAATGTGTATGGGCACATGCATATTTTACACCGCACTATCAGGAGACGACCCGGGATCAGCTTATGAACTGATATGTCAGACAGCTGAAGGGTCCTAGAGAATAATATCGCTACACCTTTTGATTTAGAGTCTGGGTTGTTATTATAAAAGGCCTGAGGGAAACGATAGTTAGTCAAGGAGGGGCTACTAGCTGAGATTTTAAAATTCGTTTCTTGGACCAGTGCAACATCTACTCTATCGGCCCAGAGAGACCGTAGAAGGGAGGCTCTTTTCTCTGGTACATTAAGGCCCTTTGTGTTGATCGATGTTATTTTGACTTTACCAGGGGAAGTCATGGGAGGCATAAGTCATAGTTGAAGGCGGTGGGCCCGGAGTGGTCAACAAGAGGAAAGAGGAAGGAACAGGGAGGAAAGAGAAAGAAACAGAGCAAGTAGAAAAAACAACAATAACAGTCAAAAAACCCGCAATGGGGTAGCTGATCCATCTAAAGATCAGAAACCCAAGAGGCCAAACAGCCAGGAGCGGGTAAGGGGCAGGTGAGGGAGCCACCGCCAGAGGCATATTGAAAGATGGGAAAAAGTAATGCAATAATCAGAACACGTACTTAGTTTTAATTAACTGTAAACTGTAAACCTCGTTAACATGAAGAAATCTTCAAATGGTAGGAAGAAAGAAATCTCATAGTCAGGAAATAGGAGCCGGCAATCTACGGCCCAATATATAATGGGAGGGGCATAGCCCCAGTGACAGCAAAATATTGGATGAAGGCTAGTCAGTGGTGAGAAGTGGTATTACGCTGTAACCTAGAGAGATAGTTTAAGGAGAACAAGAACAAACAAAAGATCACAGGTTATCAATCAGGTAGCATTTGAGTCATTGTCAGAGGGGGATTCATTGGTACTTTTCCTCCCGGCCCTCCGTACCTCCTGCCAGGGGATTCCTGTACTCGGGGATTGGAGAGATGGCAATGCTGGAGTAGGGAAGTCCGTAGGCCAAGACCTTTACAGAACAAAGGGAGATCAGAGTAGGAGTTGAGGATGTGGGTTTTCCCCGAGGAGGAGACTTGGAGATTAAAGGGGAAGCCCCAACGGTATTTCAGTTGGCGTTTACGGAGCTCGTTCGTTAGGGGCTTGAGGGCTTTCCGTTGTTGGAGGGTGTGCCAGGACAAGTCTTGGTAGATATGGATCATTGAACCGTTGAAATCAACTCCATCGAGTTGGCGTACCTTGCGCATGAAGTCGTCCTTCTGAGAAAAATAATGCAATCTGCAGATGACATCACGTGGTCTGTCTGCGGAGAGACCTCTTGGTTTCAGAGCACGATGGGCCCTATCGAAGGTGATAGTATCGTTGGGATCGTTACCTAATATCTCGTTAAAGATTTTCGTAAGAGCATCAATCAGGCCTGTTTGAGGAACGTCTTCCGGCAATCCCCGCACACGGATGTTGTTTCTCCTCCCTCTGTTATCCAAATCTGTTAACCGTGTTTGGAGGGAGCAAATCTCTGTCGACTGAGCTTCAATGACATTCGTCAATGACTTCAGGAATGTGTCGGAAGAGACCTGGTGATCCTCCAAACTCGATACCTGGTCAGAGATGTGGGAAATGTCCTGTCTCATGGTGGCCAGTTCACGTCTCACTGTATCTTGTAGATCCTGTTTAGTGGGTAGATTTTTCATATAGGCTAAGATATCTTGTAGATCCCTACCTCCTGGAGGGCAGGCATGCGGTACGTCCGCACTTGGAGGGGACGGGTGAGGGGCAGGCGGGGATAGGAGGGAGTTTGAAGCAGAAGGGTTGTCTGTTAATGCGGGCGAGGTGGATTGTAAGAATGATCTCATAGCGGACTGCGACATGTTCCCGCGGAGTTGATGTGCCGGTCTTTTGAGAAGATTTCTTGTTCCTGGGCATCACTCAATCAGCATCGAGAAGCTTAGATTCATTAAGGTCAAGATAACGAGATTAGATAAGGTTGCATAACTCACAAAAGAATGCCTTCAGCGGTGTAGCTCCCTGTGGGTTGGCATCAGCAGTTCATTACGGTATCAATGGCAACGGCAACCTAGCGTAGCACACATCTATAGCACTAGACCGCTGGGGCGTCTCAGCGGGTTGGAAAAGCATTCAATCGGTTTCTTATATTTGAACAGAGATGCACATCTCAGGTGGATTTTCCTAGGGTAGCCACCAGAGGGAATTTTCTGTAGAAGCTACAGCTCAGGGTCTGTAATAGGGTCTGTCCTGCTTAATGGGTGCTGGGAGACAGCAGGAGTGCGGCCTACTGTATCAGGCAAAGGTGTACAAGGTGCAGGCTGTGTCAACACCACTCCATAGAATCCCCCCTTAGGGCCATAGCCAGAAGGCAGTCCACAGTGAAAAGGGAGTCAAGTGAGATGGCTGTTGCGGCGGGGAGCCGGGGCACCAGGAGGGTATGTACTTGTAGTTCCCTGCGTGTACGGACAGCGGGGGGAGAGACTGGCTGGCGGCAGGGCCGGTGCTGCGAACGGTCCCCCGGCGATTGCAGGTAGTGGATCACAGTGGAGGTGTCGCGCAGCGGGTCCAGGGCATTGTGACTGTGCCCCAATATGATATGAGGGAGAGTGGCAGAGAAGCCAGGGTGCTGCAGTATGCAGCGCAGCACATTTACAGTCCCCCAGCTTCGGGATGTATAGCCAGCCCCCGTCCCGTCTTACCAGTAAGTCACCGCAGGTGCTCTGACAACTGGAGGCCGCGGCCGCGAGGGAGAGGGCACCGGCTTCGGGTGTTGCGAGCCGCTGGCAGGCGCTCCGGGCCGTTTGTCTGAGGCCTCAGGGAAAGCCGCGGCAAGATGGCGGCCGCACTCTTCGTGGAACCCCGCTGCTCGGGGCTCCGGGGTCGGCGTCCCGGGCCGCCGGGTGTGCTAAAGGGCAGCCTGACGGTGGTGAGGGCCTCACTAACCCTGCGCAGGGCTCCGGAAGCTGCAACAAGCGGGTCCGAGTGTCGGCGCGGCTCCGGGAGTTCAGACCGGGATCCGTAGTCACTCTAGGCCCCGGCTTCAATCTGGGGAGAGGGCCGCAACCCGCAGGAGCGCTGAAAAGCACTCCCCGATTCCGCGGAGCCTCCCCAGGGTGATCCAAGCCAGCTGGATAGCAGTGGGGGAGATAATAAGATGTGGGTGGGTGACCCCGAGTGTCTTATAAGGGGTTATTTGTAGGGTTTTGTACAGGAGCTCCTAGGCTGCACGTCTGTCTCCTTCAGTAGCCAAGCCAAGCCCCCAACTCTAAGTTATGCTTATTGTGTTTATCTGAATACTTTGTATTAGTACTGTGAATATAAATTCTAAATAACCTGGTGCCTATTTCTCTGACGTCCTAAGTGGATGCTGGGGACTCCGTCAGGACCATGGGGAATAGCGGCTCCGCAGGAGACAGGAATAGCGGCTCCGCAGGAGACAGGGCACAAAAGTAAAAGCTTTAGGATCAGGTGGTGTGCACTGGCTCCTCCCCCTATGACCCTCCTCCAAGCCTCAGTTAGATTTTTGTGCCCGGCCGAGAAGGGTGCAATCTAGGTGGCTCTCCTAAAGAGCTGCTTAGAGTAAAAGTTTTGTTAGGTTTTTTTTATTTTCAGTGAGTCCTGCTGGCAACAGGCTCACTGCATCGAGGGACTTAGGGGAGAGAAGTGAACTCACCTGCGTGCAGGATGGATTGGCTTCTTAGGCTACTGGACACCATTAGCTCCAGAGGGAGTCGGAACACAGGTCTCACCCTGGGGTTCGTCCCGGAGCCGCGCCGCCGACCCCCTTGCAGATGCCGAAAAGTGAAGAAGTCCAGAAACCGGCGGCAGAAGACTTTTCAGTCTTCATAAGGTAGCGCACAGCACTGCAGCTGTGCGCCATTGTTGTCAGCACACTTCATAGCAGCGGTCACTGAGGGTGCAGGGCGCTGGGGGGTGCGCCCTGGGCAGCAATGATAGTACCTTATTCTGGCTAAAAATACATCACATATAGCCCCTGGGGGCTATATGGATGTATTTAACCCCTGCCAGGTCTCAGAAAAACGGGAGAAGAAGCCCGCCGAAAAGGGGGCGGGGCCTATTCTCCTCAGCACACAGCGCCATTTTCCCTCACAGAAATGCTGGTGGGAAGGCTCCCAGGCTCTCCCCTGCACTGCACTACAGAAACAGGGTTAAAACAGAGAGGGGGGGCACTTATTTGGCGATATGACTATATATATTAAAATGCTATAAGGGAAAAACACTTATATAAAGGTTGTCCCTGTATAATTATAGCGTTTTTGGTGTGTGCTGGCAAACTCTCCCTCTGTCTCCCCAAAGGGCTAGTGGGGTCCTGTCCTCTATCAGAGCATTCCCTGTGTGTGTGCTGTGTGTCGGTACGTGTGTGTCGACATGTATGAGGACGATGTTGGTGAGGAGGCGGAGCAATTGCCTGTAATGGTGATGTCACTCTCTAGGGAGTCGACACCGGAATGGATGGCTTATTTAAGGAATTACGTGATAATGTCAACACGCTGCAAGGTCGGTTGACGACATGAGACGGCCGGCAAACCAATTAGTACCTGTCCAGGCGTCTCAAACACCGTCAGGGGCGTTAAAACGTCCTTTTACCTCAGTCGGTCGACACAGACACAGACACGGACACTGACTCCAGTGTCGACGGTGAAGAAACAAACGTATTTTCCTTTAGGGCCACACGTTACTTGTTAAGGGCAATGAAGGAGATGTTACATAATTCTGATACTACAAGTACCACAAAAAAGGGTATTATGTGGAGTGTGAAAAAACTACATGTGGTTTTTCCTGAATCAGATAAATTAAATGAAGTGTGTGATGATGCGTGGGTTTCCCCCGATAGAAAATTATTGGCGGTATACCCTTTCCCGCCAGAAGTTATGGCGCGTTGGGAAACACCCCTTAGGGTGGATAAGGCGCTCACACGCTTATCAAAACAAGTGGCGTTACCGTCTCCAGATACGGCCGCCCTCAAGGAGCCAACTGATAGGAGGCTGGAAAATATCCTAAAAAGTAAATACACACATACTGGTGTTATACTGCGACCAGCGATCGCCTCAGCCTGGATGGGCAGCGCTGGGGTGGCTTGGTCGGATTCCCTGACTGGAAATATTGATACCCTTGACAGGGACAGTATTTTATTGACTATAGAGCATTTAAAGGATGCATTTCTATATATGCGAGATGCACAGAGGGATATTTGCACTCTGGCATCAAGAGTAAGTGCGATGTCCATATCTGCCAGAAGATGTTTATGGACACGACAGTGGTCAGGTGATGCAGATTCCAAACGGCACATGGAAGTATTGCCGTATAAAGGGGAGGAGTTATTTGGGGTCGGTCCATCGGACCTGGTGGCCACGGCAACAGCTGGAAAATCCACCTTTTTTACCCCAAGTCACATCTCAGCAGAAAAAGACATCGTCTTTTCAGCCTCAGTCCTTTCGTCCCCATAAGGGCAAGCGGGCAAAAGGCCAGTCATATCTGCCCAGGGATAGAGGTAAGGGAAGAAGACTGCAGCAGGCAGCCCATTCCCAGGAACAGAAGCCTTCCACCGCTTCTGCCAAGTCCTCAGCATGACGCTGGGGCCGTACAAACAGGTGCGGTGGGGGGTCGTCTCAAGAGTTTCAGCACGCAGTGGGCTCACTCGCAAGTGGACCCCTGGATCCTACAAGTAGTATCCCAGGGGTACAGATTGGAAATTCGAGACGTCTCCCCCTCGCAGGTTCCTGAAGTTTGCTTTACCAACGTCTCCCTCCGACAGGGAGGCAGTATTGGAAACAATTCACAAGCTGTATTCCCAGCAGGTGATAATCAAAGTACCCCTCCTACAACAAGGAAAGGGGTATTATTCCACACTATATTGTGGTACTGAAGCCAGACGGCTCGGTGAGACCTATTCTAAATCTGAAATATTTGAACACTTACATACAAAGGTTCAAATCAAGATGGAGTCACTCAGAGCAGTGATAGCGAACCAGGAAGAAGGGGACTATATGGTGTCCCTGGACATCAAGGATGCTTACCTCCATGTCCCAATTTGCCCTTCTCACCAAGGGTACCTCAGGTTCGTGGTACAAAACTGTCACTATCAGTTTCAGACGCTGCCGTTTTGGATTGTCCACGGCACCCCGGGTCTTTACCAAGGTAATGGCCGAAATGATGATTCTTCTTCAAAGAAAAGGCGTCTTAATTATCCCTTACTTGGATGATCTCCTGATAAGGGCAAGGTCCAGAGAACAGTTGGAGGTCGGAGTAGCACTATCTCAAGTAGTTCTACGACAGCACGGGTGGATTCTAAATATTCCAAAATCGCAGCTGTCTCCGACGACACGTCTGCTGTTCCTAGGGATGATTCTGGACACAGTCCAGAAAAAGGTGTTTCTCCCGGAGGAGAAAGCCAGGGAGTTATCCGAGCTAGTCAGGAACCTCCTAAAACCAGGAAAAGTGTCAGTGCATCATTGCACAAGGGTCCTGGGAAAAATGGTGGCTTCTTACGAAGCGATTCCATTCGGCAGATTTCACGCAAGAACTTTTCAGTGGGATCTGCTGGAAAAATGGTCCGGATCGCATCTTCAGATGCATCAGCGGATAACCCTGTCTCCAAGGACAAGGGTGTCTCTTCTGTGGTGGCTGCAGAGTGCTCATCTACTAAAGGGCCACAGATTCGGCATTCAGGACTGGGTCCTGGTGACCACGGATGCCAGCCTGAAAGGCTGGGGAGCAGTCACACAAGGAAAAAATTTCCAGGGAGTGTGATCAAGTCTGGAGACTTCTCTCCACATAAATATACTGGAGCTAAGAGCAATTTACAATGCTCTAAGCTTAGCAAGACCTCTGCTTCAAGGTCAGCCGGTATTGATCCAGTGGGACAACATCACGGCAGTCGCCCACGTAAACAGACAGGGCGGCACAAGAAGCAGGAGGACAATGGCAGAAACTGCAAGGATTCTTCGCTGGGCGGAAAATCATGTGATAGCACTGTCAGCAGTGTTCATTCCGGGAGTGGACAACTGGGAAGCAGACTTCCTCAGCATGACCTCCACCCGGGAGAGTGGGGACTTCATCGGGAAGTCTTCCACATGATTGTGAACCGTTGGGAAAGACCAAAGGTGGACATGATGGCGTCCCGCCTGAACAAAAAACTGAACAGGTATTGCGCCAGGTCAAGAGACCCTCAGGCAATAGCTGTGGACGTTCTGGTAACACCGTGGGTGTACCAGTCGGTGTATGTGTTCCCTCCTCTGCTTCTCATACCTAAGGTACTGAGAATTATAAGACTTAGAGGAGTAAGAACTATACTCGTGGCTCCGGATTGGCCAAGAAGGACTTGGTACCCGGAACTTCAAGAGATGCTCACAGAGGACTCATGGCCTCTGCCGCTTCAGCAAGTACCATGTCTGTTCCAAGACTTACCGCGGCTGCGTTTGACGGCATGGCGGTTGAACGCCGGATCCTAAGGGAAAAAGGCATTCCGGAAGAGGTCATTCCTACCCTGGTCAAAGCCAGGAAGGAGGTGACCGCACAACATTATCACCACATGTGGCGAAAATATGTTGCGTGGTGTGAGGCCAGGAAGGCCCCACGAAGAAATTTCAACTCGGTCGATTCCTGCATTTCCTGCAAACAGGAGTGTCTATGGGCCTCAAATTGGGGTCCATTAAGGTTCAAATTTCGGCCCTGTCGATTTTCTTCCAGAAAGAATTGGCTTCAGTTCCTGAAGTCCAGAAGTTTGTCAAGGGAGTACTGCATATACAACCCCCTTTTGTGCCTCCAGTGGCACTGTGGGATCTCAACGTAGTTCTGGGATTCCTCAAATCACATTGGTTTAAACCGCTCAAATCTGTGGATTTGAAATATCTCACATGGAAAGTGACCATGATGTTGGCCCTGGCCTCGGCCAGGCGAGTGTCAGAATTGGCGGCTTTGTCTCACAAAAGCCCATATCTGATTGTCCATTCGGACAGGGCAGAGCTGCGGACTCGTCCCCAGTTTCTCCCTAAGGTGGTGTCAGCGTTTAACCTGAACCAGCTTATTGTGGTACCTGCGGCTACTAGGGACTTGGAGGACTCCAAGTTGCTAGATGTTGTCAGGGCCCTGAAAATATAGGTTTCCAGGACGGCTGGAGTCAGGAAAACTGACTTGCTGTTATCCTGTATGCACCCAACAAACTGGGTGCTCTTGCTTCTAAGCAGACGATTGCTAGTTGGATGTGTAGTACAATTCAGCTTGCACATTCTGTGGCAGGCCTGCCACAGCCAAAATATGTAAATGCCCATTCCACAAGGAAGGTGGGCTCATCTTGGGCGGCTGCCCGAGGGGTCTCGGCTTTACAACTTTGCCGAGCTGCTACTTGGTCAGGGGCACACCCTGGCTGAGGAGGACCTGGAGTTCTCTCACTCGGTGCTGCAGAGTCATCCGCACTCTCCCGCCCGTTTGGGAGCTTTGGTATAATCCCCATGGTCCTGACGGAGTCCCCAGCATCCACTTAGGACGTCAGAGAAAATAAGAATTTACTTACCGATAATTCTATTTCTCGTAGTCCGTAGTGGATGCTGGGCGCCCATCCCAAGTGCGGATTGTCTGCAATACTTGTACATAGTTATTGTTACAAAAATCGGGTTATTATTGTTGTGAGCCATCTTTTCAGAGGCTCCGCTGTTATCATGCTGTTAACTGGGTTCAGATCACAGGTTGTACAGTGTGATTGGTGTGGCTGGTATGAGTCTTACCCGGGATTCAAAATCCTTCCTTATTGTGTACGCTCGTCCGGGCACAGTATCCTAACTGAGGCTTGGAGGAGGGTCATAGGGGGAGGAGCCAGTGCACACCACCTGATCCTAAAGCTTTTACTTTTGTGCCCTGTCTCCTGCGGAGCCGCTATTCCTGTCTCCTGCGGAGCCGCTATTCCCCATGGTCCTGACGGAGTCCCCAGCATCCACTACGGACTACGAGAAATAGAATTATCGGTAAGTAAATTCTTATTTATTCTCATCTTGAATGTTACTCTACCTATATTTTACTCAATATCACAGCAGCGTGTGGCTTCTGGTGGACACTTTAATCTCTATGCTTTGAAATGAATGAGCTTTAACTGGGCGATTGACCTAAGAGCATCAATAGGTAGATGTAATGGATAAGAAAATACCACAACACATCTACAGTATACAAAATAAGAGTTAAGCCTAGTACACACAAGGCGATCCCTGCGACGGGGATCCAGCAGGGTGCCGGCATTGGCAAGTGCATACACACTTTCCGATGCTGGCGAGGAAGGGAGCGATGGCAGGGGGGGGGGGGAGCAAACGACAGCCATGCTGCATCTGCAGCATGGCTGTCGTTAACAAGGACCTTCCTCGTCTGTACGTCAGGCGAGGGAGGGGGCCGTTAACTATGTGCGGGACTGCGCATCGTTAACGACATTGAGTGTACACACTGGACGGGATTGTGAAATATCTCACTCAGATCGGCCCATCTGAGCGAGAGTTTTCATTTTCTCGTCTAGTGTGTATGGCCCTTTACATGTAGTATATTTATGGGCTCTTACTCCACTATTGTGCCCTAGGGGAGCATATCCCAGAAATTTTAATTTAAACGGAAACTGAATCAAATATTGTATGGGTTCAGATGTGTCTATTAATTTGTTTATGGGCATTTATGAGTGGTTGAATGTCTTGTTATATTTTTTGGGGGAGACTCATTGATGTTGGATATATTAGATATTGCACTGCAAATCCATTTAAATATTGGTATTTAAGTACATTAAATACACAGATGCTGCTCAACTGAATGTTTTATACTGCAGACACCTCTTCTGAACACACATCAACAAGTTATTTCGGCTGATCAAATAGCCACATGGCCATGCATGGTCCCTCCTTTGCTGTATATCTGCATTCCTATGTATATATATATATATATTTATGTGCTGTAGTACATTACGGTGAGTGCATAAAGGTTCAACAATACAATTATTATTATTATTATTATCCTTTATTTATATGGCGCCACAAGGGTTCCGCAGCGCCCAATAACAGAGTACATAAACAAATAATCAAAACAGGAAAACAGCAACTTACAGTTGACGACAATATAGGACAAGTACAGGGTAAATAAATATAGCTACATCAGCAGATGACCCTGAAATAAGTATCCGGTGGCAGAAGATGCTGGATTTGGTGCAGTTGAAGATTATTAAAGTAAGAAAAAGGATAAGCACATGAGGGAAGAGGACCCTGCTCGTGAGAGCTTACAATGGTCTTTGGAATCGTGCAGCCAAGATTGTCCACAGAGATCACTTTCAGGCTTATAAGCCATCTAGCAGCTGATGGTTCTGACTAGAGTATTGCTAAAAAGTATCCTCAACCAGCTTAACCCAACTAAAATAAAACACAGAAAGGTTATTAGCGGTATGACGAATGGAGAGAAATTGTTCTATTAAATGAGAAAGTGATCTAAGTGCCTTATTCAGGTTTGTTAGAAAACCAAATAAGTTAGCAATTGGGCATAACCATGAGCAGTGCAGGTGGGGTGGATGTAACGTGCAGAGAGATTTAGATTTGGGTGGGGTGTGTTCAAACTGAAATCTAAATTGCAGAGTAGAAATAAAGCAGCCAGTATTTACCCTGCACAGAAAAAAAAAATAACCCACCCAAATCTAACTCTCTCTGCACATGTTCATGTTACATCTGCTCCACCTGCAGTGCAACATGATTTTGCCCAACTGATAACTTACCTGAATAACCTCCAAGACACTAATTAATGATGTGTTCATAATACTGCCAAGTTTAGTGGATCTGCGGTTGTTTTAATTTGTGAGAGTGGAGGGTGCATGATAATCTAATAACAATGCAGATTTATGGAAAAATAAAACCCCCAAAAAACAACTAAAAAAAAATCTAAAAAAAATTAGCCAAGATACACATTCTAGATTCAATATATATCCATGTAGACAACGTAAGTGGTATGTGCTGCTGTCAGTCATTGCAGGACCAAACCTGGTTACATCCTCCAGAGATTCTCAGCAGTCTGTTCTTTGTACACAATGAAGAAATTACATAGAGGAAAACGTACTACTTATTTTGCTAACAACTGAATTTGATTATTATACACTGTTGGATAAATGTAAAAAAAAAACTGTAGTCATGGTTACACAGATCTTTTTTTCCCCAAAATGTTTGCTCTGTAAACACATAACAATATTTTTAAAGAGGAAACATCGGCTATTGGCACTATTATACTATATCAAAGCCTGGATATTATTGAGCAATTTAATTTAAGGAAACATTTGATTTTCTTTTCTATCCTGCAGTTAATACAGCAATTTATTATTTCTGAAGGGGTTAAGGGTACAGCTAGGCTTACTTTCACACAGGGTAAAAAAAATTAGCTTAGCCCCCACCACACCTACACACATCCTACTAATGCACAACACCAATATCACTACTCATTATCCCTCTTGTAACAGAACCAGTGATATAAGTTCCCCACATTTTTGTTAAGCTGCACCCCAGGAGTGTGTGAGGAGATTCTGGTGACGTGTTCAAACATCCCCTCTTAATAGATAATGATGAAAGCCTGGCATCTATGTTTTGAGGAGAGGGGAGGGCTAGAGTTCGCAACCTTGGAGATCAGCGTATATGTCATGTCTGTTACAGGTAGCGGCTCTGTATTAGTTCAGCTCAGAATAGTTAGAATAGGTTTATGCAGCCTTTTACTACTAGTGTGCCAGCTACAAATCCTAGTCTGCTATCATGTGAAATGATTGGGCAGTGCTATATACTGTATAATGTAATTGGTACATAGTTGCCTATTTTTAAGGTCTTCTCTTGCATTTTGCAGGAAGGGTAGGATTAAATAACGCAATACGGCATTGCAAATCCCTGTATAATCTCCACATCCTGCCCACTTCATGAGGAAGTGGGTGGGATGTGGGAGATCCGCCCATTCCTTTGTGAAAAATTGTGAGTCTTCCACAGCTTGCGAGAGTAGGAAAATACAGTATGAGTTGGTAATCAGGCATAAATTATATATCAGCTGATTTTG